>NW_026623232.1:3325648-3414161 GCF_030028575.1 Malurus melanocephalus
AAAAAAAAAAAAAACAACTAACAAAAAGAAGGAAGTATGGAAAAATGATGGTCCTATCCATATACTGCAATGGTATGTCAGCACTGCCTCAATTCTTCCACAGCCTGCAGTACATGAGCAAGAGAGAACTTCAGTGGTTTTATAGGCCAACCTGAAGGCAGTTCAAAGATACTAATGGTGAGAGTCAAAGATTTCAAAAAGTCACACTAAACAATTAAA
This sequence comes from Malurus melanocephalus, assembly GCF_030028575.1. NCBI lineage: Eukaryota > Metazoa > Chordata > Aves > Passeriformes > Maluridae > Malurus > Malurus melanocephalus. The sequence continues at coordinate 3,325,868 of NW_026623232.1, forward strand.
GTTGTTCCCTGACTGTATCCTCCTTTATGCAAAGTCAGTAAGTGTTTTAGAGGATCCTGCACAACTTTGYCAGTTTATGGTGTCAGAAACCAGAAGGGACAAATCTGGACAGCAGTGAAGAAACAATCACCAATTGTCTAGGCAATTCTATTATGACAGCCTTTTTAAGGCATCTAAAGCAAAGCCAGCCTATCTGCCAAACTGCTGTGAAGATTTCCTTGTTATCATTACAAATACACAAAATCCAGCACCAGGCACTGAGGATATCCATGCTGGTCTATTTTGGTGTCATTTCAAAAGCYCCATAGGTAAGTAGTGATAAACCCATCACAATGCTGCTAAACTGAGGAATGTTTCCTGTACAGACTTCAAACATATATCCATACTTTTCAATGGAAGCATTATTTTTAGTGGGAAAAAACCTACATGATTCTTGGATACCATCTACCTAAGGAACAAATGCACAGAATACTCCGACAAGGTTATAAATAGTTTATTTATTACAAATAATAACATCCCAGTACATTGTTTTCCTTCTGTGAAAAGCAGCAGGTTATAAGAAAATTAAAAATTAAGGTATCTTAAACAAGCATGTATAAGTACAATCTTGTGAATAAGGAAACTAATGCCTGGCAGCACAGCATTTAAAAATGCAAAAATCAGTTCTCGCTGGTATCTACTAGCATTCAGCAGAGCACAAGCGCTGCAATACCAGCAGTATTTTCAGAAGGACTAAACATGCAGTAAACACGTCTTCGCAGTGCACTGTCTCCCAGTTTCATAACCTCTCAGAACATCCTCTTTCTASAATTTATTTCAACTGTATTATGTGGTGCAGCTGCTTTCTCAAATGTATCCTCCTTCAGCCATTTCTTGTATTTTCACATTGCYGTCCATCTTGGAAGAAGGTATCAAGGCTTCAGATGAGGACATAGACATAAAACCAAAGCAAAACAGAGCTTATTAGATGGACCCAACCATCACAAGAGGAAATATTCCCTTCCCCTAGCTTTCCATTTTTTCTTTCTGTTGTGTTTTAGGCTTTCCCCAACCCATACTCYGCCCCCTCTGGGAACCTGAGGTGAGCTGATGACAAAAAGAACAGGAAGCTGCAGGTGGTGGAAGACATACACAAGATAGAAAGACATTACAATCAAAATAAACACTAAGGCAAAAAAGCCCAATCCAAAACACAAAAAAAACCCAAAGAAATCTGAACAAAGCCAAACCAAACTAAACAAAAAAAAATCCCCAAACCACTAAACAAAACCCCCTCAAAAACAATCTCATGGGCTTTTTAAACATTCCTCTTCTAAGTCTGTAATACTAAAGAATTTGAAGGAGGCACTATATTTAGCSTTCTTGTAACAGAAATGATTGGTRCTTGTTACTATTTATCAGGAAAGAAATCTCTGCCCAACATACTATCTCCAGTAAAGCTCTGTATCAATGCTTGCTTATAAAACTACTGTTCTGATTTATACCTCATGACTTCTCCTAAATTAAACATTATACCAGTAGAATAGAACTGTTCTTAGTAGTAAGCTCAGTGTTCTAGTTTGCCCTGCTTTCAGCCTCAAGGCTGTAAATTCAGAACAAACACATCGCTATTTTCAGATAGGTTGGGAAGATGCATGCCAGAGAARAACTACATAGAGGAGAAAAAATTACTCTACTTACCAGTGCTCTGTTGTTTTCATCACTGTATTGTTCCAAAAATTCTCACAGCTGCTGACTGCGCACAATATAAGGCACTCACAGCAATTTTGGGGATCTGTGCACATTTCTGTTTTCATTTTCCTCTACTAAGGTCTTGGAAACTTCTTGTTTATARTTCACAGAAGAACAGAGGACTACAGGAAAACTTCTATGGAAGACTCAGTGAAGATCTTCATAGAAAGAGGTAATAGTATTTCCATATTTCTTGTTCTGGAGTAGCAAGCAATGGTAGATGTGCTTTCTCAGCACTGCTTACCATCACTCTTGTAGCTATTTTATCACTGAGTCACTTCAGTGCATCTCCACAATAACTCTTATTCTACTGTTACTCATAGCTGTATTTATACTGGTTCTTCTGCCCTAGATGAGAACGTCCACTGTCCCAAGAGAACACGGTTTTGACGCAAAAATCTCTGAAATATAAATAAATGCACATGGACTGGAAGAAACTAAGACCTTTTCAACAAACTTCCCTGACAACCTGATTTTAGAATATGGAATTGTCTGGAGATCACTACCAGTCCTTTTGAGATGCTGCATCAACAGCTAAGAGTAATGGTGATAGGACTGTATTACTCAAGCGGTGAAATGGTAACTTAAAGCCTGTGTACAAGGCATTGCTTTGCAAAGAAGAGTCTTGAAATCTCTTGCCTACAACCATCATGTGCATAGATGCATGCAAACCTGAGATAACAAAATCAAGATTTCCAAAGAACATTCTGGYTTAAAATGGGCTAAAAACTCTGAGCAAAATTCAGGTTTGCTGAGCAAATACCTAACATTTTGCTCTCTGTATGGAAAGACACATTGTAGCAGCATCAGCTTTAAAGATTGTGTTAAACCCTAACTTCCTCTTCCTACTGCAAGCCCTTGATAAAATGCAAATGGCACAAAAACCTAACTTTGCCCTGTCAGAACTATGAGCAAGCACCATATWATCCAAACACTGTGATTCTGTAGAGATAAAACAAACACACCCAAAGAACAGCACACTAACACCTTTTACTTCAGCAGCAGTAGTTTCTCTTCAGAGCCTGAGATCAACAATACAGGTCACATTAAAATATAGTTTTACAAGAACATTTAATTTACTTCATTCAGGTTAATATAGAAAGATTGACTCTAATAAAAGGGTCAGAGGCTTTCACAAACAAAGAACTAAAAACCATAAACGGAAACTTTAACATGTTTTTTCATGACAAATACTTTTGGAGAATGCCCTTCATAGGCAGCATGACTCAAGCTCAAAACTGCTTTGCTATACTCTCTTGGTAGCAGTCAAAGAACAGTTGCCTGTCTCAAATATTGTCAAGGCCACAGAAAGAAGGAGTTTGTGACAGGATGATGCAAATTCCAGACCCAGCAGAGGCAAGATCTGGTTAGCATACCCTGGTTAACACCGAATTTAGGGGCCACAAGGACATTTGTCAGAAGACAAGGATGAAATYATTAAAACCAACTCAGCAACTCTGCTGAAATCAGCTCCAGTTGGGTAAAATGTAATTCTGCAGGGGGAGACCTGTGAGGCCCGACTTCCCAACCCAAGAAACCCACCATCTGAAAAGAAGAGAAAGACTGAACATGCAGACTAATTAGCATAAGATACAACAGAGTAATTTAGCCAATAGAAGATGGAATACTAATTAATAAGAGAACAGTAACACTTGTAGCCAATAAACATTAATTCATTTGCTCAAATGCATAAATAGTGAAAAGATTTCACAGTCAGCGGCAGACCTTGTTGACCCAGCAGCCCTTTCTGCACAGAACTTACAAACAGATGAACAAACCAGGTCCCACACCCCACAACCAAGCCCAGGGTGAAGAAGGACCAACAAGACACTGCTGGATCTATAAGCAGTCACCAGCTTCTGCTTGCACTCTCTCTCTCCTTTTCCTTCTCTCTCTCTCTCTCCGTCTTTTCTTTCCCCTRTGCACTTAATGTTACAAAATAAAGTCAGTATTTGGTCTCACTAGCACCTTAATTTGGGCAGAGGCATCTCTCACTAATCGGATTAGATGAAATGCAGTAGTTTTATCAGCTGTGTTAGTACTTACCAAGTATAGGGTTATACAAGCTGGTCTCCTTACAGATGTTTGGGAAAATAGAAGGTAAGTAGTATTTCTTAAAATTTGAGAATAAAAATGAAAATCCCTTTTCCTGGTTTTCCTTGTTCTTCCATTCTAAACTCTTAACCTTAAAAAAAATAATTTGGACAAAGAAAGTATATATAAGAGAAAGGTAACTGATGAAATGTCTTTTAAAGTTATTTCTTTGAAACAAAATCATATATATTTTAATAAACAGTTTCAAAAAGATTAAACAGAAACTASCTAGGAAATGTCAATGAAACAAAGACTGTTCTCCTCCAAAATATTGTTTCAAAATGAACTTGAACACATGAAATACTGAAACCAAAACAAATACATCTGCTTTTGCAGTTATCTTGCCAAGTCAGGGAGTAAGCCTAAATTCATTGTTTCTAATAAAACTATTTTATATWTCAAAATGTTTCAATAAAAAAAAGAATAATTACTTAATAATTCAAGTATTTCTCTGACAATTTCTTTTAACACATTTTGACTAACATGTGCCCATATASTCATTATTATAGGTACTTGGGTTCATTTGTGTAATAGGCAACATGAAACAAACAAATTTTTCAACCACAAGCAGCAGAAGATAAAACTTTAAAGCTGAGTTCCACAAATATACTTTCATGGATCATGAGCACTAAGCATTCTCCATTATGAAATGTTTTCCGACGTGGTAATTAGGAACAAGTATGGTAAGTTCTCAGGAAATCCAAAATGTAGTTTCCATCTTTGTTCCTGAGAAACCATCTGCCTGCAGAGCTGGGTAATCTGCCAAGACTATAATAAATAACATAAAGGAAGACTTCCCTCTCTTTTTTTTTTTTCTTTTCCCCTCTGGTCTTTCACTTCTTACTCAAAGGCTACAGTTCTATTATAATCTRTTTTCAGGGCAATGAGTCTGTAGAGTGGAACACACATGCATATATTTTRTCCCCCAATATAACACAATAGAATAGGTGATACACATAATTTAGTCACACAACATCCTTTAGCAGAACCTAATATCAAAGAAGTAACTATTCAGCTTGCAATTATCAGTGCCTCTAAAGGGACTTCAGCAAACGAATTCAGTATTCACATAGTGAACAATCTCTACGACACCTGTCTCAATGACTCATCTGAATTTAAATATAATACTATCAATTTATTACAAAAAAAAAGCAGTTGTCTTCAAAAATACAAGGGCTATTTTTCTTCAAAGTAAATAGTCAGCATTAAGCTTATCCTATGGATCACAAGAATGATGGCTTCTATTCAAAGTGGGAGATGCTGGAAGCAATAAAATGAGGTTGGAAATTATTCCAGCATGCCAAGTTCACAGAGGAAGATTATAGATAAAGGGAAGCCATGAAATGTTTAACATTTGTTGTATGTGTACGCTATCCATCTTCTCTAGCAAAATCTATAAAACTGTAAAAAAAACTGAYGGATACACAGCTGGGTTCTGCAGGACAAGTGTGACCCACAAGGAATACCTAGGAATACCTACCATGTGTTGTGGCAGTTTGCTGTGCACATGACAGCACAGCAGGATCAGAAGCAGCACGTGCTACTTGGCCAGCAAATCAATTACATTACACGTAACAGCTAGGCCACAGTTTTTGATAGAAGCTGTTGCTGTGCCCTGTACTGGCTGAAATCATGGAACTATCAGACTTCAAAAGGAAAAACATTGTGTGTGGTCGAGTTGCACACTATGGACTAAATACTCATTCAAATCTTCATTTCCTGCACACAGTTGATCCACTGGGTGAAGGTAACAGGACAGGGAAGGGGAGATGAAAATGAGAAGGGAACTGAAATCAGCATTGCTAGGAGTGACARACAAGTCTTGATCTGATAGAAGATCCTGTGGTAACAGGTCCAGGAATCTTCACACACAAGATAAGAAAACATTTTTCTAGGACAGTTTGCTTTTTACAAAAAAGGGAGTGGTAAGGAGAGAATCTTTGAAATATTTGCAGTGCTATGAGTAGAAAGCTTACTGTAAAGGACAAAAGGTTGTTAATTGTTACATACTTGCTTGAMAACTATAGAGCATACCTGAATTACCATGTATTTCAAAAGTGCTTCTAAAAAATAGCTTGTTAAATCTTCTTGTCCTTTATCTCCTGATTGTGGAGGAACAAGTGGAGTGATTTCTTCTATAGTCACTTGAGCTATTTAAAGAAAAACAGAAGTACATCTAACATTTAGATAATTTCYTCTTATGCGTAAACATCTACCAAGTCATGAACGTAGAAATGCACTGCGGTAAGCAGAGACAATTACAGGTAAAACAGTCCACCCAYAGATTAATGAAAATCAGGAAATTTTAACTAATGAAGTGCTAGAGAACTAATTTCTTACACATACAAAACGTACAGCAGACAATAACTAGGTTTTCTCTAGGTACTTTTGGAATCTACCTGCCAAACCCAAATTTTTCCAAAAGGTGTAATCCGTTTCTCTTGGAATTTATCCAAATAATAGTTTAACACTTATGGCACATGAATGTCAAATCTTTATTTACATCTTTCACCATTTTCCCATTTAGCAGTTGATCAGTTACATTTCCTTTAAGTTTTACTAGCTGTATCCCTGTTTGCCTCAACAGTGAAGCCAGTTCAGAGTCAATTTTTCTCCTATTCCTGTGGTTAGATATTCACATGTCATTTTCTGCACTCTGAATTTCACAAGMTAACTCCAAAAAAGGGCTTAGGAAGGTAACAAAACTTTACTTGCAGAGCTATCCTGCCATGAATTTTTTCTGTGGTGCTTCAGTAAATATAATTACTAGTCACAGAGACACCACTTTCCTCTACAAGCAATAAAGTACTCAGATACTAAGACAAGATGGAAAGAAGGCAATAGCACTTAACATTCAAGGAAAAAAGTGAGTAAGTTATTTTTACCATTTAGGTGAATGCAGTTTGCACTCACATTCAAAGACTCCATCCAATTAATACTAAGGAATCCATTCATTAATAAATGAGCTTCAAATCCCACTATCAAGAATAAATTGGGTTAGGAGGCACATAATTCTTGAGTGAACAAAGGAAAAACTGTCMTAAGAATTACCTTAAGAGAAAAATCATCTTCACTCTATGGACTAGAGCCAAGATAATGACCTTACCATTTAAAAAAAATCCAGAAAGTACAAAAACCTCATCTCAGAATGCTCAAGCTTTTACACTGATGAAAACCTTTATGAATTCAAGTTTTGCAGTTTACAAGGTCCGATTCTTTATGAAGATTACAAGTTACAAGAATATCTCAGCCTTAATTGCCTGGTCATACACAGACATATTTATCCTGACACATTGCCCTAACAACCACTCTTTCTCTTGAAGGTCACACCAGAAACTGCTTTGCACAGCCTGCTCCCTGGACTACGAAAGCCAGTGCAAATGTTCGATATAAGCAGAATTCACCTGTGCAAACTTGCAGTAGATGCAGGATCCTCTTGCAATTCATAAGAATTACAAGCAATTGATCATTTTATTTTCACCAGTGTATRTTAAGCTACAATACCCTACTTGGGGGGAAAAAGCCCAGCAACCACAAAAACGAATTCATCCTGAAAAACAACAAAAAAGACAAAAATTGCTACAGAAAGAAGACCTGATAAGCTGCTAAGAAACTCATGACAGTCCTGTAATCTCCCTGGGTATATGTRTATGTTAGTTCTTCGTTACTTCAACTTCCCTTGTCTGTGACAAGATTTGAATTATGTTGTGAATTAAATAATATTACCAAATTACTTACTTTCTTGAACATTAAGGGGAGGGTTAATGAGATTATCTAGTGTTCGGGGGCCATATTCAGACTGTGGTGATGAAAATCCAGGTATCAAGCAAGAAAACATCCATAATTGTTCTTTACTACAGTTATTTTGAAGTGCTTGCAGCCACAAAAGAAAGAGACGCACACCCTCTCGACGTATCTTAAAAGAAAAAACATGGAATAAATGATGTTGTCCCACAACATACAAAAGCATTTCCATTTGCCCTGGAGGGAGAAGGGGAACGATAAAAAAAAAAATGAAGACAAGACAGTATGATCCCCAGCAATCAGCAGAGCCAAACTAACACATCTGCTGCTCCTCATGAAATGCAAGGACAAGCCTGGCACCTTCACTGCTATTTGMCTCACATAATTTTTCACAGGGGTTTCTCTGAAAGAAGAGAAAGAAAACCAACACATGTCTAACCACCTGCTTGACTGCAGCACTGCAAGATGCCATGTGAATTTATCAGAAAATACAAAGAYTGACATAAAATTTCTAAATGTGTTCATGAATTATAACCACAGAGTGAGCTTTCTGTATCAGAAGGACCAATTCTACCTTCTTTYGTCTGTCCTTCAAGAAAGGCAATAAAGTTCTAGAGCACTCCCTTCCTGGCTCCCACACTGGAGAATTTCAGTACCAGAGAAGCCTGCAGGTGGTTCATGGAGTAGTGMAGCTGTTTGCTGCAGTACCAAAACTATGTCTGACATTTGGGTGGCTTTTGTCCCATGTAAACCATTTAAATTACCCACCAGGAGATCTCCCTGGTATAGATAATCTTCCACTTGCAAGGCAGCCTGAGCCCCAAAATCAGCTTTCTTGCCCCTAAAAATGAAGAGTTAAGGCTTACTACTGCGTTCATGTAAAATCCTTTAAACCACTGGCTTCTAATATACACATTACTACTGTGAGTAGTTTTACTGGGATAAAGCTGATGACTTGAAGTCACTCTTTCACAGCACACAAGTCTGGTTCTCATTCCTGTTCCTTTACTCTAAAAATTTGACCTTACGTTCTTATTTGTGTTTTTTAGTATTGCAGACAAAAGTGCATGCAACTTTTTGCAATACCTTTAATGAATTTCCAGTGTGAAGAAGCTTCTTTAAAATCAACCCTAAAAAAAAGAAAAAAAAAATTTGTTTGCTTTTGTTCTTTCTTTTTATAGTAAGTAAGATGTCAAGAGTTCTCGGTCAGACTTGATTGTCACTTTTAAACAAGTCCTTGGCAATCTCCAATTTAATCTTGGTGACCTTGATACCTTCAAGCAACTGACTCAATGCCAGAAGGAAAAAAAGTCAAACATCACCTTTCATTTCCTCAGATATCTTTACCCAAGGGCTTTTGAGATATGTACATTAAATCATTCTCAAGTCATCATTATGCAYAAAATCAGCATTTACAAATTTTTACAAATACAGACCTCATGTCAATTTTGAAATGTATTKCTAAGAGAAAAAAATAAAGAGAAAAATTTAAAAATTAAACTTTTCCCCAGTCCTTGTTCTTTCTCAGTCATTCTTCTATTTCCACATTTCAAATTTAAATCTATCTAGAAGAGTATTCATTACATCGGTGGGGTTTTTTTGTCTGTTTCTTTACTTTTCTTTCCTTCACCAAGCTTGCAAAATTTTCAAGACCATAATTCCTGTTATGTCACTTAAAGTTTAAGGAAATGAGCTACTGATAAGAAATGAAAGATAATGAAGAGAGAGCGTGTGAAAGAAAGAGAGAGAGTGCAAAAGAAAGAAAGAGAGCAGAAGAAAGAGAGGAAGAGAGGAAGAGAGAGAATGAAAAAATCAACTTACCAATACTATGAAATTGCCATCTCTGATGAATCCTTTCAGGAAGGAGTTGTAAAATTTTCTGTAAAAAAACATAACCCAAGGATGCATGTTACAGACATTGCTCTTCGCACTTTCACAAAGACCACASATGAGAAACTGAAGCACCAATTTACAGAATTCCCACACTGCTTTCCTTAGAAGCATTATTGTCCTTAAAAGATGATCCCATTCCTAAAGCTAAGAAGCTCAAAGGCTGTCTGACAAGTCCTGCATTGGAGACTTCAGATGTTAGTGCAGGTCATCTGCCTCCACTTCCTCTCTGATGGATACTGCTGCTTACAGCACAGGCAATGGAATGGGATGAGTGTCTGTCTCAGTTGCTGTGGTTCACAACAGACTGTGTTAAGTTATTCCACCTTTCTAATGGCTTCAACTAGGGTGTCTGGCTATCAACTTGCCTCTGTGGCACAAGCAAACATTTGCTTCATCCTTCTCAACTGAGGGTTAATGAGCTACAGTAAAACAAGGCTTCTACAAACAGATTAGAGAATGAGCATCTCCAGACAGCAACAAGCAGAGCAGTTAGTAATGAAGGCAGTTAAAAATCAACCATGTAGCGCTTGCAACATTTACACTAGAGGCATTTGCAACTTGTAAATACCCTGATTTTCCAAATGAATTCCTGGCTGTGGCCCTCCAGCACACAGTTYAACTGCTTCCAAAGCACATACCACCTTTATGCAGTAACTAGTGAACAAATGAACTAGCTCTCTTTCAGATTCACCAATATACTTCACAAATAAATAAATAATTAATAGTTGAATTCGTATTCAACCCTGTGATAAGCATCGATCAGCTTTTAGTTTTGCATATTTAAAAAGACCCACAATCCTTATTCGATAATTAGATGCCTCCATCGAAAAGGAAAAACGAAAACTTGACATTCTAAGCTATTTCTAAACTATAATGTCTGCTCAGAAATGTTCTGAGTTTATTAAATTATTTCATTAGTTTCTAATTAATCTTAAGCCCAAATATGCTTTTGGAAAGAATATTGTGAAATGCAATTTTCAAATAATGAATATTTTTTTAAATAAAAAGGATCTATCAAAAAAACTCTGCAGTRGCAATCTGAGAAAAATCAGAGATAACATGCAATCAAAAGGTCAAAAAGATCACGACTAAACAGAGATCACTTTTATAAGCATTTCATTGTGTATAATACATTACAGGGAAACACCACCACCAAAGAGTAATCAATTATCTAGAGATACAGAAAAATCTTTTTGCAGTTTAGACATCTTCTTGCTAAACTGAAAGTCAAATTTTTCTTTTTCCCACAAAGCACATAAATTCAGCACTATGCAAAAGAAGGAATGCAGTTAAATGCAGAGTGTATTTACAACAGCAGAATAACAGGACTTAAAGCACAAAAATATATTCAGATTATCTTACCTCAAAAATAAAAAGAATAGAATCTAATTCTTCTCTCTGAGACTTGTGACCTAGTTGCAATTAAAAATAAATAGCATATGCACTTTTATTATGAAAACAAAGATCCTTAAGTGTGTAAAATGAAAACATGCATTTATACAACCATAAATTTTCATTACATCTGCAAATAAAAATTATACCCTAAAATATGGTTTATAACATCTACAATTTTTATACCTTCCTATCATGGCACCTACAACTGTGAAAGATTAAGTAACACAGTATCTTGTTAAAGAAGAATTCGGSAGAACACAAAGCATAACACCTTAAGAATCCTCACTCTGCAAAAGGGCAAACCCAGTCATCAGAGAATAAACACTTCTTGCTCACTTCCCCAGCATGCACATCTCATTGCTCTGTCTTTATTTGCAAAGTCAATGCTTACACATATTTCTGCACAGCTAATGCTGCCATTTGTGACCAYGCAGCTTTATTTAAAGCACTCTGCTTTATTTTGTAATGAAACCACAATCATCACGACAGAAAGAGYTTTAACTGAAATACTCACCTTTTTGTTTAAGGCCTACTTCAATAGTCACAAAATTTTCAAAGAACACATAATATATATGTGAAAAATGTAGGTCGAAAAACTGTTTGAGATCAATTGATTCTGCATTCTCTGTAAAAAAGAACAGAACATTGTTCATATGTTTCAAATATTCAGTCAACTGCTGCATACTGTTACCCAGCTGTAAGAACTGAAGATATTTAAAAGAAAAATTATTATTGGTAAAGGAACTCTTGAAGTTTTTATTCTTTATACTGAGGGTAATGAAATTCAGTATGGAATGCCATAAGTGCCTAATGYATGGTCTCAGGAGATCAGAAGATGGGAAGTCAGGGATATACTGAGGTTGAAATAKCACTGTAACTATAAGGGAATGTGCTTTCCTGTGTATCCCAGGAAGGTTTCCAGACTCTCTTCCCACAACTCTCTGGATGGTTTTCTGCAAATTCCTGGTAAAGAAATACACAGTGACTTATCTAGATTAATTTTAAAGTGATCATTTTAGACAATCAAGCCTTAGTACACACTGAACCAAAGGACACTCCCTGTCCTGTTATTTAACTACATAACACTTGAGAAACTAGGTGGATAAAACAATACCATGGAAGCACAGAGGAACAGGAAGACAGTGTTTTAAATGRCAAAACTCTCCTCTTTCAGAATACTGATGTGAAACAAACAGAACCAAACAAAAGCAAAACAYGAAGAAAGGTGAGGCAAAATCTCTTGACCCTTTCACTAGCCATATATATTGAGACATCCTCTTTCACTGTAGATGYATATTCTAAAAACCTCCTTCTAATTCTGTACTGGATCATAGAGGCTTTAACTCTTTTTAGAATGATACCAATCTCCATCATTTCACATGAATGGATATAGAAATGGTAGAGCACAAAGTCAGGAATAATCAGCARAAGGCATGGCATATTTTCCGTTATGTTTTCTTATGTAGCTCTAGAGGACTATCAACATAATTTTAACATATATTTTGTTATGGAAGTCTCCAGCACAGATTTAGTTTTTGCTATATCACAGCATTCTGCCATCATCTTGCATATGAGTGTAGTAGAGCCAGTGCTCTTGGAACAGACAGCACTATATCAGCAGCCAAGATCAATTCTTAAGCAAGGCAGCTCAGCTAGGAATAAACAGAGGTTCAGAGCAGCGAGCACGCACCTGACCATCTACAGGATTACCAAACCCCCAGCTATGCAGAAACTGCCACACCACCTACAGATCAGCAGCTGAACTGCTAGAGTTTAGAGACAGAAATGCGAAAGGACAACAAAAAACAATTCCACTTCAAATAAACTGAATGATGATTTTCAGCTGATCAGGGAAATGCGCATGAAATAAAGCTACGAGTAGAGCATAAGCCCAACCATTACAACCACTTCCACTCATGAGGCAGAATCCTAAGTGAATTAGGCTAGGGACAATAAAATACTGGAAGAAAAATCAAGAGTTTGAGATGGGAAGATTAAAGAAAAAGAACGCAATGATTGAGACTTTCAGGAGAAAGAAGGGTGACACAAGATAATCTTGTAGTCCATACGTTCATAGGACTGTACAGGAATTGCGCATAGACAGCASTGAAATCATTCATTCAATGCAAAGGTGCAGAAAATATTACTTCCAATAAAGGGTTAGGAAGGAGTTAAACAGGGTGTCTTCCAATCAAAAAAAAAGGAATGCTGCATTTTTGYAGGCATGTTAAATGTTTTGTTTCCTGAAATAGGCCCACATTCTTTTCCCAGACAGGGGTCAACTCTGAAGCAGACCAAAAAAAAACCCCACACCAAACATCTAAACTGAATGTATTCTTTAAACACTCAATCTCAACACAACAATCAGTAATTTTTTGGAGACACTATTCCTAGATTCATCAGGCAACAAAATGAAGGCTTGTCCACATAACCAGCTGAACACTGACTGTCATTTTACCACATAATTTGGTATGTACAGCTTGTATTGTGGTAAGGCATTCTGGCCTTTGGGGTGGAGGGTGAGGTGAATTTCAGAGGTTTGTCTTTTTTTTTCAAATTTTAATTTAGGAACAATATGGTGTCAATCACCTAAAAAATGCTTGGAGGAGCAGTGGTAGACCTTTATTATTACCACTAACACCCAATTAACATTAAAAGTGTACCTTCAGAACACAGCTGTAGCTTGCAAGTGCAGGAGGAAAGTAAAAAATGCCTTGACTTCGCAATTTCTMCAGCAAATGCATTTCAATCTGATTCCTTCCTAAGATCACACTTGATAGCATAATCAAAAGCAAGTTTTTAAAATGGAAACCAGTTAACAACAACTGAATTCTTGCAATAAATACTATTGCTTAAGATGAAAGAAAACATTTTATTTAATAGGAATTTTATTCTTTTATTATGTGAAAATAATACTTAAAAAAAAACCCATGAACTATTTCTGGTAATGCTGAGAATCCTATCTATCCTCCTAAGGGAGGAGGGAAAACTCAGTTGTTCATCTGACAGGTTTGCCTCCTACAGACACCTACAGCGATTCTGTAAGCTGCTGGTGCAGAAATGTGTAACTTTGCATTGGTTGAGAAGTTTGGAACTCATTATGAATATCCTGACATGAATTATGGCAAGAGAGAGGTGGAGACGGGGTGGGGGCAATAGATACAGCATGGAGATAACATTGTAGACCTTAAGAGAATTTGATTTGGTCACCTGAAAACATAATTTCATTTCACAGCTACCTCTATACCAAACACAATTCACAAGACTAATATATGCATGGAGACACTATTGCTCTGTTTGATTACTTTATCATTAAAACTTCCAGATATATGCTGCTGTTACAGCTTTCTTCTTTAATTAAGGATCTGATTTTTTTCCCAATGTCTCTAAAATATTCAGTTCACCTCTATCCTTGTCATCAACTAAAGGAACAGCTCCTCAATTCTCACATCATAAATCATCTTCTCCAACACCAGGTCACTGTTTCTTCTCAATGTTCTCTCAAAACATGAGCATTGCACAGAGATAAAAATAATTTCCTCAACAAACAGTATATCCTTTTCAGACAGCCTTGAACTGGGAATTTGCAGGAAGTTGCTTCTCTGATTTGGGTAGTTAAGTATTTTCTGCCTTTTTAAGAAGAGAGACATGGTTTTGTTTTTATGTAGAGTGGATTCAAACAGAAACAGGCTTTCCTCTACAACTTCCAGTACATTTTTTTTTCATTTTTAAACAATAGAACTTTATATTCTTCTACCACAGATCATATAACTAACACAAACTAGTGCACTCCTCGTGTTCTCACTTCTATGTCCAGATTGGGAGGAGGGAAGAACTCAGAAATAGATCTGGCACCATATGAAACRGTTGGAAAAGTTCCTCAGAATGAGGGAGGGAAAACTGATGGTCGAAAGGGATACAAAATCTAAAGTTTCTACTGTACAAAGCATAGTTTCAGTACACTAAAATCCAGCTGTTTATAAAGAGAATGTGGTTTTCTTCATACTTTACAACAGCAAGAAACATGGATCTTTGCTGTTTTTTGATAATTTTCTGTAACTTAAAAACTGATRCAAATCTGATCTCCACACTAACTCTGTGTTGAGTGGTGCTTTTTTTTTCTTGTTTTAAGGAGAAAGTTAAATTAAAGCACGGAGTCATCACACTGTGTAAAATTAAGATACTATAAAGCAAGTAAGCAAGTACTTTTCTTCACAGGACAGAACTTTAAAGGTAAACAATCAAAATATGAACTTGAAACAAAATAAACCCCACCAAAACAGATCTTAGACACATATTTTAACTCTTCTGAAGGGAACTTTCATCAGTTTACACCACATTGCAGAAATTTAACAGAACAGTCTGCATCATTACAGATTAAGTTGTGGTTATGTTCTATTTTAAGAGTTTTAGAATTTGCTACTATGTTTTTACATAAAATTGTCAGAGCATGTAGTATGATGAAAATATTATTCTGCCTYATTCCAAGACTTACTGGCTTTTAAGTCACTTTCCCTCGTCCTTACCAAACTCCAAAACACTAGTGACAACTGTAGCAAACAATGATCTGGAAGCCGTCCAGACTTCTGGATCTATTTCTGCAAAGCAGAGGCCTGCTATGGACTGAGAGGTTAAGTATCAATCCTTGTAATAAACGAGTGCCACTAGAAAGCAAAGGTTTTTAAGACAATCAAAGGTTTGTGATTATCAATGGATAATCAAACTTATCAATTCTTAATTTTCCATGCTGAAACATTTAAGCATTTCTTTACAACAAAACAGCAGAGATTAGGTTACATGGGGAGCATCTCTCGAACAGAAAAGCATGTAACTGAGACAGGTTAAGTGGAAAACCTTGGGAGCCAACTGGTTGCTCTGGCACAGTTAACYGACTGTCGAAGTGAAAGAGCCCTGGTAACCACAAATGCAAATCTATTAAACAAAGGTTTTACATTAGCCCTTACTGTTTCAGAGCTAATTAACAGCTATTTAGCAAAAAGATGTTTTTAAAAAACATAATTTTTGTATTTTTATCAAATAATTTGATATCAAATTTAATATCAAAGTATTCTTGAGGGTTTTGGTACTGAAAAAGGAACACAACTTACAGACATCTTCTAACAGACTTCTACTTTGCATCAGACAAATCTGAACTCCCAATCACAATCTTTTCAATACAAATGAAAAAAAACCCCCACAAATGAATAAGCAGGTTAACAGCACCAATGAACATCATCTACATACAAACGGTTACACCACCAGGAATGAGCAGAAGCAGCTGCCATCTTTCCAAGCTAGTTCACGAAGGGTGCTTGCAAAGTCCGAAAGAGTTASACTAGTAAACTTCTAAGAAATACTGCCACAACAATTCACACATGGTCCAGAACTTAAGCTTTTATTTAAGCAACTTCAAACACTTCCATAGTAATGAACTTCTTTTCATTTCAAACCACCATAAGCTAAACCCACACAGACCCTTCCTTTGCAACCAAGCGGTCAGAGCCTCCCTTTTGTCTACCCTGGGGCTTTGATCTGGCTCCAGCCCTTAGCCCTGCAATTCAGCAGCCCTGGCCGCTGCTGCACTCTGCAAGCCGAACATAACATTAGCCAAATTACTAAAGCAGAATAAATCTTCCCCCTCTGCTCCCAACCAAAACATAACTGGTTCAGGGGTAAGTCATGAGTGACAGAACATGAAGACAAATTTCTTAAACTGCATGCAACCCATATCCAGATCCCTGAGTTATATGAGCASTGACATGTCCTCTGCAGTTAAGACTAATCAGGAAAGAAAAAAAAATCTAGACTCTTGCCAACAATGATAYGCTTTGCATATCCACAGAAACTCTAGGCACCTAGTTTTGTTGTAGCTTCTCCTTTGCTGTCACTTTAACAACAATAAACTATTTTTCATTTATGACTGATGTTGATGATGTGCAACACCAATGAATGCCATCCAGCTGAAGCATTAGGGCTAACTGCCAGTGAAATAGATTTTTTAAATTAAAATCCCTTCAGATGAAGGCAATCTCTGTTTAAGTATATTGTTTAATATTAAACAATATATAAGAATGGATGTCAAATGCAGTCCATTTCATTCTGTCCCATAAAATTTGACTTTTCACTTTCAATGACTATTTACATGAGATGTCAAGTACTAACCAACTATAAAGAATAAGAAAACAAAATAATAAACACCCTACACTTTAGATACTCTGCTCTCTTGCATTTTACAAGTACGCTCTCCATGGTTCCAAAGATAAAAGCAGTACAGTTTTAGATATCAGATACAAATAAAATAATTCATGAGAAACAATGTACTTCCTTTTCTTGTTACTCTGGATTAACAAATTATAGGGTTGTACCTTCTACTCAAAAAAATGTGAAGAAGGAGGGGGAAAAATCTCAGAAACAAGTAACATCTGTCTCAACAAGAAAACATCTATCTTAAGAATTCAGCCCTCTAAGTATATCTTAAACGTAGTATATTCCTTTGACTTACTTGCACACAGTAGGATTACAGAGAATTCATTAAATATTCAGAGGTTTTACCTTTTTTTAGAAAAAAATACATCTATTTCCAAATTCTGACTGAAACTTTAAATTCAACAGGCAGCACCAACATATTTGGTATCAAAACAAAAAGTCAATATTGTTAAAGTATGACCTTATGAAGGGTCACATACCTAGCTGTCTTAATTATTTATWGAATGCTCAAAGTACTGTTTTAGCAGAAGGACATATAAACCAAGATCTGATGCTTGAAAGATTTTTTATAACCYACCATTTTAAAATCATAGAATTTTAGTTTGATGTTGAAGTCTGATTAAACAGTGCAACATTATGAGGATAATGCCATACTATGTCCACTTTAATGATCCTAAAAATTGCAATTAGCTGCCAATTGAAGAAGTTGCAGAAGCTGGCAACTTCTAAAAAGAAATACATATATACCATATATACGTGTAGCTTTTCAGGAAAGTCATTGCACAGGCAATACCTAACTCCGTAAGGTACACAATGTACACCCTTCCATCAGCAAGAGAACAGCAGTGATCACACCTGCACCAATTGCAGGCGGCAGCTTTCCTTACGGCAAGGCCTCGCTCCTGACMAGGCTGAGCTGCCACCATCCAGACCTCAAGGGAATCACTGCTCAAGGTTCAGATGCTCTGTCTAAGGCAGTCACACACAGTAAACTAAATGTAATGTTACATCATTTCCAGCATATAGGAACAAGACAGCAGAATAGTTTGCTAGAAAGTCACACATTGACCAAATCAGCACCAGGGAACTTTACAAGACTCTAAGGCACTTCCCAGAACTGAGAAGAAAAGAACAAACAGAGCAGGGTGGGGTAAATTCTTCCCTATGGAAAGAAACTAATATATCTCAAAAGAATAAAATCTATTAAACCAGATAGGTCTAGTTGTTTGAAGAAGTATACTGCAGCAACATAACAATGAAAAGCAGACTACTTTTGTTCACATACTGCTAAGTCCCAAGATAGGAGACTTCAATCTCTTTCCAATTTTTCTTAGCATTTCTTAGCGATAGTATTTCTTACTACTTTGAAGTCTCCAAAAGGCTTTAACTTCTACTAAAAAACCTTATACCTGCGGCATACATAAATTTGTCATATATTATATTTAGTTTAGAAAATAATTTAATCAGTTCTGAATTAGTCACCTGAATTTCAGAAAATTTGCTCTGGATCCCAAATTACAAAAAAGGCTGAATGGAGTCAAACTGAAGCAAACCAGAAAACCAGAGAGAGAATACTAGACTGAAGTGGCAAAGAACACTTATCTACTAAAAAGTTTCAGAAAAAGYGAAACCAGAAAAACAAAAAACCCAAACCACAAGAAATGCATTTGCCCCCAGTATGCCTGTAACTGATCACTAGCCTAGCACTGAAGTTTCCCAAGACGAAAATCGTTTAGGGTAACTCATAGCTTCAAAATTGGTAAGCCTTAATATATGTTATTTCCTAGTCTTTTTCATATATGTTTACATATGTTTTACCCTCTGTCCCTAMATAAAGGAATTTTAAAGCTTTCAGTGTCTTTTCACATTAAAGTTTTACTCTCATTTGAGTCATTGCCATACCTAAATCTTCTATACACTGACTGTAGCAACAGTGACTCCTAAAGCTRCAATGATATTTGGTATAATGGTACATCACCGCTTTACAATAGACACAAAACTTTCTGTATATTCTTAAGCAGACTAATTTGCATTTTTTACTAAATTTAAACTGAGTTGTCACCAATGATAGGATACTTTTTCCAAAAAGTATACAACTCACTGCTATCTTGTAAAAGACATTTAAGAAATGCCATCTAATGCAGATTACTTTAAATTTTTTAAAAACAAAAATCACAGGCCTTTGTGCTATCCATCCACATAGCTTCATATTGTTCAGTCTCTTTTGACTGATATTGTTCAGTCTCTTCTGACCCTTACTAAAAMTGGCATTATACTAATTTAATATCTTTAGACAATCCCTGACTTACACCATTGTCTTGCAGGATGCAACCCTCCATCTTTTACCATAATTAAATTTTTTAGATTTCTCTTTYGTTAATAGACAGCTAGCAGGCTATAACTCACAAGCGCTCACCTCTATTCATGATTCTTCCATTATTCTGGCTTACTGGAGCTCTGGATGCCTTGATGAAATAGTGGGAAAATTAACCAATACYCTCTTTCCTCCCCTCAAGTCTTAACCATGATTCCAAGGTGAGATATGTTTATTGTTGCTGAATCAAAGACTAAAATGTACAGCAAAAAATATAAAAAGAACTCTGGTGAAATACACCTTGCAGGCCTACTGAAAGTATTTGAAATTAAAGAACAAGAGAAAATTCCCTCCTTCTCCTGGATGTGAAATTGACAAAAATTCTCTTCTGGAGAGTCTTTTAGTCTGCAGTGCGCCAAGGCTAAGAGCAATAAACAAAATAATAATTTTTCATTGATGAAGATGCTGAAGAGAGCTGACCTGAGATCTTCTGTTTTCTCCCCTCAGATAGTCTGTTGGCAATAGCTAACTTTGCTCCCCTGAACGCACACAAATATGGCAATTATTATTCTGGGGGAGTTGTCACTATGGACAAAATTAGATGCAGAACTACACTGCTCAAGCTGCAGGATAGTGCATGTATGAGAAGTCAYCTCAGGGAGCAGTCTGTGTTATGTAGTCCTCTCAATTTTTTTATTTGGTCCTGCAGATTAGTCAAAAAACAATTGGAGAAGCAAGGGGATAGACCTTGTTCTGGAAGTCATTTTAGGCAGTAGGGAAAGGATTAAGGCAAGAAGGTGATCACAGCAGAAGACAGACTTAAAATAATGTGATRTATACTTCTCTTGCACTATGGTAGGAATATTCATGTAAATATCTTACTCTTCTGCCCTAAAAAAACCCTTGTTTTTGTATTTCATGCACCTAAGAATACCTGCACTGTGACAAAATCTTGCAGATGTGTCCAAAACAGACATGCTGAAGAGTATTGTTATACCTTTCCCTAATTACACAGTCACACAATGTATTCTCCTAAACTTGGATAAAGGATGTGTGGGAGCTGTGCTTCAACAACTGAGATATACACCTGGAAGGGGGGGGAGCATCACATGAAAACATCCCCAGCAAATTTAGTCTGTCCTATAGCCAGTAAAAAGAAAACTTAGATTAGCTAAGAATGTCTGCTTGACACAGCTCATGGTTTGCAACTTACAAAAGGCATTCAATTATTAAGAAAGCTGAAGAAAAACCTTGTAAATAAATTGTAAGCAACATAAAAACTACATCTAGAACAGATCAGATCAAAATCATTCAGAGTGTTTTGCYGACTAAAGCAAAACTAGAAATATTCAACATACTTTAGCCAGGAAATCTAAATTCAGAGAGGTACTTAGCTTCTTAAAAATGTTTTTTCCTCTTAAGTTTCAACTGAGGAAATAGTAAAAACCAACACAGAGCAAGCCACAACTGGCTCAGGCAGAGTGGTACATTCTGAGTGGGGCAAGAGGATACATCTGACTACTGAAGTCTCTTAGATGGCTAGCTACACAACTATTCTCCATTTCRAGTCTAGATAATTACTATGTTGCAGAAAATAACTCATGCAGCAGCAGATGGTGCAACATGGGAACACCTGTTCCTTTAAACACCAATACAAAAAAAAAAAAAAAGGGAGCTGTAGCCGTTTTCCTTTGAAAGGAAAGAATCCAGCTTTGGAGGGCAAGATACATAAATACCACCAGACTGTGGGCAGAACCCAAAATAATCCATTCAGCATTCTGTGCTAAACACGGAATGCAGTTGCCCTTGACCCAGCCCTGCTCACGTGTTGATAAACTGTCAGAAGCAACACATGCATTTACAGAACTAAAGCGCCCAAAAGACACTCCAGAACAAACTTTGTTTTTCAAGGACAGCTTGATGACAATGACTTAGATTTTTACAAACACAYGCAATTAACAGATATCTTGAAATGGTTAACTCTAGATTTGTTTTTGTTTCCCTTGCTTTTTTTTTTTTTATTAGGCAATTATGCCGTATAATCACAATTTCTAATTCACTGGTCAGGTTAAATGGTTGTTCACATGGAACTGCGGCAGCACTTAAGGGCTTTTGTGTCCTCCTTTACCAAATGGCAAAYCAAAAGTGTTTTAAGTCTGCCTGTATAGATAGATGCTCATTCACATCTACTCTGTGAGCASTTACTATTGTAGCTCTTACCTTGAAAACGTACACAAACGTAAATTTTTACTGTAAGAACTCAGCGAAATGGATTCGGGAGTTACAGGCACCATTTGCCCTCATCAGTCACTTTTATTCATGCGCACCAACTTAGCAGTTGGTGTATTCTAGAGAATAATTCACATGGGAAGCACACAACTTGTTCGCCTTCTTCCACACCTTCCGTGTCTAAAGCGAGGAGCGAAGCATCCCGCGCCATGCCCGCGGGGTCCCGCAGCCCCGGCACATCGCTCTAGTCTCGCTGCCGCCGGCCCCACCATGCGGGAGCGGGGTCTTCCCCTGCTCGCTGGGTGGGGTCTCTCGCTAGAGCTGAGCCCCGAGTCCGCCTCCCGCCCCAGCGCCCAGCCGGTCCCTCCAAATTCCCGGTCTTTCCCACGCCGGGACCCGCGGCCCCGCTGACCCACTCCCTTCCCCCCTCCCGGCCGCCTCACCGATGAGGACGCGTAGGTGCTTAAGTCGGGTGAGCGGATCCTTGCGGGTGTCCAGCACCTTCTGCGTGGATTTCCGCACGTCCCCGTGCGGCTTCTTGGAGAACATCCCGCCGGGCCCGGCGCCGCGCTCCAGTGGCGGACAGCGGCCTCCGGATCTGCCCGCTCCGGGGCCCCTACATAGCCAGAGGCGGCAGCGCCGCCTCCTCCTCCTCCCGACTCCGACTGCGATGCGGCGAGGGCGGAGGGGCGCGGCGCGGAGCCAACTCCCCGCGGGCCGGGGGCCGGGCTGGGCCTGCACTCCCCCCTTCTTCCTCCCTCGCTTTCCTCCCGCTGCTTCACGACAGCCGTCAGGTACGACCCCAGGCGTCCCCATGGCAACCGCGTCGCGACGTCAGGGCGGCGCTGCCCAGCGCACCTCCGAGCGCGGCGGGCGGGGCCGTGCCACCCGCGCTCCGCCGGAGCGCTCACCGAGGATGGCGGCCACCCGCCGCAGCGGGACATTTAGGGGCTGGCTGCAGGATCCTCTGCGCAGCTCCGCAACAGTAACTGGTGTAGGAAACTGTACTTCAGCTGTTTGTAAGTAAAATGTAAAGTTATCCCTTTACACAGCTACCCTGGCTGTACAGGGACACTGCAGCGTTAGGGGGGAATCCTGTGAGCAATATGGAAATAAAATCCAGGTGGRGACCGTATTCACCACGGCAGCGACTCCAAACCTTTACTCAATCCTCAGTTGTGCAACCAGCAAGGATGTGTCTCATAGTTCCTCTTTCCACACTGGTCCTCGAAGTGCTGCAACTCCTCACCTCGAGCAGCTGCCCAGAGTTGCTTCTCCCTGATTTCACTGCCTACGCCTTCAGCTGCAGTGCTGGCATCGAGACTGAACCATCAGGCATGACTGGGTCCAGCACGATGGTCTGAGGCATCCTTATTTCTTATGCATTCTATAGGATGAKCACGTCCATGCTGCACCTAGAGCAAAGCCAAAAATGAACTCAAGRGAACACATTTGTCCCAGTCCCATGCACAACCCCACCAGAACCACAACAACAGCCAGGGAAATATATGAGGTGCCATATCAACSCTTGCTGAGGACTGAACTACTAACACTGACAAAGTCCCAAGTTTCTCCTATAAGTTTGTTTGCACTCATGAGATAGAGAATTCTCGGACTTTGCAAAAGATACCTGCTGTAGTATAATTTAAGACTCCAGTATCTTTTTGCATTTTAAACAGTCACTGGTGCTCTGCTTTGCATTGAAGATATCCACTTCCATGAGCTAAGTCTGATTGCAGCAGCTAGAGTTTTTAATATTAGCAATATTTAACTATTTGAGGCTTGTTTTAAAATTCCAAGTGTTGCCAGCATTTACAGACCTGTTACATAAATAACACAACCCAAGTGTTTAAATTAATGATGGATAACAGCTAATATCAGAAGCACAAGGGCAGCGGAATTTACACAGCAGGGCATCAGTGAGGGCCTCAGTCTGTTGTCTGCCTGCCTAAGTGGTCTGATCCAAAGCATTTAATATTCCACCATCTCTGTAAATGAGATCTGAAGATTACCAATGTTAGGTAATAGCTAGTATCGTAATTACTTAGTTTACTATAACTATTTAGTATACTATATATATGTATAGTATATTTTAGTTCTCTAAGATCTAACAATGAGGCATTGATTTATGTGCTTTGTTTTCTCTATTTCATTAATTCTAAACACAATTCTGCATATTGAAAAAGTAAAGGATGTCTTTGGAGAATTTGCTTGTTTTCTGTTAATTTTTATATCTTTAACTCAAGACAAGCTTAAAAATAATAAAGAGATTAAGACATCACTAAAATATTAAATGACAGGAGGGAGTGGTGTTAACCAAGATAATAATGGCTTCTATAGAGAACCTCTGTGTGCAGGCCCCACCAGGCAGGAAGGGCATGTTCTGTGCACAGGAGAAGCCATGATCTTGCAAAGGCTTGACTTTGAAACATGTGACTTGGGTTGCTTTGAATATGCATGAAGGACAATGTTAGAAAATAGCAGGATTAGTTAGGGAGAGGTTAGGTTCTGCTGCATTCCAGACCACTATTATTGTACCAAATATTTTGCATTTCCACTTTAAAGGAAGAACTTCTGAAATATTTTTGTCCAGATGTGAGGGTACTGTCATAACTAAGTTTAACTGAACTTTTAGAAGAGTACTGTAGACAATTAAGTGCTGCAGAACTTTATTCCCTCCTTCTGTTAACTGTCATCAAGCCTGACTGAGTTCAGAAAGCATTTGGATAATATTCTCAGGCACAGGGTGTGACTCTTGGGGATGGTCCTGAGCAGGGTCAGGAGCTGGACTCCATGATCCTTGTGGGTCTCTTTCATCTCAGCAGGTTCTATGATTCTGTGATCTCTACAGGGCCCCATAGGATATTCAGAGTAGTGGGGGGCAATTGGGTCCCATTCATGCCATGAAAAAATTTCTCCCAGTTCATCTAGGATTTATGATCTCCTAAGATTTCAGCTGTTGCCAAGTACTTCAAAAAACATATGGGTATTTTTTGGTATATCCAAGAGAGCACAAACTCTTCAGTTGTAGCATGATTTGACAGTTCAGTATTTAAAATGGATAGATTATGTTTTGAATTCTTGCATACACTTACAGATACCTAAGTTTCTGGAATTCTTGCCTTTCTAATATTTACACCACATAYGGGTATGGGATTAAAAACAAGTTAAAATTACTCAGATTTTCACTAAGTATATCCCATCTTTCAGGTAGCTAACCTGAACCTGACCCCTTTGAGATGCATGCACTGAAGAGCTATTTGCCCAGGAGTCCTTCAAGAGAAAAGAAGAAATTTAAAATAATTTTTTAAAAATGTTCAACTGCTTCTGATCTTTTAATATTTAGTTTCACAGTGTCCTTCTTAAGAGGGTTGTCTTGCTTTTGAAAAAGAAGGCTCTCTAAATTGTGCTGTGGCCATTGGAATGGTGTGCTATTGCCTGTGCAGCAGTATTCCTATTCATCCTGAGTAACAAATTTTTAGTTGCCTTAATTGGCAACTCTATACTTTATGAAAAAGCCCCCAAAACTAGATATTTAAAATTGAATAGTCAAAACTAGAGTTCTGTACAATTTGATACTCTAGTGTAACATATTCATACTGGAGATGTTTGCTACTTTCACTTAAGCATTCAAATATCAGAATCCTCTAATATGTTTCCAGTATAAGAATAATGAAACAGCTAGCTGTCCCTTCAACAAAATCTGTTCCAGTTGAAAATWACCCCATGATTTCCCATTGCATTTGCATAACTCTGTGTCTCACAGATGAAATGTAGAATCTATATTTTCTGTGTTTAAGGGAAGGAGCTTTTCATGAGCTTATAGTCTGCTTTTGTTCTGTTAAGTAGTGTATCAGCATTAATACCTCTGTATGAGCATCTGATACAAAGTCAGAACACTGCAGTCTTTCCAGCTACCAAAGATCCCAAGTTTGAATAAACTTTTCCAAGAACTACAGTACTCATGAAGCCAGATTTCYTCCAAATTTGTATTCTAGCCACTGAAAGCTGGCCATGAGTCACCTCCCTTCACCACCATAAACTTTCCTTTGTTCAGACCTCCCCTACGTATTTTGAGACAGGCAAGAGGCTGGACTGCAYGTGCAGGTTGGCAAGCTGTTGTCCCTTGGACAAAAGCTAAGTGAAACACATATCCCTCCCTGGGACACTACTAGTTTTTATTTGTTCCAGATACTGTTTCACAAAACACACTGAAACTTGGTATCTTTAATACCCGTGCTCTCATACAGAAAAAAAAGGACTTCAAAACTAGCAGAAGAGTGCAAAAAAAAAAAAAAAAAAAAAGAAATCAACAAAAACCAAATCAGCCAAACAAACCACCAAAACCAGCTAAGATTTGTTTCCTTAGCACACTAGGACTGTGTCAGCCCTGCTCAAAGAGCAGAAGGGATATAGGGCCTATCATGACAAGAAACTTTCATATTTGTGGAAGTTACTTAAAACTGATGTAATAATTTCAAGTTCCTGGCCAGCAATACCAGCAAGTTTAGCCTTTGCTATGTGAAGTCACCTTCAACTCACAATGTTTGAGTTCTAAAGTAAGCACTAGCACCCATATCTGATATGAAAGAGCTTTTGAAATGTGAATATTCTGATACAGTAAAAGTTGCAACAACTTCTCTTTTAACCAAAAGTACTCAAAAACTTTCTCARCAACTGAGATGTGTTATTTTTCTTTCCCAACTTATGAAATAGTTTTGCAATATTGACAAATGCACAAAAGAAACTGTGCATGTCTGCCTAGAGGAGAGAGAATTTTGTACAGATTAATTCCTTTCTATTAAAGCAAATATTTTGCTCCTGATTTCTCCTGTTATGTCACCTGCAGGAGTAAACCAGATATTTTACAAAGAGGTTATATTTATTTGTGGTTATTTTGATTAGTAGTTTTAAGCTTACTTTACACATTTTGCAGCATATATCAGARAGAGTATTTTTGCCTAGAAAAAAAACATGATCTGAGGAAAAAGCATCATGCAATAACCTTCAAATACAGCTCATAGCTTGCATTCCATGACTGCTACTTTTAAATTGCTGCTGATCTTAACCTACATGGAAAATAGTCTTTTCAAAGTTCTTGTGACCTACCTCCTAATATTGCACTTTCAAATTGAGGGTGAAGAATTAGATTTGATAAATTATGCAGTGTATCAGTTTTTAGTTATAGAAATTGTCACAGTTTGGCTTGCTAGAGTCCAAACACCCCAGGGCTACCACTTCTTTCTGGCTAATATGTTGCTGTCCTGTCCTCTTTGGAGGACCTCACCAACAATCAGACCTGTGATGACCAGTCCAAGACATACTACATCTTTGAAATGGGGGAGATTCCTAAAGAGAAGGTATTTCAAACTAATTAAGATGTAGTGCACTATATTGCACACATGGTAAAAGCTCTTTCATTCCTGCTTCTCCTTTGAGGTTTCATCTATACCTGTAGACCAATGACTCACATTATATATATTTTTGTTTTCTCCCTTTACAATCTTGTCAGAAATACTCAGTTACTATGCAGTTACTCACTACAACAAAAGCTGGCAATTAGGTTTATAATCTGAAAGTGAGTAACTGCGTTTCAGATTCTAGAGTGATACATGTTTCAGCTCACTGCCTCCATTCCAAAAATCGGGTGTAAAATTACAGCTTTACTTCCTAGCTTTTTCTAAAGATGTCCCAAACTGGGAAAGGAGATATCACTATCTGTACTAGCCAGCATTTTATTTATAATGGTTGTTATTGCATCCAAATTTTTTGAATACCAGTTTCCAAAAGAATTTCCAGTTTTGAATTTTTACATCGTTGCCAACTGTCCCTGTTAATTGACTCTAATTGTTGGAAAATACCACTAACACCCCCCCCCCCCCCCCCCCCCCCCCACTTCTCCATTAAAAACAGAGCCCAGAAGATGAGGGTTATGACAATCACCTTCTAAATTGATATTTTACTCTAATGAAGGGCATAAGTCATGATCCAGGAGAAAAGAAACCACACCTTTGTAGGCACTTAATGCTTTCTTTCACTTATCTTGATGGAATGGTCAATCTACAGACCAGTCCTCTGGTAGTTGACTGGATTCATAGATGTATGTATACACAGATAACAAAAAATATTTACAAGTCATCTAACAGGCCAGACAGAATTTCTTTCCCCACTCCTTCTAGCATTTGCCTCTAGAGAGCTGATTAAGATAGGTGTTGCCACTTTATATATTAAGGGTTTATAGGTAATCTGATAAATTAATTTTATAGTCTAAAAATAAATTATAAGCTGCCATTAGCATTGTGCCACCATATGTAGCACCAGAAGTACCCTTTTCTCTTAGGTTTTCTAGCACTTCATTTGGACAGTCAAGTTCACTTCAACTTTTTTTTCCTCCTCGAAACAGATGTTTGTATTGCTTTAGCTGGGTATTCTCCCCTCTCCTGGCTATAAACAGAATAGAAGCATGTAGAATTGTGTGTTGTTAAAAAAAAGTTTCTGGCTTAACTTGTCATTTTGGTTGCTGATTTCCACCAGGGCATGGGAATTTTGATTTCCTTTGGGAGTTTATTTTTAGCTCCTTTAGGCCTAGTTCCAACTGTTTGAATAGGAAATTACAATCAAGCCAAAGGTTTCCTGTTTTCCTGCCATTCCCTTCCCCGCAACTGTTTCTAGTGTTTTTTTTGTTGGTTTTTTTTTTCTACTCTTTTTATCTTGCTAGTCCAGCACTTGAATTGGGGATTGTTAGACATTTTTACTTCTGGTTTTGTGGGATATTTTTTTTCCCTTTCTGAACTCCTATGGATATAACGAGAAATTTCAGATCCAGCTTGTGAAATTCCGTTTTTCTTCCGGGATGTCTCGCGGTCTTGTTTCAGGCTGTCTCCCAGCTCCTTTTAGCCATTTGCGTATCAGCCGTCACTGCTAACACTTTTACCGGGTTACCTCGAAAGAATACCAGACGGCGGGGGGGGAGTGCGAAGAGTTCCTTGGTCCCCGCCTCTGTCAGTTTTTAAAACTATATGAACCAGCACTTGGCCAAACTTCGGGGACTTACAAGTTCTCTGGGGAAACACCCGGGGACAAGGTCAGCTGCTGTTGCTCCATTAAATAGCCGGACACATTWAAAAACTCTGGCCCAAGCCAGCTCCCTTACGCCGAGGCGCGGGCCGGCAGCCTGAGCATGCGCGGGCACCTCCGCACGGCCGCCCTTCCTTCCGCACGGCCGCGCAGTGCCGGGAGCCGGGAGCGGAGAACCCGCGCAGGGGCTCGGAGGAGTCCTGTGAGAGGAGGCAGAGGGAATGTCTTCAGCAACTGCAGCTGCGCACTGCGGATCTAGGAAAGGATTGTCTATGTGGGCTAAAGTTCTTTCACAAATCGTAGGTTTGGATTAGATATTAGGAAGATATTCTTTACTCGGAAGGTGGTGAGAAACGGGGGTTATCCAGAGCAGTTGTGGATGCCCCATCCCTGGAATTGTTCAAGGCCAGGTCTCTGAGCAACTTGGTCCAGTGTAAGGTGTCCCTGCCCATGGCAGGGGGGTTAGAGCTAGATTATCTTTTAAGGTCCTTTCCACCCAAACCATTCTATGGATTTATGAAAAAAATGACGAAAATTGTGTTGGGTATGGAGAAAGCATGTCAAGTTTTACTGGGTTCCTGTTTGAGTAGAAAGCCAGGGGATAGAGTTTGCACACAAGGATGGGAGGTTAATTTTGTYTAATATTTCTTTCAGTGTCCTTGAAGGTGGCACACCTACATACACTCCTCTTGGGGGAGATACAGGGAGATGATTTGCATTGGATATACAGAGATCTGGGAGAAAAGAAGTGACTAACATACAGCAATGGTTGTTGTGGTTGAGCTGGGCAGCTATTGCGATGGAGGTGRAAATCCATAGGGAAACTCAGAAGTTATTAACTGCCTCACAATATAGCCTCCATAAGATCCATCCAGAGAGCAGAGAGGGACTAAATTTGTATCTCAATATGAAGAACTGCTACTGCCAGGCACCTACAACCTTAACKTCCTTGCAGAAGCACACCACATCACTGAGGTAAACTCTGCTTTTCTACTGCTCTTTCAACTGTCCCAGATTTCAATGGTGATCCTGTGCAGTGCAAGCGAACTCATCTTACCAGTCACGCTGAGATGCAGGCCACAACCAGCTCTGCATTTCAGGACTCTTGAGGTTCCCTGCCAGAATTCCTTATAGGTATTTATGTCCTGAGGTGAAGCCATAAAGCTCCTCAGAGTGAGGGGACAGTTGGGACAGTTTGTTTCAGTGTCACTTGTATTCAGTACATCTTTTGTATCACAATTAACAGCAACTGGCAAATGAAAAGTACTGATACTCAAAGCCAATAAAACTATCCCAGCTATGCACAGATTACAGCATCTGTTTAGTTTCTCCTCATATCCAATCTCACTGGACAGATGTCAACTTTAGTTAAATCTAATTTAATTTAAAACATATCACACTCGGTACAGGACAGCATATGACACTGGGGAAGAAGCAAGTTCTGCTGGGGAGGCCACTATTCATAGAATCATAGAACGGTTGGAAGGGACCATACCTCGCCATGGGCAGGGACACCTTCCACTAATCCAGGCTGCTCAAAGCCCCATCCAACCTGGCCTAGAACACTGCCAGGGATGAGCCATCCACAGCTTCTCTGGGCAATCTGTTCCAGTTCCYYATCACCCTCACAGTAAAGAATTTCCCTTTAACAATGGCAAGCACCTCTCTCTCTTCTGAGATCCGAGCCTTAAGGGACGCCTTGCCAGGATGCAGAACTCATCGGCAGGAGCGAGGCGGGTGTTGACGTGAGGCCCCGCATCGCCTCTSCGCGGCTTCGGCAGGGAACGGCAACGACCGAGCCCCCGCCACAGAGGGCCACAGCCTCGCTCACTGCAGGAGACGCGGGCAAGTACAAAGCGCTCCGAACTCTACTCAGCCACGATGGAGCCTCTGTCGGTGACGGGGAGTCCTGTGAGCGTCCCGGGACGAAGGAGGGCGGGAGAGCCCGCCCAGCCCCTCAGAGCGCCCCGCCGGCCCTTCCTCTCAGGGCGGACCACAATTCCTAGAACGCCGCGCGCGTGGTGACGCCAGACGGCTGCGGGACTCGGCCAATGGGCGGGCGCGCAGGCGCCGGGCGGGGCGGAGCGGCCGGTGGCAGCGGCGAAGCGGTGGCGGCGGGAAGGGCGGGTTCCGGGCTCRGCAGCAGCAGCGGCAGCAGCGGCAGCGACCATGCCGGTCCATTCCCGGGAGAAGAAGGAGAATAATCACGATGAGATGGAGGTGGACTACGGAGAGAACGAGGGCAGCAGCTCTGAGGAGGAGGAGACCGAGAGCTCGTCCGTCTCCGAGGAGGGGGACAGCTCAGGTACCGCGACCGCCCGCRGGCAGCGCCGCCGAGCCGCGGCGGTTCCCTTAGCGCCCGGTGCTGCCCGGGGACACACTGGTTCCGCCGCGGCTCTAGTGGCCGTCCCCCTTTCTCCTCCCCCCCTGACCCCGCCCCGGCCCAGCCTCTGCTTTGGCTCTCCGGGCCGGCGGCCGGGCGGGGCGCATGGGCAGGGAGCCCCGCTGAGCCCCGAGCRGGCTGGCACCCGGCCTCGGCGGGCTGGGCCTCGCTGCTTCGCTCCGTGGAGGAGCTGTGGGTTGTGCCCTGCTGGGCTTGAGTGCGTCCTCGCAGAGGGACTCCTCGCTGAGGTCTCCACTTAAAGGCTTGGCATGTGTACATACATGTGCATGCATGAACACGTGTGTGCGTGTTTACATGCAAGTCCATGAATTTCAATTMGGCATTTTGAGACCTATTTTTGAGGAGGTGTTGTCAATCCCTGTCGATACCACTGGCCTCTTTTGCAAATTACCTCAGACTCTGCTCTGTTGAAGGTCCCTTCCTTTTTCCATAGCTTCCCTATGTGTTCAAACATAGTGTTCAAACTTTCCTTGTAATTAGTACTTTTTGTCTTTGATCTTAACACTTCTTTCCAGGTGATAACTGGTAGAAGTTTGTGGTGCCTTATTTGATTAGTGGTAGGATGCAAGACAGTGGATGGAAAGAAAGTAGGACAGGGTTAGCGAACTGAGAAAACTCCTGATGTGGACCAGGACCAGTCAGAAGCCTGACATGGTTCTGGCAGCTTAGGTGATTTAGAGTGATCTGCTGGGATCCTGTCCCATGCATGAACTAGACAAATTAGGCAGCTATGAAATTACATTTTTACATCTGTTTTTACATTCATTAGTCATTGATTTATCTGTGGCTAAAGCCTTTCATGTACAGCTATTTCTTGATTTTTGGTGCTAAAATATGTGGGAAATCTTGAATGTTAAATTCTGTGGCTTTTCTATTCACACTGATGCAATTTAGGGAAAGCCCTGCTATGGTGATGCCATGTGGACTCGTGGAGCTTGTCCTCATCTGCCTCTACATGAGCTAGCAAGGTGGCAGAGCCCTAATGGTCTGCTACAGACACAGCCGAGCTCAATCTGCAGAAGCAGAGTGAAGACTCTTCCAGTGTTGASGTGTGGCCTCTATACTGGGAGAGAATGTAGTCACTCCCTTAGACCTTGATCTGAGTTAATTCTCACCCTGCACTAGGTTTGATCCCTCAGTAGAGGCCTTGCTTGATGCACGAACCCAGGTAATCAGCCCATGGTTTATACAGAGCTTCTTAGCATTTATTTTTCCTTTTTCCTTTCCTCCTTCTCCCTCATTCCCCCAAAACTTCGAGCTGACAAGTGTTGCTGATTGAACCCCATTTTACAAATTAGGCTGCAGGACTGTGGCTGTCAACTGGATCAGAAGGCTGACTGCTACTGTCCTATTTCTCATCCTTATCCACCCTTCCTGGTACTCTGTACTTTTGTGTCCCCTTTCTTGCTTGTTTGGCCTTGTGTGCTAAGCTGTCTCTTTTTCAAATAACACACTGAAAAGGTAGCTAGTGAAAACATAAGAAGCACTGGGCACTATGTAAACCACTGGTTAGATAGACTGCAGCTCAATAACAGCAGAAGGCATAAATTGCAATTTTATGAGCATATGTTAACACAGACAATTTAAATCAGTTAACTGGTTGCCTACATGTTCTGTGAATTTGGGACTATTGATTCACCCATGGTTAGAGAGGAGGACCAGGTGTTTTTTAGTTCTGGGCTATTCTCTCTTCTGAGTGAAGAGCTTGCATCTTTTGTCTRATGCAAAGCTATACAGGAGATCTTTTCAATCAATGAACTGTGACCCACATCCAGATGTGGGCTTGAAAGAGTCAGCAAAATCATTTTAATATAGTGATTCTATTTGTGTCTGTTTTAGCAACTGATTTGGCAAAATAAGAAAAGAGAATAAATAATTCTGATAGTGCTGAGGCCCCTATGTCACCAAATTAAAACCATAAAACATGCTGAGTTGGAAGGGACCCAGGAGGATCACTGATACCAACTACTGACCCCGCACAGGACATCCCAAGAGTCACACCATGTGCCTGAGAGCATTGTCCAAATGCTTCTTGAACTGTGTCAGGCTTGGTGCTGTGACCCCTTCCCTGGGGAGCCTGTTCCAGTGCTCARATACCCTCTGGATGAAGAATCTTTTCCTAATAGCCAACCTAAACGTCCCCTGACACAATTACAGATSTGCTGCTGGGGAAGGCTGGAGTTTTTCTTCACCCCCATTCTCTCAAAACAATCCTGTTGGAAAACAGGACAAGAAAAATGTGCTCAAATGGTCTTGGATTGTTTTGGTGAAAYCTAAACTAGGCAGCATCTGTGTATGCTGGTGGTTATGCTAGAAAAAAAGGTGAGCTTGAGTGAGGGTACCAGGGCAAGCGGCTGGAAGTAATCAGGTTGGAAAAGCATATTTGATATATCTTTGTACATATCCTGGTTTGCATARCAACTTGGCGCTGTTCTTTTCAGATGTGACTTTCAGAAAGCATGSTGCAATTCTTTTATTATGAAAATAAAATAATAATAATAAAATAAAATTCCTGAGAAGGGAATACTATATTTTGGATAAGAAATTAATGGAGATAGCTTTTCAGGAAGTTCTGGTATATGCAGTTACATCTTTGAGGGGAAAACAGAGAGACAATAAAGGAGTAATATACAACTTTACTGGGTGGTAGGTGCRTAAGACACAGAATTGCAAAGGCTGAGAGTTAGATGAGGTCCAGGAGCAGCACTGCCMCAAAATCCACTACTTACCTTGGTGATCTTAGCCTTCCATTTTGTATTATAGCTAGATGTCACGTGGGAACGCCCTTTCTTAATTTCTTAATCTAGCTAATATTTATGTCTGAGAAAATGCAATTTTCTGTGTGAGATAGTGAGTTTGGTATAATATATGTAAACTTAACTTTTTCTCTTTCAGTTCCCTGGCTCTAGTGAAGAGAGAATTGTCTCTGTTAGTTCAAGCTTTGAAGTTTACTCTTTTTCAAAATTTGCCTTGTTTCTGGTCTGTAGTTCTGTTATTTGCTATTTTTAAAGAAAACTTTGAAGTTTACTTGACCTCTAAGACACTTCGGCTGATTCTTGTTGAAGGCAAATATTTATATGGTTTTGTCCTTATCTTGGTTTCTTCTGGGATTAGGAAAGAGTTGTTTTAAGTGAATGTAGTTCATGTGTGTTTCTTTAAAACAATACAAGAACCTGTTCAGATAATTTCTGTTGCATTCCACAGAGAAATGCTTTTAAGGGAGCACTTAAAATGTTATGATTTCAGAAAATTACRTGCTTGTCTCAGCATCTTGTCCAATATGAACATATTCCTTGGAAGCATATTGTTCCTAGGGACTTAAAATTATTAACACCCCAAGAAATAAGTCTTAATTCAAATTAGTAATGATTTTTCTTTGTTAAATTTGTCTTTTGCTTTACTTTCATTCAGCCTTCTTTCTTTTTTTTTTTCCTCCAGTAGATGCCTGAGAATACAAAAAGGTGCTGTTGGAGGAAGCATGACTCGTCCTTGAGGGCTGGGCTGGCACTCTTTCTATCCTGTTCATTTTGATGTTAAATATTTAGTACAGGTGTTTTATTGACTGGGGTATAGAATARCTTATGAAGGATGAATTTAAAAAGCCACAAGTTATGCTTGCCATCCCAGAGGAGAATTTGGCCATTTTTGAAAACATTTTAAATAGGCCACTGCTTATTAAAAAAAGCTATTTTAGGTGCTGTTACATTTTAAGTGCTGTGTGGGTTTTTTGTCTTTAAACCAGGTTGCCCTAATTACTGTCTTGGACTGCTTGAGTATAGTAGGAGAAAACACCCGTGGTTTTGAAAGTGTTTAAGAGCACCCTTAATACCTTTTGCAGTATGAAACTGTATGCAAAGTCTTAAGTTTTGAGACAAGATGGGCCTATAAGCAACTGTTTTAATATAAAATGAGTGGTCTTCCACCATTCCACCAGTGATGTAAATTTTCAATTGGAAAGCCATAAGGTTTGAWCCTAAAACATTTTACTTTTTCAGTAATGCATATTCTGTAGTCTGTATGTTGTCTAAGGCCATGAGGAAGAAATTCCATAAATTAGGAATTAAAGATATTYCAGGATGCTGAAAATCTTCATCATTTTATAAATCTTATTGGAGGCAGAATAAAGATGAAGCCATTGAAGAGCAACTTAGCATGTGAATTGATGTTCAGTATGAATGATAGGTAGAATGTAGACTCTCAGCAGAAATTCAAAGACTTTTGAGAATATTTGTAGGTGAGAAGAGATTGGAGAGAACTAGGTATTATTCCTTTATCTACAGAAAAGTCAGCTATGCCCTCAGATGCCAGTGAATAACAGTTTCCTTGCAACACAAATTTAAAATGCAAGATGCAGTCCCCTTCCAGCAGTGGGTGTGCACYGGTCCTCAGCCAGGGTTACAGTTCTAGTAATTTTCTTTGCTTTGTACTATTTAAAGATACACAAACAGCAAAATCCATGTTAATTTAAGAAAAGCTTTTCAGTGAATTCCTTACAAAAACATACTTACAAGCAAAAGCATGGCAGAACATGTCTGAAACACGTTTGAGAATAAAGTGGAAAAACTGTGGGTATCCCAGTGCTTGTTCCTGTTTGGTTTCGCAGGGAGGTGCCTTAAATTTTAAAGCAGCTTTATTTTTATAGCACMGAAATGCAACTCTGAGTAATATGATTGCCACATTCTTTAAATCTAGCSAAGTTATAAGTTGCTAAATCAATTTTGGCTTGAGTATTGCTCTAAACTGTCAAATAAAACTTTGTTCTTGAGTATGATTTTCAGCCTTATTCTGGGATTATGGTTCTGCCTTGCTTTTGAGAACAATATTCTAATATAAATAGTATCTTAGCCTGATACACTCTTCCCTCACTCTCCCCATTCAATGTGGTTTTTTAGGGTCTGTCTTTAAATTTTCTTGCTCTGCTTTCAAATACTCCAGGCTATATTGTRTTTTAAACTCTTGTATGCTGTCTTCTTGGATTGTACTGACTGTAGYATGACGGACTGCACTAGGTCTTTAATTTGGACTCATAGGTGCCATTGTAGTACTGATGATATTGCTCTGCTGACTGCTGGTTTTCATATCCAGGCAGAGAGGGTGAGTGTAGTTTTTAGTTGTAAAAGTTTGTGATGATTTCAGGAAGAAATTAAGTGCAGAGAGCTTCATGTATTGAGAGGTCTGAGTAGACAATCTGGCTTAATCAGATCCTTCCAAGTAGCTAGTGACCCTGAAGCTACTTCTTGGCACCTCCTCAGCTTTACAAATTGCCATACTGTTTTGTAAAACAATAAGAATGAAGACTTGCATTCTGCATTCTGTATTTGGTGTAGGAGACAGCATAAAGCAGTTAAACATGTTTGTTGGAAAAATGTGGGTGAGGAAGAAACAAAAAGCTCAGGAGTTGTTTAAAAGAGTAATCCCTGCTGGGTTCAGGATCCTACTTTGCCTTTCTATCAGGAGGTAGGGTTTTTCTAGCTGAAGTAATTGCTTACATAAGTAAGGGCTCTTTAYGACAGTGCCTTCTCTCAAATATCTGGTCTGTTTGCACCAGTTCAGTCTCAATTCCTGACTGCACGGCCAACCCTTCTGCATGCCTTCTACTGGTTGATAATGGGTCACTTGCTGTAACTGTAGAGAGCTAATTCCTGTGGTTATTAAGCAATTACACATATCTGAATTTTTAATATGGTTTAACTTTAAAGCCTTTTTTTTTTCTCTGGGAAGGTTGGGAAAGAATAAATAATTTTGTACCTTAGTTTCTCAGTTTTCTAATCTAAGAAAGGCCAGTGGAGGTAACAAGTGATTTAGTAACATCAGATGTCTCAATGGCAGTGTGAAAAGTTTTCACAAAAGTGTATTTATGTTCCTTTATCTTCCCTAGGTAAATTAAGATGAAAAGAATATTAAGAATATTTATAAACAAATCTTGAATTTTATATGACTAACGTAGTATTGAACTGTGGTTGCATTCCACGGATTGCTTTTGTTTATACTAACTCAGGATACATGTGAATTTTCTGTGGTGGCTAATAACTGCTCATGCTAATGGTGTCTTTTATGTGGTGTGATATACATTGTTTTTTCTGTTTCATGCAGTCTTATGTATTCTTTGTATAATCAGTCATGAAATTTAACCTCTTAAAGTCTTAGAGAGCTGTTGTTTCCCATTTCGAGGAAGAATTGTTTTTTATAGGGTTTATTTTAGAATTAAATCTAAGTTTCTTACTTTGAGCTTATATGAGAAGTGATTTCTTATTCTGCTTTATGAAAATAATAATGTAAGTAGTTCGTAGCTATYGTTCAAACTTCCTTCACATTCACCAGAAACAAAATATCCAGTTCATTTGGTTATATAATACATTGTTAATTTTTAAAATTTATTTTTAGAAATGGATGATGAGGACTGTGAAAGAAGAAGAATGGAGTGCTTAGATGAAATGTCCAATCTTGAAAAGCAATTTACAGACCTTAAAGATCAGTAAGTATTTTCATGTTTCAAGTGCCTCATTTGAGGATCCATTCCATGGAAATGTTATGTGCAGCTGGTGTTTCTTGTCTTTCGTGTATGTGGTTGTTTTTTTTCGAAATGAGTAAGGACTGGGAGTTCTGAAATTACTTGAGGGCTTAGGGCTTAGGAATGGTGTTWGAGAAATGGTAAGGCTGTGGTAGGTGAAGGGAGGCATTGCTAGACACATTAGTTAGTTGAGAGATAGAGGTATTTGTGTGGGCTGGAAGAACAGTGGTTGTGGGACTACTGGAAACAGCATTRCAATCATGGGAGAAGGATTACAGGGTGAAGCAGCTGTGAGTAGGGAGGTGATGAAGTTGGGAAAGTAGAAAAAAATGCACAAACAATGGGATTTTTTGTCACAACTAACAGCAGAGATCGTGTAATGATTTGGTCTGCATTCTCATCCATTTCAGGGAAACTGATTTTGGATTTGGTTATAAGTGGCATTTACAGTGGTTTGGTAGCGTTTATTCATTTTAGATAAATAATTAATTGAAAGTACTGGCTAAAGTTGTAGTCCATCATCTGCTGCTTTTCAAAAAGGCTTCATAGACATGGATAGTATTGTTCAAAATGAATATATGAACTGGAAAACTCAAATGCTAGCAAATCTTCATTTTGTTTCAATTTCCATAGCATTAACTAAAGGATGACAAATAGTTGTTTTAAAATATTGTTTCTAACTTGTGTTTTATTTTAAATAAARTAAATATAAATTCATGCTTCTAAATAAAATACATACTTTTATTTCCATTGTTTTAAGACTTTATAAAGAAAGATTAAGCCAAGTGGATGCAAAGCTACAAGAGGTCATAGCTGGAAAAGCACCTGAATATTTAGAGCCATTGGCAGCTTTACAAGAAAATATGCAAATCCGAACCAAGGTGGCAGGTAGGCATGTAAAATGAGTATTGCTGTTTTAAAGTATAAACTTACTGTGCATTTTAAAGTCAGTCTTCTCTTTTCTTTAGAATTGTTGAAGAAGTGTGTTTTAAAGATAGAAATACTGTGGCATAATTTTAAATGTAAAGTAGCTTATTAATCAAAATGAATATGTTGCCTACCTCCTTGTATAAGTTGCCTGATAACATCACACTAAAAATATGGGKTTTTTTATGTTTGACTTAATAGCTGCCTGTCTTTGTGTAGTAAGCACAAAATTACCTGAGTTAAAAGCTTTTAGTCAGAAGATTTGGGATCAAGTGTACACAACGGTCGCTGTTGAAGGGATATGTAGGTGTTATCTCATGAGATGCTTGCCATCTAATATGGTAATTTTTTCSTGCTCTTTTAGTCTGTGTCTCTTCTGCCCCTCTGTCTAGGGAAAGAGGAAAACCTCTTGTCCTTCGTGTTTTTCTCTAAGCTGAATTTTAATTATTAAAAATAATGTTTAGACAGGCTTTTWTGCTCATAGAAGACAGCAAGAATGTTTATCTTCTTCTACTATACAACCATATAACCATATGAAATGGTAATATTGTAGGAAGACAAAGTTCTGTACTTCCCTATTGTAAATGTTTTTTTATGTTACAGCTTGCCTCCTTTAGGAGGATTCAGCTGTCTGAGGGTTATCTAAMATAGCCTGTCAGAAAGCCAAAACACAGAAACCTGTGTGATCTCTGTGGCCAGAG
Organism: Malurus melanocephalus; assembly: GCF_030028575.1. NCBI lineage: Eukaryota > Metazoa > Chordata > Aves > Passeriformes > Maluridae > Malurus > Malurus melanocephalus. The sequence goes on from NW_026623232.1 coordinate 3,365,095, forward strand.
GAGCTATACCAGTGTCTTTTCCAAGAAAAGCTGCCTTATACTTTTTATAATACTTGTCCTGTTTCAGTGCTACTCAGTGTGTCTTCATTGGTATTTCTGTCTTTGAGAATTTGAAATCTTTTGATCTATTGCWTTTCTCTTCATCCAGGTCTTCTCTGTAATGCTTTTCCTCAGCTGCTGACCCAGCATTTATGGGTTTTAAGTTCTTAGCCCAAATTTATGTGACTAGTCCTAAGTAGCCTACTTGGGCTTTGCAGAAGAATYGCAGGTGAACTTGCAAAAGGTTTGATAGTAAAGAAACCTTAATCCAGGCTTTTGATTTTCAGTTTTAAATGTGGCTGTCCATCAGTTTCACATAGATGGGTATGGGATATGCAGCATATTATACATTCTCCTGATTAGTCTTCAGCAGCATTGAAGAGCCGTGTTTTAAAGTAAAAAAAGCCCAGCTTAAAAACAACCATTTCCTCAAAGTTGAGAATAGAAAACAGGAGTTTTTTTCCCCTTGATAAAATTTTTCCAGAGAGAGGAAGAGACTGTAGGRCTTATTTGCTCTTACTGTTCAAGAGCCTTGACAGAAGTGGGCATTAGCAGGACTTGAGCTTCAGCAGGTAACCTATAAGAACCTACTGTTACCTGAGAGAGGGGAGGAAGTGACAAAAAAACCCCAAACCAAACTATATTTAGCTACAATTTGGATCTAATTGCATCTGTGGCAGAAAAGAAACTTGTGTTCCTCAGCTCTCTAAGGCACTATTCAAACAAAATGTGGATCTTGATTACTACAGCAAGTCAGAAAACAATAGTTTCTTCTAGAGCTGTTCATACCTATATTGTTCAATTTCAGGCTAGTAAACAGTGACCTAAATAGACCAGTCAGCCATAAACATTTAAAACATAACACAGCAATGTAAGAAAAGAACACTTTGAATTCTAGAGTAGCTTCACAGTGGAAGGATGATTGATGTAACACTTTGTGGTTTGTTTTTCAGAGGAATCACTCAGAGTAGTATTGTTCCTCTAGTACTGTGTTCGTTTATAGTCAGCTGAATTATAAGGGAAGTTGGTTTTGGAAGTTCTTAAGTTGGAAGACACCACCAGTGTGTGTGCAAACTTAATTCTAGTTTCTAATCTGAAGCAATTTAAATACTGTGTGTTGAATGCATTGAATATATTAAATCAAGTTCTATCCATGCTTGCCAGATACTACATTTCAAATACCTTTAAGATTTGTTTTCAGCTGTCTAAATGTTTAAAAATGCTCCTAACACTTGGAAGTGGTATCCTTTGTTTCACAAGGTGACTATTTTTAAGAATGGAATTTGTTAATTAATTTGTTTTATTAAGGTCATACATTATAAAGTAAGCCTTATTCCAGATATTAATGTGTAAACCCTTTTACTTTCAATCAATTTTCTAGCTATTTTAAAAYCCCCAAACCTTATTTTAAACTCTGATTAGAAAATAAAAGAGGCCATTTGTACTTAAATTTGAAAACTGATGATATTCAGGATAATTTGATCAGAAATATKAAATAGACCTATCTTCTAAAGTTGGTATGACCACTGGTGTAATTTTTTGACTGACAGGAGAAAGAGTTAAAATAGCATTTCATTTTTCTCAGATCTTCAGAGTTAAGGTTTTACTTGTTCTTATTCTTTAAAGCAGCCAGCCACTCTAACTGCCTAATAGAATATATCTACATTTTCCACTCTGTGCATGTGTTGGGGCTTGCAGGCAGTCTTAAAGTAGAATTCTGAATTTGGATATTTGCTAAAGAAAGTAATATTTCTGTGATTTGTCTGATTACAGGTATCTATAGAGAGCTTTGTCTGGAATCTGTGAAGAACAAATATGAATGTGAAATTCAAGCCTCTCGACAGCACTGTGAGGTTGTGCCAGCTGTTTCACATTGATAGCTAATCTTATSTAACTTTACTGTCTGTCATGCTTTTCAGGTTCAGTGCATGTTTTTATTATTGCAGTTATTTGCTATTTGAATGCATTTTCTGTGTAATAATTAACCCCATGCTAGAGGTTGTTCAAAGCATTAAAAATTAGAATTGTAGAATATGCTGCATTAGAAAGGACCCATCAAGATCATCTARGCCAGCTCCTGGCCCTGTGCAGGACACCCAAGAATCGAATCATGTGCCTAAGAGTGTTGYTCAAACGCTTATTGAACTCAGACAAGCTGGGATCACTTTTCTGGGGATCATGTTGTAGTGYTCAGCCACCCTCTGGATGAAGAAYCTTTTCCTGATATCTAGCCTAAACTTCCCTGGCTCAGTTTATGCCTTTTCCTCAAATCCTGTCCCTGGTGTCAAGAGTAAAGAGGTTGGTACCTGCCCCTCTGCTTCCTCTTGTGAGGGTATTGAAGATCAAAATGAGGTCTTCCTTCAGCCTCTTCTTCTCCAGGCTGAACAAACCAAGTGACCTCAGCCTCTCCTCACACAGCTTCCCCTCCAGACCCTTCACCATCCTCATGGCCCTCCTTTGGACACTCTGTAGTAGTTTAATATCTTTTTTATATTKTGGCACCCAAAATGGCACACAGGACTTGAGGAGGCCACCCCAGTGTAGAATAGAGTGGGACACTGGTTTCCCAGCTGGTGATGCTGTGCCTGATGCCCCCCAGGACAGGGTTGGCCCTCCTGGCTGCCAGGGCACTGCTGACTCAAATGCAACTTGCCATTGATCAGGACCCCAGTTCTGTGGCGCAGCTCTCCACATCTCATTCCCCAGTCTGTACCCAGGATTCAGAATCTGGCACTTGTCCTTTTTARACTTCATTCAGTTGGCAATTGCCCAGCCTTCTAATTTGTCAAGGTGTCTCTGCAGGGCCRCTCTGCCCTTGAGGGAGTCGACAGCTCCCCCTAATTTAGTGTTGTGGGCAAACTCAGTATTCCTTCAACTCCTGTGTCTGAGTTGTTGATGAAGTTGTTGAAGAGCCTTTTATTAGTTTGGCTTTGCATTTATGTATAGCTAAGGCTTCTTATTTTTCATTATCAAGTTTTTATTAATAATTCCCACATGTTTTATTGCCTTGGTGATAAAAAGATTACCAAGAAAGTGGCTAAAATAATTTTAGCAAAAAACACCTTACATTTTAATAAAAAAACTGAAGAAGTCTTTTTGAGATGCATTGAACAGCTAATGATAGAATTGTCATTTCAAAAGCAGTTATAAGAAAAATATTATTTCTCTCCTTGAACATAAACATTCCTGTTCACGTATCTAAATACTGGATACTRTAGTACAAACACTCAAGTACCTGGATGTCTAGTGCTGTGCATAGCTGCTTAGATCCTGAGATTTTCATCGTAGTGCTTCTCAGCCCCCTTAAAGTTGCTTGATGGTGTTTTCTTAGGAATGGTTCACCGTGTTCCTGAAATCTGTGGTTCCTACTATACCAATAAAGCAAGTCTGTGCATGTGTACTTTTAAAAAGCTTTCCATTTCTTTGATGCCTTGGGAAAGAATAAGATATTATGAAGGACTAGTCATTACTGACTGTCTTTGCTCCTGTGAATACTCCTGAGGTTGGAGAAAATCCTATAAGACTTGCAGGGTCTCTTATCCATGATTGAATGATTTGCTTTAGCTATGTATTTAGGTGGTCWTTCTTCCTTGTTTTGCTGTTCTGTGAAGCATTCAGAATTCAGTTATTCACCATCCAATGAAAATCTCTTGGGGGAAAAGCTCTATTAAGTCAGAAATGCTGCTCGTAGAATCACTGTTACACTGGAAATTGTTTTCTGGGAAGGTATTTTTCAGACCTATGAAAATAGGCAATTATAAATACTGTGGAGACTAGATGATGATAAATGACTGCAGATTTGTCAATATAGAAGAGAGCTTAATAAAAAGCTTTCCTTGGAAACATTAACTTTTGTGATTTGTAGTTAAAGGTGGCATAGAGGTCACTACTTTACAACTGCCCATTGTGAATAAATCTTTGCTATCCAGAAGAAAAATACTGTTTGTGTCAAAATGTGAACAGTTATTCTGGAGAGCTAGCTGCATGCTCTTACATAATTATTCTTATACTGACATTTGGTAAAAATATAACTATATTTTTACTCATGCTAAGAGAGTGTGCTGTTTTTAAGGAGCTAGGATCTCATGCTAAGAAAGTGGATAGAGTGAGATGTCATATGCTTTATGGCTTCTGAAAAGGCTATCTTATGTTCTTCCACTGATGCCTTAAATTGTCATATATATTTATATTATTGAATTTAGTAATATAAAAATCTGTAATCTTGCTTTTTTAGAGTGAGAAGCTTCTCTTGTATGATACTGTACAAAGTGAACTAGAAGAGAAGATTAGAAGACTTGAAGAAGATAGACATAGCATTGATATTACCTCAGGTGAATGAAAATTCAGAATTTGTGTTTTATTTGTTTTTAATCTTCTGCTGGCTACTGATTAGTTGGCTGTACATGTAGTATGGTGAGTTATCTGTTAGAATGCTATTCAGCTGTAGACTTTGGGCAGGGAGTTGAATTTAAACATAAATCAGACTTTGATTTAGTAATTGTCAGTATCCCTTGTGTGTTTTGAGATTATTAATCTATGCCTACATAGATATGTAACGCCTTTATTCTGTTGAGAAACAGCATCTCACCACACAGTGTTACTTTTCATTTTTGGCCATTTTTTTTTTTTTACAGCTTCCTGATGTAAAAACAGTTAAACATGTAAACGGTTCTGATTCATAGCCTGTCCTTATTATATCTTTTCAGAATTATGGAATGATGAGCTCCAGTCCAGGAAGAAAAGGAAGGATCCWTTTAGCCCAGATAAGAAGAAACCTGTTGTTGTATCAGATATCCTTTTACTGGAATCATTATTCTTTCTAGTAGCGTTTGAAGTTTTGTAGCAAGTTTTATTACATATGTCATTAATATCAAATTGAAGTGATAATGCTTTATCAAAACTGATTTTTGCATGGCAGACATGATTCTGATTGAGATTAGATAAACCACATTGACATGTTCCATTATGAAAATTGAAATTAGGCTTCTCTGATCTAGTTACTAGTTCCAYGTAGAAAATGATTCCAAGAGTTAATTTTTTCCAACTCTTAAAAAAATAGAGTTACAAGACAAAAGCAGAAGCAAAGTTAAAAGTGTATTGCAATGGAATAGCTGTTGCTATATGAAATTTTGTTTTGAAGTTCATGTATTGTTCTAATACACATTTTTTACTTTGCAGTTGATAGTTTAAGGAAGCGGCTTTGCCTTCCTGTTTTTTGGATATAAGATACTCAGATATGTGGTGCTGACCATACTTGCCTCTTGAAGATATATGGTGTGGAATACTGTGAAAATAATTGTCTTATTAAAGWTGATAGTAGTGTAGGTGCTGTTTTGCAGTGGTACATTGAAATGCATTTTAATTGTAATTTGAATTATCGCAAATAGAATAATTTTTGAACTCTTAGGGATTGAATGCATTTCAGCTATTTATCTTCTGTAGTCAGCWATGTATCTCCTGTTGTCTGAATATCTACATACTATTACAACCTCTTTTAATAATTATTGAAGTGTATTTCTAGGTTGCATAGTTCAAAGATGAATGAGTTTGCATGGAGCTTTTACTTCATGTTGGTACTCCTTGTGTGAAAGATTGGCGGAACAGACTATTAATATATTTCTACAAATATTATTATTAATATTTAAAAGAGTTTTCCCTAACATTTCCACGCCCTTATATAGTTTATATGTTACAAGACCTTGATATACTTGAAGACTGGACAACAATAAGGAAGGTAAGATGAAAAGATGAATACCARTGACTGTGGATTTAGTTGGATTCATGTCTTGTCTTTTTGCTACTTAAAAATATGTAACTGAATTTCTTACACGATCAAAACACTGAATAGATTTTTGTTTCTTCAGCAGTTAGTTAATCCTTTCCATTCAAGCTTTGTAATTTCTCCTTCTGATTCTACCCAAATCATACTGAGGAATCCATTAAAGAGGTGTAAGGTGATGTCTCTAAAATGGGGAGTCCATAATTTTCCATGAAAAAGTGAGCCTAAAGCCTGTGTTAAGTGGATCTGCTTTCTCATAGTCTAGCCTAATTGGATAGAAACTATGATAGGATAGTCTGATAAGATTTTGCTTTGTATGAAGATTTTAAGGTTTTATTTTAGGAAGATTTCTATGCTTTGACCTCTCCTTATACTTTATTACAAGAATGAGAAGCTATGTTTTTCTCAGATTATGAGAGAATCATGGCTTGTGGGAAGAGAAATTAGTTTGGTTAGTTGATGTATTCGAAAAGATAAATCCAGCTTTTAATTGCATAATGCCTATTTTAGATCTTTGTTGAAGGATCTGGCTGTAATGAAATGCTATCCTTGCCTTGTATCTGCARTGAGAAAGCTTCCCCTAGCATCCTAGTGCATCCCACCTTATGAATAGCAAACCACATAGGTGGATTCAAAAGCTTGGTGGGGAATTACCTCTGAGTCAGTTTCTATTTCCTAATCAAGAGGTAAAATGGGACGTTTATGTGAGAACTTGACTGACTTTTCTCTTTCTAGTGTATCAGATGGACAGACACAAAATATCTTTCCTTGAAGTTCTTTCCTATAGTTTTGCATGTTTTTAAACAACAGCAACAAACCCAGGATCTACTAGGGATTTTGCCTTATCTGGAAATAATTTAAGGAAACCCCAGGAGGCAAACAAACAAATGAACTCCCAAAAACTCGAGTGCTTTTTTTTTCCAAGCCTTTGTGTGATCTGGAGTTTGCATGAAGTAACATTTGTGAACTTAYAAATTAAAAAGACTAGAATGTTCATATAGCCTTTTTGTTTTTCAGGATGAGGTAATGTAATTTCGTGTTTTCATGACAGAATTACATAAGAGCAATTTTGATTTAATTTAGAAAAACTTCAGAGTTATTTGAAATCAAAACTTACCATAGAAGGTGACCCCCCCAATGCGTTTTTATTTAGCTACTGAGTGACAGTTGAGCAGACTTTTRTTTTAGAATTCTCATTATGTTTTTTGCATGTAAATGCAAGTGTATACTTGCATATAAAAGCAAGTATCACTGCGTGTTACTTCACGATTAAAACTTGCAATCGAGAAAAAATGATAATGTTTACTGACTAATTTTAATCTGCTTTTGTGTTTAAAGGCAATGGCTACACTGGGGCCACACAGAGTAAAGCCAGAACGTAAGTAAATGTGATCTAGTTTCACAAGACAGAACTTGCTCTGTGGAATGATCCAAACTGCATTTGGGGAGATTGTATTTATTATAGTACTGGTGTAGTGATGGAGGATGGGGTSAGGTAGCTGGAATATGTGGCATTTGTCTTTCCCCTCTCTCAGGTGCTGATAGCTGTAGCTTGATTGCTGTTGTTTCTGTTGACAAAAGTTCTAGAAAATTATAAACAAAAATTCAGGCTTTTAACAGTGGTTTAATGCAGTTAATATGAGCAAGGTCTGTCAGTGTTTGTGCAAGATTWGGTAGAAAGCTGAGAGCACCTTGACCTTACAGGTGCATTTCAGAGGATACTCACATTGGCTGCAAGCTACAACTTTGAAAAAGTAGAGCTGTGGGAGAGAGGTGGTATTCATATTTGGCACTGAAGTGGGAAGCGTGTTCATGCTAAATAAAAGAGGTAAGRAGCAAAAAGAACAGTAGGCAAGTAGGTTATAGCTTCTATCTGAAAATGGAAGTGTAACTTTTAATTTATCTGACTGGAAATAAAAGGTATGCTTCCAATTTTCATGCAATTATTAAGAGATGGACTGCTGTTGGAAAAAATGTATATTCTGTATAAATAAGTTGATGAACATGTATTTGAACATCTAACCAATTTCTTTGAAGTCGATTTTAAATTTTTTTTGTTACTTATTTTAGCACCTGTCAAATTAGAAAAGCATCTACACAGTGCTAGATCTGAAGAAGGAAGACTCTATTATGATGGCGAGTGGTATGGACGTGGGCAGACGATATGCATTGATAAGAAAGATGAATGTCCTACAAGGTAAAGATTATTTAGTTTATGCAGCTCTGTAAAGCAACTCTTGTAAAGCAATAACTAGGATGGCATTGAAGAGTAAGGCCTGTTTGGAAATACTACCACCTCAGTAACATTTGGTAACTCACCTTGGAAGACAGGCATCAACAAAGAAAGTTGAGTGCTGGGCTTGTGAGAGAGGCTGCTAAAGTCTGGAATTCGCTGAGGGTTTATCAGGTTAGGATCTTCCTAACAATTTAAGCTGTAGCTAGTTTCTGATAGCCTTTGAGTAATTATTTTTTTCCAAAATCTTGTGAGTTCGTTGCTTTGAGAATTTGMTCTGTTGGCCCAACCAAAAATAATTAATTACTTAAAAAAAAACTTTATACTGTTGAAGATAAGCTTTCTTTTCAGTTGATCTGATTCAGTTTCTTTTCAGCTCTGAGAGAAAAGAATTGGAACTTTTTAATAGTATTTCCTTCTCTTAACAATGCTTGTTACTCGGAGCAGTCTAAAGATTAGACTACAAATTTGGTTAAACTTTTTAGATATATAAATGTGTTTTTTCTCTGTATGGATAATATTTGTAAATTCTATGGATAATATTTGTAAATTCTACAGTCTGACTGTATTTAAAATGATTTAAAATATTTACTGAATGGGGCAAATCAGTCTAAGCCCAGTGTTGATTAAATGTGCACATCTACTCAGGATACTTCTAATTTCATATATAAGTAGTTTACTGTAGAACTGGCTGTTTCTTTTCTTCCTTGTGTATAGGGAAGAGGAGCAAATTTTGTTGATTTTGGTGTTTGTTCAGGGCTGAAACAAAGGTATTTTAGTAAATTATATATTGTGTCTGAAATKTAAAAAACTCTGAATCAAGTTTAACAGAATGTAGCAGTTATACTGGGCCAAGTGAAGATCTTAGGATCCAGTGTCAGACAAAGGCCAAAAGCTGGTGCTTAACAGGACAAGTGTGCAGTGGAGCTTTCCCAGTCTTTCAAGGTTGCAGCAGCTTCTAAGGCTAGAGGGAGTTGTCATGCTTAGYATGCAGTAGATCTTTATTAACTGTTTTAATTTTTGGTTTTTGCTATCTATTTTCCCTATCAATCTACTTGAAATTATTTTTTTTTTCTATGGAATGTGGAGAGGGAGTTTTGTTCTCTATTTCTATTAAAGATTACCACAAGGAGCATAAAAGCAGGGCTCATTTAACAGTGAATCAGTAAATCAGCTTTGAATTTAATTCTTATGGTCTTGGTATAATGATTAATAGTTAAATACACGTTGTGCTTTAAATTGTGGCTTTGGGATGTTCATCTTTCTTCCAAATATTTCATATTTGATGTCATTTCAAGGCTGCTTTTTCTTTTTTTTTTTTTTTTTTTTTTTTTTTTTTTTTTTTTTTTTTTTTTTTTTTTTTTTTTTTTTTTCTCTGTGTGACTGTTGTTCTTTCAAACAATTAAAATATTTGTACATGTGCAGTTTTTCCATAAGAGAACGAAATAGATGGCTGAAACATTCGCTACCTTCACTAAAGACACATGCAGTTGCCAAACAATTCTGTTAAAAATATCCTTAGAATGGAGGCAGTATCTTTTGGGCCTAACATTTACAACTAATGCATATTTTCATTTACTGTGTGGAAATACAGCTGCAGTTTTCAGGTTATTTTTAGCTTATAAGCTTTCTAAATTCTTCTTGTTTTTCTTCCTCTGACCTTTCTTCCCTCATTTTCTGTAGTGCCATAATTACAACGATTAACCATGATGAAGTTTGGTATAAAAGATCGGATGGAAGCAAGTCTAAGCTGTATATTTCTCAGCTACAGAAAGGAAAATATTCAATAAAGCATAACCACAACTGACCATTGCTCACTGGGTATGAAACAAGTGGTATTGCCATGCGTGATGTGCCATGGGGTGAAAATTGTATTCAATAGTGTTTTGTATTCCTGATATATTTACAGCAGTATCTAATGTGTATTGGTCGTGCTGTATGTTAACTTCATATGGACGGCCTTCAGAAACCTGAGGAGGGTAAATCCTGTTAACAGATATTTTGCCTCTAAATTGGGTCCAGTGCCTAAGATATGAAGTATGCTCTTCAAGTATAATGCTTCAAAACTTATCATATTTGTAAAATGAATTTTTTTTTCCCATTGGTGACCAGTTGGAGTGAAAAAAATTATAACCATAATTACCAGCAATTCACTTTACTTTCAGTTACCGTGTCATGCTTCTCTTGTGGATGTAAATTGAGCCTGCTTAGCTGTTGCTTTTGAATAGATTGTAACATGCATAAGCATTCTTTTATCCAAAGTGTACTGATTTATTAAAATTATTGTCCTCAACAGCTCTGCTAGTACTGACTGTGTTATATTCTGTAAGCTTTACTATATTACTTGTAATAAGATAAAGCCAATATTTGAAACTATGTTTTTGAAGAGCATTTTTCTAGTGTAGGACCCTGTTATRTAGCAGACAAATCATTGGTGATGTTTTGTCTTGATTGTCAGCAAAATTTATACATAAGGTGGACAGTGTTGCTCCAACCTGTGTTTTATGTAGCCCACAAAGAACGAGTGTAGGGGTGGTTAAGTAAATGCTGTTGCATGGTCTGCATGTTTGGTTGGTCCACAGCTGTGTGAAATACAATGCGTTTTTGCTAGAAAAGGAAGATACTTCCCCAGARGTCATATATCTGGGAGAATTTATGCAGAATTTTTCACCAAACACTATGTTCAAAATTTCTGTACCACACTTCGTCTTATTTCAGAAATTTCAGCGGAAGTATTTCATGCAGCTTAGGAAACTGAATTTCTGTTAAAGTCGTGCTCTTCTAGCCACAGARAAAAGTCCTAAATCCTTGATGTTACTGTGATGTGCTTTGAGCATCTAGAATGATAGATGGGATTGTTGAAGAATTGTTAACACGTTGGTTATGTGCACTTTAATCTCCACTTATGATGATTCTTGGAGAAATAAAAGCATCCATTTGCTTTAAATGATCACAGCAAATAAATATTTCTATTGTAACATAGTAATTAATTGTCTCTTCTAGTGCAGGGTGGTAACTACTTTCCAAATGCCAAATCAGTTTCTGCTGAGTGATGCTTTTCTACAATTGTCTGAATTATTAATCAAATGTACATAAGGTATCAATTGACATGTTGGCTTTTAACAATACGAATTGTATGTATACAGTTGTTTGATAAACTTTTTGTAATTAAATATTTGCATTTTTTAACTTAGTATATAAATAAATGATCTGTGGTAGTGGACATCGTTTATATTGTTTTGCTCTTTGATTTTCTAGTCTTGTTGGAATTGTTGATTCACTGAATGGCAAAGGGAAATATTTTTGAATAATCAGAAGACCTAAAGCTTTTTAAAAACTTTTGACTTGAACTTTTTTTCATTTTTGAGAGTTTCACATATAGATTGTTTGTTCTTAGAATCTTCTGCATAATATTTGATGGAAGCTTTATTCTGTCATTTGTAAATCAAACATAAGCACTGTTAAGAATCTTGTACCAGTTGACATACTTGAAATAATTGTATTTAGGCCATGCTGGACACTAACCTGTTTTTGTGGTTCACCTCTTTTCTTTTTCCTCTCCTGTRTTTTGAATCTCTCTTGATGCAACTGATTATTCCTATAGTTGTTTCTGATTTGATCYTGTACAAAGCATAACTTTGCTTCATACAGCCCTCCATTTTGGACTGACACTTGGTGAGTGTGGTTTCTTAATTCAGAATAAACATAATTCMTATCAATATGAGAGGTAATAATCATAGCAGTATGGGTTAGTGATCAGACAATGAGGACCTACCTGTTCTGTTACTAGAAGTACAGGAAACTGAGCTGTGGCTTTCCTTTTTGACATGTAACCATTTGTGTATGTGGTGGAAAAGCTGTAAGGTTGGTCTTTGTTTATAACTGGTTAATTGTTTCATGCTTAGGTAAATCATGTTTGGTACGTGCTTTGTATCTTTTTAATGTTTGAGCAGTTAATGTTTTGCTTGATCCAACATAAAACGKAAGAGATGTCTTCCACAGATTTTAGTCCTTTGAAGTACACACATTGCTAGGCTCTTGTCCATCTGTTTTCTSTTTTACACCACTACATTAAAATTTTTAAGCATTGGCAGTATTTTTTAAGCTACAAATAGGATTTMGATCTGTAAAGTGCTGAAAGGAATTCTGTAATATGTAATATGTGAAAAGGGACGTAAGTGAAGAACAAGAGGCACTGAGTCTCAAAACTAAGTTACTATACAGGTGTAGAAAAGGCTTCTCTATCAATATTTATGTTTCAGAGGAGATATAGTTTGGTTTTTGCCAAACACACAGAGCAGGCTGATTTGCTCATCTTTCCCATGATGAAATATCTGGTATGTTTAGTTGAAATGCAGTTGATTTAACCTGACAATACTTACTGTGTAATTATCATGTGGAATTTAGCTTATGTGTTTTGTAATRAGCAGAGCTTAAACTTTCTAAATTCATTTGTATTGTGCCACTTTGTTGTAGTGTGTTTGTTTTTAAACTATAAAAATTGGCTATTTATAGTCCATGAAAATCTTGCTCTTTATTTGTAAACCAAGGCCTGTGTAAGTAGCTCACCACCCCCATCAAGTGGTAAGAGATGATTAAGTACTAAAATTTTTACTCATTTTGAAAATCTATGCTGTCTTCYAACAATACGTTCAATTTGTTCTGTRTGAGGTTTTGTTTGTTTTTGTTCTTTTTTTTTCTTTGAAGCAGAAAGAAAAATACAGGCTTAGCCTTTTATGAAAAGCGAAGTACTAMTACAGTTTCTCATCTCTGGGAAGAATTCTCCAATTATTATGGTGGGAAAGAACAGCCTTTTTTAAAAACTTTTTTTAGAGGACAAGGGAGAGAAGTAAGGAGAAAGAAACCATGTGTTCAATACGCCTTACATTTAAATAGCTAAAATCTTCACTGCTTTAATCCATATGAGGCTTTGAGCAACCTGGTTAGTGGAAGGTGTTCCTGCACACAGCAGAARGAATGAAACTTTGATGATCTTTAAGGTCCCTTTTAACACAAACCTTTCTGTGATTCTGTGCTAACAGAGAGACAGATGACAGCCCTGTCCAAACAGCCTTTTACCCGTGGCAAAGTGAGCTCTATTCTRAGGCACATGATCATTCCTAAGAAGTTCTTTACTGTGCTGTTCTCAGTAAGAGAGGCATGGTTACTGTTGGAATTAAGACCAGGTTTGCCTGGAAATGTCGGCCTAAATGTACTTGCATGGCATTATTGATGCTTTTGTTTGTCTGTATGGAAAATGGTCTTGATGTATCAGCTGTGATTTCCACCATTTAAGACTCATTAGTGGTCTTTTTTTTGTTTTTTTTTTTTTTTTTTCTGGAGCTACCAGCCTGGAAAGCTGAAAAGTGATGTTTTGAGCTGACTCCTGTTTCAGTGTCCTGGCAGTCCTGTAGACCTCATTTTTGGAAATTCATTTTTCCCATTTGTTGCATGAGGAATTTGAAGGCAGAAAATAAGCTGACAAATTCACTAGCAGGCAGAGGACCCGAGGTTAGGTGCGGTGCTGAATGTTGAAAGGAAGAAATTCCTRCTGCAGTATAAAGATTGGATGGGAAAATGGAATGAAGGGATCAAGTGTGTGTCAAGCACCAGCATTTAAAAAAAATTGGTAAGATGAGCAATTTAGCTTTAGTTACCCTAGGCACTGACTGAGAAAACATCAATTTCTGATAGGAGAAAGTATTGTATGATTTTGAAGGTTAGGATTGTTTCAGATGGTAATGGATTAAAAAAAAGGCTTTGTAGGTAAAGTTTATATTTGGTATTTGTATGCTTTTCAAGTGTCAATGTTGCTCTTTCGGTTTGGTTTCTCTGTATGAAAGAATATAAATATATAGGACTCAGGTAACTTACTAAGGCAGTAATATCCAAATTTTCCTAGAACAGGAATTTTGACTACAGATATGGTATTTTTTATAAGATTTAAGTTGCTAAATCAAAAAAAATCTGTCTAAATTTTAGAACAAAGTAATTTATTTTAAAAAATAGAAGAATAGAGAAAGCACACTATTCAAGAGGGTGTCAGTTCAGAAGGAAAATCTTCAGAAATCACCACTGTCTTTGCAGATAGAAGCAAGCTGGAATAGGACAACAGAAATTAAATAATTGCATTATTTCATTAAACAGGGAAACCTTAGTGGGTCCTCCTTTTCCTGTAAATAAATTAAATCTGAATCAATTGGCCAGATTTGGAACATCAAATTTACTTTCCCTTCATCCCCATGCTCCCATGCTCTGGAGATCCATGATGGTGAAAGCCTGCAGATGGCAGTAAATTAATGCTGAAGTTACTTAATGGTAGTTTAGAGTTTTCTGTCTTGATCCTGTTAGATTTTTTTTCACTGTTTCTCTTCGTTATGGCAGAACTACAACTGGTTTTAATCCTAATGCATACTAATTAAGAGATATTTGGAAAGAACAGTACTTGGAGCTGTAAAGGAGGATTATCTTTTGCTACTATACTGTGAAAGAAAATCACTATGTAAAGGCTTAGGAAGGAACAGAAATGGATTAGATCCTATCTAGTTGCCATAGAAACAAAATACGTAATTAAACAAAATGAAATATATTRCATCTCTTACACTGGTTAAAGTGCTTAGGAAAGGTGTGACGATGGAATGAGTGTTTTAAACTGCAACAGCAAATCCAGAAATAAACATAGGGTTCAGGTTTATTTTTCTAATGTGATTCTCACTTACTGCACTTTTTGTGCTTGGTTAACTAAAACAAAAAATGTTTTGCTTCCTATGATGATTCGATAAAAAGGAATGTCAGTAATAATCAGCAATAAGTAATGCAGTGAATACATTAATGCTGTTGCCGATTAATAACATTAATATTCTGTGATGCTATTACATGAATCTTAAGCAAACAGTATGAACAATTTAATCACACTTTGAAATAACTTCTAACAGATCACGTCAATGTTTCTTATTCTATAAGAGTATCTGAAAAGTTTCATACCTTTGCTCTATAGCTAATAAAGGCAATTTCTTAAAAAAAAAATGTGTGTCAAAAGAACTTCCTTTTAACCAGACGCTGCTGCGTGTTTAGGATGTTTCAGAGCCTGCAGTTAGTGCCAGGTGCCAGCAGAGGGCACTTTGAGGTTTCTCTTGAAACTCCATTTACTTTTAAAAGTTTAACCTGGGTTCTCAGACTCTTCTTTTTCATTCTTCCACCATAAAATTTCACTGCTTAAAGTTCAGAAATACAGAAGTGATTGTTACTTCTCTTTGTTAGCTTAACTCTGAAGGTGACTACATTCTGCTATTTATAAATTGAGGAGGCTTATTGCCATGGTAAGATCTGTTATTTAGCACGTCTCAGTGTGTGGCCCTGGGAGGTGGATGGAAATTGGTTGGCTTTGTATTTTACATTAGCAACACCACCCTTCAAAAWGAAAAAAGAAAAGAATTAYATTATTCTTATCTTTATTGGTCAGAGTGAAGGAAAAGAAGGAAGAGTGAAAGAAATCCTCCTCAGTTCAATTTCTGGCTTCAGGTTCASGTGATTATGCTAAAACATGGCTAAAATGTCAGAATCTACCTTATACAGTGTTGACCTTGGAAGTGCTTTATGTGGCACATCTGCATTTGCTTGCCAGGCTTCAATGTGGAATGAATAATTTCTTACAATCCTCCTGAGGATATGGCAGTCTTGATTTAGCACCCTATTCCCAGGGCTCTGCACCTCGGGGTGGAAACAAACAGGAGGAAACATCGAACAGACACAGAGAGCCAGCTCTGCTGCAGAGGCAGTGTGTCCAGCATCCCTCCTCACTTAAAACCAAAAGGGAAATAGAGAAAAGGGGGAAAAAGACTGAATTCTTAGAATTTTCTGGGTAGGAACTTATTTGAGATTTGCCTGTCTTTTATTCCTCAAGCAGCCGGTTGCCTCATCCTCAGGGGTGTGTGTGTGTTGCTCTGTTTGGTTACACGGATTTCTAAAGCATCTGAAGCATTAGTCCAGCTAATCAATCCTGTCAGTATAAGTATTTAAAAAAAAACCAACCCAAAAMCCCCAAGAAAAGTGTATTGCTTTCCCCCTTCCCATTTTTGGGGGAGTGGGGAGCAAAGTTAGGGTTAGGGTGGAGGTGTTTAAACACATGTAAATTCTCAATATTTTAGGATACCTGCCACTGTTAAAGCTTCTGCAGGCACTGTTTTTCACTTTTTCAACAAAGTTACTTTGAGTTTTTAATAACTACAAAGCCTGTTTCTTAAGTGTTATCACTAGAAATTACATCACTGATAAACTGCTTTTTAAGTGTTATCACTAGAAATTTTGTATTATCCAACAATAATGCAAAATGGTCACAATTTACTTCTCACCTTAAATTATTAGCACCATGCTGTGCTCCAACAGTGTGGTCAGGATCTGTAAAATACCAAATGCCTAATTTTCTGTGGCTAACACTACACCAATGTTCTTGTGCTTAATAATGTTATTACAAATTACTTGACTCCTAAACCATCTACAACTTCCTAAAGGATGAGACAATTCAATGTTCTTTTGATCCCTGACTTCGTTATAACCAACCCATATAATTACCAGCCTTTCTTATAAAATGAGAGGTAGGGAAGGGCACATGCCCAAAACCTCCGGGAACCAAAGCTGAAGGTCCTTTTTCAAGGCTTTTTTTTCAAGCCTCAAGCAGCTGAACAACTCAATCTTGTTCTCAGTGCGGTCACTGCCCTGCTGATTTGCCTGAATACTGGTGGTGCCTTACAAATGGGAAATTAAGGGCAAGCCCATTTCTGAAATGTGTGGAGTTTGTTTGGTTTTTTGTTTGTTTATTTTCTGCCAAACCCCACATGAMTTGTTTCTTACCTCTGTTGCCAGCCTTTCTGAAGCTGGTGGCAGCCTGCAGAAGGCTTTGGGTGCGTCTAGTGGCAAAATTGTTCAGTATGCAAAAGCCCTGCATGTTGGTGGAAATTGCATACTAAAGGGTTATTTGGTTGTGGGAACCCAAGAACTAACAAAAATAAGCAGTTGTGTTCCACAGAATGTATTTTGAGCCCATCACAATAAATAAGTTATTTTTGCATTTAAAACTATGAATCAGGATCCAGTTTTTAGTAATTCAAAGATTATTTTGTTGGATTGAAGAACAAGAATAACGTGCACAATCTGTGCACTGTATGTAAACAATAGCTGACCTCAAGATTTTTGCCAATTTAACAGAGGAATCAAATCACAAATCAGTTTTATGAGTGTATAATTTCTGCCTCAAGAACTCATTTGTGAAGAGCAGCCTAAAACTCAGCACCTGTGGAAAAAGTTGTGAGACCATGTGATAAAATGTATTATTTGTGGCACAACAGTTACTAAATTCTCATCTTTGTCCATGATCATTTATTTTCTGATTGTGTGGTCTTGCTGCTTGTATGACTGGAGTAGTCATTATATCTCTAAATAGAAACCAAAGGAAAGCTTTTTGGGTTTAAATGCTTTTTTTTTTTTTTTTTNATTATATCTCTAAATAGAAACCAAAGGAAAGCTTTTTTTTTTTTTTTTTTTTTTAATTCTCCCAGTGTTTGCATTTTAAATAGTTTGAGATGCATATAAATATTCCTAATGATTAGGCAGTAGTCAGCCAACTCCAACATGCCTACAAATGAACATTTTAAATCAGGCTTCATCTGAATGGGGTTCTATCATAAGAATTTCACCCACTAACTTGGAGAAAGCTCATTGTTTCTCATTTAAAATAATGCTCTTTATTTCTGGTTTTTGTTTGGTTGGTTTGTTGTTGGCGGTGTTTGGTTTTTTCCCCTTCCTGGCATATAAATAGCCCAGTATTGTTTGAAATTGTATAGAATAATATTTTTTCCTTGCTATGTAGGTTTTAGGGTGTGTATTGCTTTATTATTCTACTTCATAACACAAGATTTTGTTACAGAGGACTGGCCATATCCCACTCATGTTTCATTTTATGAAGAAGTCTTTCTCTGCAAGGGCCATCTCCTGATGGCTAMAGATTAGGCTAATCTCATTATTTACTATTTTAACTTTGGAAACATACATAACCAGAATGTTAACAATCACATTTGGTGATATTAATTTGGAAAAATTTTCTGCATCAACAGTTTTTGGGATTTGGCATCCCTTCCTTGGACGGAGMAATTCCAGTGTGAATGGGAAGCCTTTTCCCTGGTCTTAAGGTTGCCCTCCAGCTAGGACTGGCCAACAGAAGTACTAGTGGTGCTTTAAACGCGAGAAGTGGAAGGTGTAGCTGGTGGAAGAGGAGCAAGAATGTCCTTAGCCTCAGCTCGTGAGTCTCCTCTGCCTCCCTCCAAAGGSAACAACAACATAGGGTGTTCCTCCCACACCCAACCTCTCACTCACTGTAGCAAAGGCTTTCTTACCTCAAGGAAGTTTYAACACACTCCCTCCTTTGCCTTACCTGTAAAAGCTAAGGATACAGCCTATGTATTAACGTGTCTGAAATTTCCTCATCATATGTTGGCAGCACAGGCCATGTTCTATGAACATCCCACACCTGGGTGCAGTAGATGAATTTATCATAGGAAAAATCCACATACATAGGACTTACATTGGTGATTGATAGTTTGGAGCAGCAGTATGTGACAACTTCATGTTGGAAAAAATGAAGAAACGCAATATGCATGACAGAGCTCTATGTGTTGATCTGTTTTACTYTTAGACCCATGTTTTTTCCTTTTTAGAACTGTTTCATTTTAACACCCAGTGCATGTGCTGCTGCTCAGCTAAAGAACACTTGAAAAAAGCTGTGTGACACAGGTAATTCTGACAGATGACTTTTGCTATTTTTTTTTTGTTTATTAGATGCTGCATTTCCACTTTTATTTCTAGTACAGATTTGTATTACAATGGTTGCATTTTTCTATGAAGGACAACTAATGTACTAAGCAGTCAAACCCAGGGCAGTAATTAGTCTGGGAGAGATCAAAAGGTGCTCTTCTAAATCCCAACAATTTGATGGTGGTGAGCAAAACCCACAGTCTTTCTTTTGCCTTGGTCTCCTATTAATTTTCACTTGTTTGCTGCAGAACAGCTGCTTTCTTGTCAATCCAGTGCACTGCTTGAAAAAAATCCATTTGGATGTAACAAATGCAATTTCAATGGGCTTAGTAAAACATCTACTCTTTCATTTAACCTTTCTCTTCTGTGACTCGCAGGAAGAAGAAATTCCTTGAGCAATGGTGTCTCCAAAACCCATCAAAACACATTTCAGTGGGAGAATGTGTCTGCAGCCAGTGGCACATTCTGAGATATGAATTAGTCTGAGTCTTTGCTGAGTGATAGCACAAATTATGTGTAGTTTAAGGGGGAGAAAGAAAAAGAACGAATATGAAGAACCAAATACTCTAATGAGAAGTTGCAGGGCTGGAATGCTACTGTTAACAGCCCACCACTAGTATTGTCASCGGAGAGATTTCTTCCTTAATGCACCCTGCTGAGCTAAGTAATCTCTTGAAAACTGTTTCAGCCCAGAATTTTCATGATTTCATGACTTCAACGATTTGATTTCATGATTTCAATATCTCAGTATTTTGGTTGGTACTCTAAGTCCTGTTTTCTCTCATTTCTCTGCCCTATATTGTCAGGTGGGTAGGACAAAAAAAGAGGTTTGATTCAAGTTCTTTTTTCTTAAAAGCAGAGGCTACTGCTGCGCACTCTGCAAGAAGAGAGATGATGGGAACACGTCTGTGTTCCTGTYTGGTGTGGGTGGAGAATGAGGTGGCAGAAAAGGAGATCCTTGCCCAACCAGGAGGAAAAGGCAGCATCACCAATAACCCCAATGCCCCACTGAACACTGTGGGAGGAAATGATAGAAGGAATTTTGCACACTAGAGCAGAAAATAGCATAGAAGTTGCAGAATGCCTTAGGATGAAATGGAATAAGAAGAAAAGAGCACCAGGCTGCAAAAAGCATTCCACAGCCATAGTGCTTTCTTCCTTTCACTGGTTGTCTCGGCCTGTTGTATGGAGAATATTTTGATAGTCCCTTGTGTGTGAGTGGGAAAAAAGAGATAGGAATGGCTTCTCTATGGGCTCAGACCTCTGGTACTATATGCTCATCTGAATTTTGATCGCTATTGGATTCTCCCACTCTCCAGTTTTATGTGAACTGTTGTTATAGAGGCAGGGAAAGGCTCTCTCCCCTTCCCTGGCTAGAAACTGGGCCAATGTCTTACTAAACTAAGACAGCACTCGCTTGTTCCTTGTATAGGTGGAAGAACTGTTATTCACTCCCAGGTTTAATTCTTGCAGGACAGAGTAACTGGAGTCAAATACTTCCCTGAGTTTCAAGTTTGCAGTGGAATTAGATTCTGGAAATACGCATAGTTCACAGTGAGCTGAGCACATGGAAAAGCCCTCTGGTCATCGTATCTTTTCCCATAGAGATTTGTGACCATTTGAATATCTGCTCATCTTCTTCAGTATTTTAGTGAATTATAGAAATCCTCACATGTTTTTCCTACAAGTTATCCGTAGACCTTCTTTGCAAGAGGGTTTTTTTTTTTTTTTTTTTTTTTTTTTTTTTTTTTTTTTTTTTTTTTTTTTTGTTTTGTTATTGTTCATGTCTTTGTCTTACAGCCCTGATTTGACTGGAGAGGTGCTCTGGTCTGTGCTGTTTGGACAACTGCACTTTCCTCCCAGTCTGCACCACGTTTGTGTCCTGGAAGGCCAAAAAACTTCTGTGTTCCAGACACTGTTGGGTTGGATACAATTGCTTTATAGTTGGAGTGGGGGTTTGTTTTGTTTTGTTTTGCTTTGTTTTGTTTAGTTTCTCATTAAATGCAGATATTGCTGTACAATGGGATCATTGCATTGTCAGATGCTGGGGCAGGGGTTATTTTCTTGCTCCATGCCAGGTGGGTTGAATCCTTCCAACATGCAGTCAACCCACAAATGCAGCCAGATGGAACTGACCTCTGTCACTGCAACTGTTTTAATGTGCATTGTTTCAGTGGGGATGCTAGTTATCATTTTCAATTTATGACCAATCTCTTTGAGTTTAATTTYTATTAACTGTAAAAACATTCAATTCAGATAGCCAAAATGCAGCTTTTTTAAATGTGATGTGAAGAAGCACTTCTTTAAAAAAGGAGTCCATTTGCATTAAAGAAAGAACACATTTTCTCTTACTGCCTCATTTTTTCTACTGCTTCTATTCTGAACTCCTTTGAAGTGACAATATCTGAGATCTATGTAAAGCTCAAGTGCTATGCATGTTTACATGAATGACGTGATATTAAGTGGTTGACCTGCCTATTATAGAATTTATAAGGCACAGAATTTTTTATTACACGGTGATAAATGTCACACTACAGAGAACTGAAGCTGCTGCTTACCAGTAGAAAAGAAGCCATTTTTTAAGCCAGCTGTAATATTTGAAACAAATTTTCTTTGCTTTTTCATTAAAATAGAGAGAATTAAATCTTGATTTTTTTTCCTCATCTTCTCAAGGCACCAACCAGTATTGTAGAAAGTGATTCTGCTTTGTATTTGARTATGTAAAAAATATTTAACATATTAAAAGTATTAAAAGTGTAAGAAAAATTATTCTAGCCATAGCCTGCTTTAGTTAAATGAATTATTCCTGTATGTGTAAACAGACAGTGTTAGGCATGTTTGTAGGGGTGAGACAATACATGCACAAACTTCCAGTCCTCACTATAAATTCTGTTACCGCATAACATAGTGAGAAGACCTAGGTGAAGAGAAGAAATCAGCATTGTAAATCCTAACATTCTGAAAAGCAAGTAGGAGCTATTAGTTTTGAGTTTTAGAAAGATTAAAAAAATAAATGAAGAAAATAAATGTTATCCTGTAAAACACTTTGGCATATACATTAGGACGAAAAGTTATTTAAATAGAACCATTGTACCAGCTGGTACTGAAGCCTCCTGCTCATTCCTCTAGGAGAAGGATCAGGTTCCTCAGTTTGCTGGCCATGAGGGACAGCAACATGAAAGGGAAGTTTTTAGAAGTGTAGAATTGGAGACACGGAAGGAGAAGGCCAGCTGTGAAATTATTGCAGTTTCTGGTTTTGTACGCATTTATAAAGGCATCGAAGACTAAGTCATACAAAACAGCAGGAGTTTCTTTCTCGGTTTAAAGTTCCACAGAGATCTGCTGAGCCTTTATGGTCATGGGCATAGAGAGAAAAAGAAAGTGGAAATAATGAAAAGCAGGTGATTCCGCACTAAATGAATGCGGTTTTCCTTGGGGAAAATTAGTTTGAAACAGTTTCTTGTTTTGTTGTGCTGGTTGAATCTTTTATGACATCTCTTTGAGATTGTACAGCAATATTTAAGATCAAAACATGAAAAAAATTGCATTTTTTTCTGGATTGAAAACCACTAAGAAGTTCCAGCTGTAATGGAAGTTATTWCAAAAAGTGTAATGATCATGAACACTGCTTAAAGGGTTCTTGAGGACTGCAGGTTAAACACCTTCTTAGACCAAATTTCTGTTAAATTTTCTGTGACTTTTGTATGCTGGATATGAAGCAGAAAAGAAGTATTCACAATYAGCAAACAGTAAAGACTAGGGAAACATTTATTTTATCAGGATGTCTTTTGCATTTCCTTACATCTTTTGAAAATTTAAAGAAAGCACGCAAATATGCAAAAAGTTTCAGGCAAAGGGCCATAGAAAACCTGATGTAAATGGATAGATGTCTGTAAAGTGCTCATTTGTTTCTTTTGGTAATTTCTCTATGTATTTATAGAATTTAAAGCAAAACCTCTTTCCATTCAGTAGACCTTCCTATTGCTTTCAATAGGTAGTTATATATCCCACAGACAGGTTGATTTAATGATTATTTGAAAATGTTATCACTGTATCACAATTTYTAATGTTATCAGCCTGAGATTGGAATACCTTTGTTATCCATAAGTGAAGAACATATCAGTAAGTAATGCAAATCATATCCAGACTGTCAAACATAGAATTAACCGAAAATACTACTTCAGTGATTGTATCGATATAATGAATTTTGTATTTGCAATAAAAGATTTTGAAAAAAGTTACAGCAGCTTGGAAAAAACCCACCTTCTKATGGTAAATGCATGCACCAGACCACACAATGCCAATGGGAATATCTCACCTGTATCTCATTAATCTCAGCACTCTTTATCCATTCTRTCATTATAGTGGATTTTCTTCACATTGGAGTGGAGAAATGTTGACTCTGTTTCTTGTGCAGAACTGCTAAAACCTACCTCATRTTTCTGGTCCACAGTGTCTCTACAGAGTGGAAGGTGTCCCCTGCAGGTAAATAGGGGATTCAAACAAGAGCCCAAGTCCAAATAAGAGGTTTTTTCACCCAAGTTGGACTGCTTGGGAAGTTTTCCTCTCACCTTTCTAGTGCTGTGGTTAATTCTCCTCCTAAAATCATCTGGGAATTGTAGCTAACCAATTCACAGTAGAATAAAGACCTAGAACACTGGTGTGTTTTCTTCAGTTTCTTTGTGTGGCTCAGGGCCCTGGGGTTTGGTTTTTGGTTT
The DNA here is from genome assembly GCF_030028575.1 of Malurus melanocephalus. Taxonomy (NCBI): domain Eukaryota; kingdom Metazoa; phylum Chordata; class Aves; order Passeriformes; family Maluridae; genus Malurus; species Malurus melanocephalus. Next base: position 3,388,670 of record NW_026623232.1, read on the forward strand.
GTTTTAGAGTTGAGCAAAACTTTCTGGTGAGTGGTCTGCATCCATGACCTGTGGCCTGTCCTGACTGATTGCCTGTAGTTGTGGGAACCCCTTTTGGAATGAATCCTATCTACAACTCTTTGAGTGATGGAATTTCCCCAGGCAGAGGAATTTTCTTTAGTGTTTTTGTTTTCTCCCCTTCTGTCTCATATGAAGGATTTGAAAATGAATGCAAGTGTTTAGGCCTAAGCAAGGAAGATGTCTGTCTTGTTCAGAAGCAATGTGTTTTGTGGAGATGTTTACTTCCCTTCTGCTGCACATTTACCACCTACTATGCAACTCAGCAATGGAAATTCATAGACAAAGTTATGAGTTGTTAATTAGAGCAGAAACTGTGGCAGTTCTTTGCCTCGGATGTGCTTTGCAAATTCACTTYGTATAGATGCTGCATTCAGAATTGTTAGGAGCCCTGTTTAATTGTGTTCTGTTTTGTCTCTGAGACATTAGAGGTGAACATTGTACTCAGCTGAGAAGAAAAGATATTCGTGCTCATAGTGGATGTGAGTTCGACCATGTTTTGATTTAATATAATTTTTTAAAAATAATCAAAATAACTTAATGTGCCCTCTAAGAATTAATGAAATGGTGTAATAATGTGTCCTGTGCTGTTGTGAATACCGAAACAGTTTCCATTCTTGCTCACAAGGTCCAATCACGCAGCTCACAAAAACTAAGGGAATTTATTTATGTGTACATTAAAACCCAAGTTTTCTGCTTCCCACAAAATGAGAATTTAACATTGCCTACAGTTGGTGTGAATAGTAAAAGGAACAGGAAACAAAAAAGTCCTTTGGAGCTTGGTTCAAGGGGGTCTGACACACTACAAGAGATCCACATGACATCTGCACATTTTTCTGTATGTTAGCACTGGAAAGAGGATAGAATTACCAGGAAATGTTGCCCTGTGGTTTCTGTATTGAAGTGGCTCCATCTGTGCCACCTGTGGATGACATGATTGGAGCATTAGTTCTTGCTCTGCCTTAGCACTATTGATAACTCTGCTTAACATCGCCACAGGGGAGGCTTTGTTGGAGGCTGCAGTCACTTCGCCTGAGCAATGGTGTACATTGGCTCCTCCATTCACTCTTTTTTCTGACATTATCGCATTTGAATGGGCCACCAGTGAAGCCATTCAGTGAGAACATGCAGCGGGGCTCCTGGGTGGCCCGGGACTGAGCCCAGCACCCCCGTTAATGGACTGCCGGCCGCAGCCCATTGAGCTCCATGAACTCCGTGACCAAAGACAAGTGAGACAAAGATGTCCCTCAGCGCAACGTGTAGGTCAGGGCTGGACAAAAGCAGATAGTGACAATCAAACCTGTTTGATTGCTCCACTAAAAGGGGACGCCTGTCACCATGGAGCACCGTTCCCTGCGCTCCTCTCTGCCCATCTTCCGGGCCTCGGGGCTGCGCTGGCAGCTCTGAGCATCTCACCGAGCTCTTGCTCTGCTCACAGAAGCCTTTGCATTCTCCTGAAGCTTGCAATTGGTGTAATTATTGCTGCACTTCGCTTGCAGTGTGCATCTTGTTTGTKGTTCACCTATCCGGTGCTCACACCCTTGTTCTTGCATGAAATGTCAGAAGCAGCTGAGTGAGTTAAGTGCAGGATGAAACCTCCCTCATCTGGCTATTTGTGCATATGATTTTGATAAAGGTAGTAATCTTTTACAAATGTTGACCCAAGACTGGTGAATTCAAGGAGAAAAGTGGCAGATACTATGTTGTATCTCTCACTCCCTTAAATAAAAAACATGTTTGGTATAAAAATCCCTTCTGTTGAAAGAGGGTTTCATTGAATTTTGCTGATTTTGCTAGTGATGACAAACCACACTTAAAAAAAAATTGTGGTTGTTGTTTTGCTTCTAGCTTACTTCTGCTGAAACCAACAGTTGCTGTTTGCAACTACTAAAACTACTCTGTTAAATTAGTTGTACAGCAGGTAGTGAGAGCTTTTCGTTGAACAATTAAGGAAAGGAATTGGAAGGGGGAGTTGGTGGTTCTGAGCTCTGGCCTATATCTGGGATGGTCTGATTTGGATCAGTGGCCTGAGAGCTGTTCCTTGGCTTGAAATAGGGATAGTGTGCAAGTCTAGACCCGTCCTTTCATCTTTGTGGGCTCTTCCTGAAGTCCTTTGGACAAGGGATAATGGTTTTCCTTGGATATTACCAGAGCTGTGTTAGCAAACAGAGCTGAGAGAAGCATCCTGAACCCCAAGTAGGGGTTGTGAGTTCAGTTGTCAAATTTGCTCATCTGATGAACTGGTTGGGGATACACCTCTACTATTTGACTGTGTGTATCTTTGCTTTCAATGTTRTGAAATCATCCCCTCAAAAATCTGTATTTTATATTTATATTTATATATAAGGGGAACCATGCACATGCCACTTTAAGTTACATATCCTCCACCTCATTTCCCACTTGTTTCAGGAACACCCCTTAGCACTGAGCTGATATCCAGACAATGTGCATTTGCTTGATAATCCATTTCCCATGGGACTAACCTTGCCTTTTCTAGATCACTTCTGCCTTCAAGGTGCGTGTGAGTTCTCTGCAGCAGCACAATATGACAAGCTCTCAGTCCCTTGTAAGTATTGAATTTCCATTTTGATTGAAGATGAAGGACAGGAAAGAATYTAGGAGCTTTCCTTCCTTGACATTATAAAAGCCTTAGACCAAATATTCTCTACCTGGGTTTTCTTCTACTTTTGAATTTTTACCAAAACTAAGACAAAATACATCTGGCCTCAAAGACCCCAGAGAGAAAAAGGGAAGAATGTGGATGTAGAGGTGGAAAAGGAGTGCTGAAGTGGGAAACCTTAGTTGAAAAATACTGTGGGTATCTTAACTCCACACTTCATTAACTTTGAATAGACTTTGGTTTCAGGACTGTGAAACATACAGTTGAAATCGACAATATGAGAAGAGAGCTCTARGAAGAAAATGCAAGAACTGGGAAGAAGTCCTTTCAGAATACTGAAGAGGACACAGGGAAAACAAGACCAAAATGAAGAGATGAGACTGATAAAACAGGGGAGACACTTGACAGTGATTTTCTCAGAGGAGATTAGAGATATCTAATGAAAAAACAAATGTGCAGAGTGCCAGGAATAGCTGAGCCAGTGTGTCAGCTGTGAGTGTTCAAACCCAGAGGTCTTGCATCCTAGCCCTGTTTTTTAGTGATAAAACAATTTCCTACATTGCATAAACATCCATGACTTTGTRTACCTTTTTGTGCCATTGCAACTGTGATCATTTACTGCTTTTTCAAAACCAAACATGAACTCAGCTGGAGAAGCTTCAGAAGAATGAATGGAAAGCCTTCCTCACCTTGGTGTGTTTTGATGATTGCTAAGTAGATAAGGTGCCATCAAATCTGTTATGTTATAATTTTAAACAAAAAACACAAAAAGAAGTATGGGGAGCATGTGGTTGTGTATGAGAAAACAGTAAATATGAAAATTTATTTTTATGACTGCAAGTAAATTGGTACCTTCAGATACAGAACAATAAAAAGCACAGGACACTGCATCTACCAATAGCCTTAAGAATCAGATTTCAGCTGCAGCAGTAAAGAAAATTATTCCTTTCCCTCATGGCTATTGAAGCCTACAAAGCTCAGAACTGACTCAATCTGAGCTGCTTGGGCCTAGTGCAAAAAAAAGGATGAAAGATTTTGCTGTCAGCACTAAAAAAAATCCATGTTAAGAGAAGCAGTGCAGTCTCTGGGGGGCAGCACACTACCACCTCCCATGGATTTAAAATCACTTCAACTGCATACATCACCTTAGAGAAATAATTTCTTCTATTGCTAAATCTTCTGAAAACTTGCATTTGATATCACCAGACTTCCTACATTAAGTACCTTGAATTTATCTTTATACATTGATTATAGGACTTTGTTACTTGAATTCTAGTGACTTTGCAAATATTAACAGTTTTCTATGTGCAGCAATTGCACTGCACTCTTGCCTCCTGTAATCCCTCTGGTATAAATTTACTTTATCAAATTTTTTCTGATAATTTTTTCCCTGCTTCCTGACAGATTTTTTTCTATCAGTGTTCTGATATGTGGAAAAGTGGTCCTTTAGAAAGGATGGGGTTTTTTTCGCTTCTTGCCAAGTGGTTTCTGTATTGGGTGTTATGAGATCTCTTCTGCACACATTACTGGAATCCCAGAGGGGCAGTTTATCTGCTTGACACTCCATAAACCTAGTTAGAATCAAATGGGCCCATGGAATTCCCAGYGTATATTTGTTCTTGTTGTGTTATCAATAATCTAGAACTGTGCAATGAATARGGAAGGATCCAGGGCCTGATTCAAGTCAGATTTTTTATTATTATTATTATCAGCTATAACTGAAATGGACAAGAGATTAAGGAGAAGAAGTTCTCTTCATGCTTTAGTGCTATCTACACTAAAGCATCCTGCTATAAAATAGTRGAAATYTCTTTGCASYTAGAAGGTGTTTCTTCAGTTATTARCYATGGTTCTCAATGCTGAAAATGAACATGTGCAAGTGCTGTCTTTATTTTGATTAATAATTCATATGCCCATTAAGATATTTTTTTCAGTAGAAAGTTTTAAGTGAAAGGAAAAACTTGGCGCATTCCAGCAAAATTTGATCAAATTGTAGTTGTTGAATACAAATTTTAAGGTGTTAGGGAGCATTCACCAGTATGCAAGGAGAAAACTCCTACAACTATTTATAACCAGTAACCAAGGCTCCCACCAAGAATGCATAAACCTACATTCCAGTCTCCATGTTGTTWGATTTAGGAAAGAGGTTGCAACCCAGATCTCCTTCACTGGAGACCTCTTTAATACATGAAAAAAATCCCTCTTGCATATATGAAAGCTACAGAGATTTTCTTCAGAAAATKTGATAGACTCTGGATGACTCTTTTCTTTCAAAAAATATTGCATTTCAATATGCAATATGCAAATTGGTTTGATAATAATTAAAAAAWTAGTCATGTAAGAAATGTCTTCATCTTCTTTTTCTGTGAATGACTGTAAGAGTACTTTTTCTGTTGTGAGATCAAGGAACATAAAAAATGAATTGTTCTTTAAAAAGTGGATTTTATCTGGACATACAAGCACTAAAATCCACTATCATCAATGAGCCTCTTTTCAGTTGTGGAAATTTTTCACTTTCTTGTGGTCTGCCACTATTATACATCTAAGAACAAATTCTCAAAAGGCTCTGCTAAAATTCTCATCTTCAATATCGCTCCATGGAATAGCTGCAGGTCTCTTAGCTTGGCTTCAACAACCATATTCACCAAATCAGACTCTCATGATTATTAGCTTGTRTTATTACAGGCCAGTGTGTAAGGCCCTTCAAAACGAAAAAGAAAAAAGAAGCTTATAACAATACCCTACTATAAGTATCTTCACTTATTTGGATTTATTTCAAGTGTGACTTGCCCTGAATTTCCAACAGTTCATAAACCTGATTTTTAGAATGGTTACAATTCCACCCTGTAATGATTTTACCTCAAGTCGTTGCTTCAGGCATCTTAATTTCATCTTCATCTTCCTGGAGATTTTCTCTGTCAATAAGCACTGATCTCTGCTTCTGAGGGAGGTCCGATGCATGCAGGTTGTAGAATTTGCTGCATGAAGCCCTATATTCAAACACAGCAAAGAAGTGAAGACAAGCACAATTACATATAAGGCTTTTACAAATCTAGATTATGACACCTATTTTTYTGCTAAGCATCAGGAGTACATTTTACATATATGTTCAGTGGTTACAAGCCAGGACTTCATCTTTAAGAGCATGYTGAGACGGGACTTGGCATTGTGAGAGCAGACACATGGTAAGGAWGATGTTTGTAGAATGTGTCAGACAAGAAGGATATTTAAGGGTCARAAGTTAGACTAGCAGCGTGAGGAAAGAGTGAAAATAGGACTAGAGAGGGTTTGAGAAGAGGGACAGGCAGTAATCAATATCTTGTAGGTAATGATCTATAGGTATCTGTACAGGGGAAAAGATTATGATGCCAGGTTCTGTCACAGTGGAAATCAGAGCAAACAGGCTAACCCAGAAGTTGTATTTTTGGGTAAAGTCGGAAGACAACAAAGAATTTGATATTGAATTAGCAGGTTTTCAAACACTAAATCCCACAATTCATGAAAAAAAATCCTTAAGAATACTAAACGGCTGGCAAAGGCAATTATTTTTGCAAACAAACCCACAAAACAGAATTTCCCAATCACCTCAAACTGCTGCTTTGTGTGACCCACAGAGGTTTCAACAGGCAGCCTGACAGTGGGGAGAGCCCCAGAGAATGAGCATAAAAGATGCAGACATGTTAGTGTGGTAGTTGCAGGTGTTTTTCCAACTGGAGACTCAGTGAGCCTGACTAGTTTGGATCCCAGCTCAGCTTTGGCTCATGGTCACAGCTTGTCCCAGATTTTGAAAGTGCAAATAATAAAAGCTGCCTAGGACAATTTGGGGGAGCTGATGTGTAGAGTCTGTTGGTTGCATTCAGTATTGCACAACTTGTATCAGACTGAGAACTGTRTTGTAAGAGGAATTTCTTTGCCATCGATGCTGGGATGATGTGCCTCTGGAAGAGAAGCCAAAGCAGTGGATCCTGTTGGAAACCCTGGTACGCAGCAGCCCTTCTGTGAGGGGCATCTGACAGAGGAAACCATCGGTAAAAATGCAAGCCCACAACTTGGAGCTCTGGAAAAGCTCTGCTAAGCCAGTTTGGATGTCTAAAAGGAATTGGTGCTTCACATCTCAGCGGAGAGGTTAGAGTGTCTTTGCACCAGATATAAGCCCATGTCTAAATTCGAAATCACCAACAAGTCACAACCAACATACAGATAAAATCTGGGTTCACCACTTGCTTGAGATGAGCTTCCAAGAGGAGGCATAAGGCGAATTTTGTTTTTCCTGTCCTTGGCCCTACCTCAACAGCAACCTCTGTGCAGCACGTGTGTGTGCAGCATTCCTGGTCCATCACTGGCATACACATCGTTTCCCCTCATAGCAAGATCAAATGTTTCAGAAAAAGCGTGTGACATCAAATGCTGTAAGACAAATGTGATTTACAGATAGCCTGAGTTCTGGCTTCTGCATCCCCTTGCTGGCTGTGTGTGCCTCACTCACAGGTGCTGCATGGGCATGAGGACAGCACCATGGAGATGTCTGGGATACTACAACAGGGCTTGTTCTCCTGATTCTCCTGCTTCCTCTGAGGCATTGAAGTCATGGCCTAAAGGCTCTTGCTGTGGACCATTTCTGGTGTGGGAGCAGGCTCACATGCAGCACTCTTGCAGACATCTAGCAAGGAACTTCTAGCAAGCTTTGTGGCACTGTTGTCATTTAAGAAAAAGAAAGTTAACAAATTTATTATGCAAAATGTTCTGTGGCAGTCTGAAGAACATGAGTTGATGTTGTGGTACTCCAGTCTTTTGTTTATGGTAACATTTCCTCATACACTTTACTGTGGATGTAAAGGAGGACAAAGATCAGTGATTCTCCAGGAATCTGAGTTCAGAGCTCTCTTGTCCCTCTTAGAGTCTCTTTTGGAAAGCAATACCTGACATAGATTGGTAAACTGTGGCAGTGAAACCTGTCCCARTTGGTGGCTTCTGAAGTTTCCATGGGGCTTTTCTGAGCTTCAAAATAAAGCTGTAAAACCAGGAAGAACAGAACTGTTGCAATCAAGTTTGGAAAATGTCAAGCCATCTAGCTTTTTTCTTGGGACATGGAAGCCACCATAATCCAATTCTGTGGTTCAGGGTTTGCAGAGGGAAAAAAACAAGGTGCCAAAGTTCCTTTGGGACAAAGTCCTTGAGTGGACTTGCCATGTCACTGCCCCACTGGGCTGTACGGGACTGATTTGAAATGTGGGTTGGCAGAGAGGCACAGCAGACCAGGTCCTCAGCAGGAGGGCAGGTCGAGCAGTCCAGGCTCTCAGAAGGAGCATGGGATCCTGAAGGAGCACACGATCAGGAAAATTTCTAGAGGCTCTGTTGGGGCACTGATGTTTCGCTGTTGTGAATGGTGCATGTTTTTACTTCTAATTTTTTCAACACTTTTTCCAATTAAACAAAGTAGTTTAACTCCATATGTGCCACTCCGCTTGGCACTAGAGGTGAATTGTCCAGAACCCAAACAGTACAGGATGGTCAGGATAATATTTGATGAATAGTTCCTTGCTTCCTGTGTTGCGCTCTGCCCTGCAGTAGTTTGAGCAGCTTTTCATGCATTTCTTGYGAGATTTGGAAACTAAACCAGATGTTTTGAGTGTTGGGGCAGCGGTTTGCTTTACTGACTCCTGCCTGGCCCCAGCAGAGTGCCCCAGAGCGGCTGCGAGGAAGGAGCGGGCGGGGTGAGCCTGCAAGGCACAGCAAGGGCTCCCTGGCATTGTCACCATCTGTCGAGAGGTGGCCTTCCTGTGCCAGGCTTCTGTGGAAAGGAGAGCGAGGCTGCCTGGTATTTGAGTGTTTCAGTGGTTTGGGTATTGAACCTGGCCCTTGTGGCYGCCGGGCAGCGGTGTCAGAGCGATCACACAGAAAATGGAATCACTCAATCGAAACCCCTCCTGAAATGGTTTCATTCCTCCTGTCACTGCACTGGGAGCAAGGCAGTAAATACCTGCTGTAAAACAAGCACAGAAGGTGTTTGAGGGTGGAAAAGTTTGGATTTCCTCTCTGATTTACTGCTGTGTAGTAGTGATGGGAGATACTTTGCCCATCTTACCCTCCGACCTGTTCTGAGTAATTTGCTGCTGCCTGCTGAATCACCAGTATAAATTTCTTTTTTATGTCTGTAACCCTAATTTTTTCCATCTAGCTCTTTATTTGATTTAACTTGTTGAACCGTTATTGAATTTGTACTATGTAAACATCTATCTGTGGGAGTCAAATCTGACAGAAGAGAAATCAATTAGGGTAGGAAAAAACTCCATGCTTGAGAAGTCTTGAAGGACACTCAACTATATTTAATATCCATTGTGGGCAGGGAAGCTTCTATAAGGTGACTGTTCCCTGACACTGAAAGTGTATTTACCATTAAATCATAATTGGAATATGAGATTGTGTTTTATTATCCAGGACTGTTAAAATGTAGAAAGGTTTTATTTCTACCGCAGGTCAGAAAGGTGTAATAGTAGGTCACACATTTTTGTACACTTATATCTTGAAAAGAGTAGATAACAAGTAAATTTTAAATACTTTTCTTCCAAATACTATGTTGAAGCCAAACAGTATTATCCTGGGTTCATCTGTATTCACAAAAGGGCTGTATGTTTACTTGAAGATTTGAATTTGCATGGCATATATCCTGTGCAGCCTTATAGATGAAATATTTCCATTTTAGAATTCAACTTTTGTAACCTTTGGCAACATGTAGTATCAATGGCTCTTTGTTGCTTAAAAAAAGTGAAACTGTAAGCTATCCACAAGGATATGCAGGGCATTGCTATAGCAACACAGCCTCCCTTCCAGCACTAAGAGAAAAGTCATGAATAAAAGATGGGGTTCTAAAGACAACAAAATAGAAAAGGTTGTTTCAACCCTTCTAATACCTGACATTTGCAGTTATTTTGTTAAATGCAAACAAAAAAAATGTTAGGAAAGGACATGCCTTTGTTGAAAGTATGCATTTATATATTGGGAATGTCACCAAGTAGATACACACTTTTTGCATTTATCAGCTTAGAGAAAGGAGTAGAAATCATGAAGCTGACAGTATGCAATTTCTTAAAATTTACATAAAAAAATAAACATCCTAAATATCTATCTGACTTGAAAACAAGTGTTTGCTTTCTATCTGAATTAGCATAACGAATATATAATGTTGGAAAAACACCACCATTTTCTGGTCTGTACTTGAGGTTTTTAAAAAATGGAAATGGAAATTGTACTTCAGAAAAGGAAAGATTCCCAGCCTCAACAAATTTGTATTTTCCCTTAGCTGAATAGAGATTATAATGAACGTAAAGCTCAATCTCATTTTCCTCTGTGCCTAACTCCACTTTCTGGCCCTTAGTATTTTTCATGGAAATTGTTGAAGAATTAACTGTGAGGCATCAGAACAGCTGTATGGTTTGAAAGGGTCTTTTTAGAAATGCATGTTATTTGTTACTGGATTTCAATTCACATTAAATCCAAAAAGGACAAGAAGACATTTCCTAGCTATGGTTTTGTTTATTAAAAGATTCTTATAAAAATATCTTTTCTTTAGAAAAAGAATATATTACTCCAAGGYGCTTTATTTGTAAAGTAGAGGAACATTTATATATGATAATTTTGTTTTATTTACTCTTTGGAATAACTGCAGTGTGTATCTGCCCCTGGATTTATTCTGTTTGAAATGCTATCATAATGAGAGATGACTGTTGCTTATGCWGGCAAATTTTCACTGAGTAACTGTGAATGTGGTGGGGGAAGCAATGTCATTCCATARTGTCAAAACCCCCACATCTCTCAGTCTCATGTCTTCACTTCAAAACTGGGAAATTCACTGCCTTCAGTGCATAACTTTAGTTTGCTTTGAGGGTACAATTTGCTTATAATTACATCTTTCCASTGAACAATACAAGTATGAAGAAAGATATGGAATAATATTGCTCCTCACCACTATAAAATCCAACTAATTGTTTTTTGTTTTGTTTTTTTTTCCCACCCATTCCAGTCCAGCCACTTTTCTGTGCTTTGATGTAGAGTAAGCAGACGAAATATCATCCCAGAGAGTCCTGAAAAATGCTTTARGTAATTTTATTGCCATTAAATATGGCACTAACGGTCATTGGTCCTTGCAAAAAAACAACAAAAAAAAAAAAAGCTTTTGCAGGGAGTTGGTGAGGTAAGTCCCCCTTTGCATCCATGCTGCTGCAGAGCTGCTGGTTGTTTCCATTCTTCAAATCCTCTTTGTTCTGCCTGGTGGTTCTGTGGTGTGTCACATGTTGCACTGAAAGCCTTGGCAAGACTTGAGGCTCTTTCACAGCCCTATACACAGGAGAAAAACTCTGTTCTCTATGTCCCTACAGAATTCTGATTTCGTGCAAGAGACTTGCTTAACACAAACTGGAATGGAMAAAGGATATAGCTGCATTTAATAAATCTGAAGATATTCAGCCAATAAATTTGTTTCCGTTTGGACACCTCAACACATTTTCTTTAATCACAAAACTTGTAAAAGGTGTGTTTTTCCAAAGAAATATCTCACCATCTATCACAGATAACCTTCACCTACATTATTGAAGTTTTTTGAAATGGAAAGAGGTGCCTCCCATCTAACTCTCTTTGGCAGTTCCGTAATGGGACAGTATTACCTTGGGAGATGAGGGAAAGGCAAAATATCACTGACAGGACTGGGGGRTGGGAATAAAAATCTGCAGTGTTAGCATACTGTTGTTCTGATCAACAAACCTGTGCACTGCCAATGTCACAAATAGTTACCAACTTGATTCCARCATGTGGCTAACAACCAATCACGGCATTTACAGTTTAAGTTATGACTTCGATGTTTGTGAAGGTTACGAATCTCTTCACAAAARATTGGGCCCATTTTTCTATTCTTATGGATGCATTGGATGGCTTGATTTATTAGTAAGTGTCAACAATGAAGGGATTCCCAGTAGAATTCATGCTTATTTTTGTTGTTAATTAAAACACTTTTGAAAAAGAAATCTCTTACAGGAATTTCATTCAATCTTGTAAAAGAATGCTAAAAATCAGATAAACTGAGAATTGTAGGGTTCTTCTGCTYACACCCTCTAAAAAGAATACATTGTAGTGTGTTTCTTGATTAATAAATTTGTGGGTTTTAGGCTAAGAGAAGCATTTTTGCCTAAATGTAGATAAATGCAGAGTTTCTCAAGCTCATGTACYTCTGGGATGCTGAACTTGTCACAAGCTAAGGTAGGTTTTTGGGGTTTTTTTTGCAAGAATCTCATGGAGAAGTAATTGGCAGAGTATGATGGAAAGGGCTTCATGCATGCCTTGTTAGGACTGTGTTAAAAGAACCCCCTCTTCTCATCAATAGATTTTAATAGAATTGAAGATTAAACAATTAAATTGCAGAAAGTGGAATAAACACCTGTTAGATTATGTGAAGATATGTATATTCAGCAACAAAAACTTCCATCTTAATGTTTTATAGACAGAAAAAATCTCTTCAGAGCTTCACAGCTACACGTCCCATTGATTACACTGTGAGTTAATTAGAGGCAAGAGTAATATGGAGGAGGATTGTCCTTGAAAACCTCATGATGTTGGCAAGAAAAGATGTGCAAATGATTGATTGATACCTGGATAACTTATTCAGCTTTTGTCTCAGCTGGAATTTGGGTCTGTATTTGCATGAAGTTCTCTGTGGACTATGTTTTCAAGCTGTTTCTCAATTTCACTGATGTTAACATGGCTTAATATTCATCACAGCCCAWCTTTTTATAAATTAATTCCAAGAAACCACAAAGTTCAGTGATGAAATTGTAAAATAGGGTTTGTAAGACAAATGTCCTCTCTCATGGCTCCATGTTCTCCTGGTTGCTGTRTGGGAAGTACCCGTGTTCTGGATGAATGGTTCAGCATGTCAGAGATGGGAAGCATCATTTGGAGAAAAGACAACCAGTTTTATTTTGTTTTTGTAACAATATACTATTGAGCAAAAATAAATAAAACCAGAGAAGAATGAAGATAACACAGTAAGATATCTATTGTTTTCTATGAACTGCAAACAGATATGAAGATCCCTAAGCCATTAAGTTTCCTATTATTGTTTTGAGATGACTCTATGAYGAGATTTTACCTGGGTACTGAGGCATCAGAAAAAAGGGCCTTTGTGCCCTAGGTATACTATTATGAAAGAAATGTGTGTAAATTAGCTGAAGTTGGCTTAGACAGAGGCCATGTTCCAGGTACTACTGCTATTTGAACACAAAGAAATAAATTAAGACAGGCCAAAAGGAGGAGGAAAAGTCACGTTGACAAAAGAAGGCACATGGATGTGGAGGAAGAGAAAAAAGAATCTAGAAATGTCAGGAAAAAATTAACAGAGAAAGGTGTAGAGAAATGCAGAAAAAAAAAAGTGTTAATTTTGAAAAGAGTAAAGATAATTTTTTTTTGTTTTCTTTTAATTACATGTAGTTGAATTTATTTTCAATGTCKTGTGCATAGATTTGTAGATGCTTGTCTGTATCTTAGACTGACTAAATTTGATTACTCTACATTCTTGCATGAGGTGGTTTTGTACAATATTTTGTTGTATTTTAAGTGTATTTGAAAGAAAAATATTGCTTTTCTAGTGTGAAGTGGATAGAAGAGGGCTTTGGTTGCAATCCATGTAATTACAGGATGGAAAATTCCTCTTGGCAGTGGTGCTGACATTCTTTAGCTCCTATCATTTAAATTTCAGGCAGTCCTGGAAATTGTTGCTAGTTTCATACTCACTTAAGGAAGTAAGAGCCCCAAATGTAGCYTTTAGTCACCTTTATTCATCCTTGAGTTCTGTTCAAAATTTGCTTCATGGCACAGTGGTTATATACATGTTTATTTATATGAACCTCTTTTTCCATACACTGAYTGTTTTTCACTGTGCTGGGCTGGCCTTAGTGAATTTATCTCTGGGTTAAGCAACCAAAGCTTCATTTTSTTCTTATTTTAGGAGAGCTCACTGAGCTGGGAAAACATCCCAAAACCACTCTGGATAACAAAAGACATTCACAAAAAATTATCAAATAAAATTTGTATCCCTGAACCAATTTCATTGTGATGGGGGTGAGCCTGGTTAACTGGAGAGGTCCCGGATGACTGAAAGATGGGCAATGGGATGCTCATCTACAAGAAGAGCTGGAAAAAGGAGCTGGGGAACCATGGGACTGTCAGTGCCTGACCTCAGTGCCAGGGAAGGTTATGGAACAGATTACCCTGAGTGCATCTCATGGCATGTACAGGACAAGCAGAGGATCAGGCCCAGTCAGCATGACCTCCTTTTATGGAGAAAAGAATACTTCTCTTCCTGAATTAGCAATGGGTTAAAAAACAGGGGAAAAAAGAAAATAGGATGGATAATTGCTTTCCCAAAAGCTTTTGTAGATGAATGGATGAAGCTGTATGCCACTCAATGTATTTTAATTGATCTAGCAAAGGGTACAAATAATGAGACAATTTTTGGCTGATATGGAATTATTCAAGATAGCCAAATCTTGCTGTAAAGAGTTGTGTAAGGAATTAGTGTTGAGTGGTTGGGTGAGAAAAGACTAAATTAATGCTAAGTAATCCTCCTGAGGGAAAAACAGTTTTAATAATGAAGCTCACAGTGGTGGACTATAAATTAGCAAAGATCTCGAAACTCTTCTGATTAATTCCTTTAAGACATCAGCCTAGTTCTCAGCAACCATCAAAAGAAAAACAAAATACTAGGAAGCACTGGGAAAAGAATAGCAATTAAAAAAAAAAAAGCATCAGAAAGCTTGATTATGTGTCTGTTAATGGGATGGAAACACAGTGAATGGTTTGTGGAATTGCAGAGRCAAATAGACCTAGAAAGGACAGAGAAAAAAGCAGAGAGGAAGGTGAGAGATACGGGATAACTTCTGTGAGACACATGGCTGTGTACCAGTACTCTTCAGCTTGGAAAAGAGACAACAAAATGTAGGTGTGAGGAAGGAATTGCAAATTATGAATGACATAAAGAAACTGAATAGGGAATGATTACTCACYGTGGGGGACCCAAGGAAACTATTAGGCAGCAGGTTTTAAACAAACAAAAGAAAACCCTTTCCCACATAACAATGTTGAGATTCATTTTCRTTGGATGCCAAAATTACAAACAAGTTAAWAAAAARATTWWAAAAAATTATAAAGGTAAGACTATGAAGAGCTATTAAACATGAGATGGATGATTTGAAACAGAAGTAGCWGGCAACTACTGTTCTACTTTCCCTCTTTCATATGTTCTTTTCTTTCTTAACATCAGCTGCAGGCCACTAGCTGAGAAAAATCTTCTGGTTTTTAGTTTGATCTAGCATGTCTGTTTTTATGTAAAGCAGCCTAGAAAATATGGTTTATTCAACACTAAATATGTAAGCTCTGATTCTGCTATCCTTTATCCCAGTCTATTGTCAATATAAAACCTAACYTGGTTTCATTTGGGCAGCATGATTAAATGCCATATAACTGAGCACTTCTGAATCAATAATATTTCAGTGATAGTCCAACAAAAACCTTCTGTTAAATGAGACTTTTTAGACATTTATCACATATGTGATAGCATACAAATATTTTAAATATGCTAAGAAAAAGGAATATTTATAGAATTTACAACTTGGAACTCAGCAAATATTGCTTGGGTTAAGTACAAATGGGAGATATATCTCCACAATCTAGCAAGGGATACTAATTTATTTTCTCTACAGTCTTGCTTTAGTGAAACAAAATTAGGAAGGAAAGGATGGTTAAATATTCTCATATTTATAAAATAGTTCCAGAAGAACAGTAATCCAGGTGTTTTTTGTCCTTTATTACTGTATGAGTGTGAAGATTTTTATTTATTTCAAGGGCTGCTCCCACTAAATGTGTGAATTCTGTGGGAAGAGAAAACAATGTTCTGATTGGAGAYATAAAGCCAATGTGACAATGATTCTTTCTCTCGCAAGGCCCAACATGAACAAAACTGCAACTTTGGAATTGGCACATGGAAGGTCTACAAAATGTTAGCAGCGTTTTCCCKGAGAGAGAGGGAAAAACCCTGAGGGTTTTTGTCTGAGAAGAGAAGATGAGATTCTCCTGACTACAAAGCTGAGTTACAAAAGATGCTGCTTGAATTTGGTCTGYTGGTTGAGAATATTGTGGGGGAAAAATATCCAAACCCTTATRTATTTGAGGAAGAATAAAGCCATTTGAGCTCATGCCATGGGAGAAATGAGAGTAAATGGAAAGGCTGTCTGTTAAAGTTGCTATCAACAACTGAAATACTGAGTTGAACTGTCAAGAACCAAGCATTCTTCTAGTGATTTCAAATTTATAAACTGTTGTATTTATAAACAGGTACTATTTCAAATTTATAAACTGTTGTATTGATAAACGGGTACTATTTATGCATATATGTATAAACAGGTACTGTTGTATTATCTGGAATATTCACTTCTGAAAGCTGAAGGATGACAGAGCTCATTTGAATGGGTGTCCTGCCACTCAGACAGCTTTCTCATGGAGATGGGATTTGTACTGACCTTTTCTTTTACAGGATAAGAGGTCTGCCAACATTAGACAGGGCAGCAGCTTCATGTGAGGATCGGGTTCATCTGGACAGGTTCCAGCTGTGAGAGGAGCATGTCTGCTGTGTCAGGTAGGACTGGCTGGAAATACCTTGTGGAGGTGGATATTGGTGCTGTTGGATAAATTGCACAATGGCAATGGGCTGAATGTTCCTGTCAGGTTGTAAGCCTGTGGAGTAAAAGAAGCAGTCTTGAGTACTGTATAAACATCCTGACCTTTGAGACTTGGACAGACTCTGAGAACATTTTCTCTCTGAGCAGGGTTCAGGTGTCATTGCGTGTTCTTATGTGTTCACATTTAGGCGTTTTGAGGAATTTGCATCAAAAATTGAGGTGTAAATTGAATGCAGGTATCAGTGAGGATTAGATTTCAAAATTACTGTCTTGAACTTTCACATTTTTCTCGTCCGCTCTGGCTTGTCTGATGCATCGTGGTCACTACCAATTGCTTTCTGATTATGTCTGATGTATGTTTGCAGCTGGTGGAATCAAGTAGTTATTTGCAGAAACGTGCTGAACTCACTTATTGAACYCCTGGAATGACAGTTCAATGAAACCAGAATAAAAATGGGATCTGCATTTATGCTGGAGTTGGAGTACTCAAAAAGGAAAAATTCCTCATGTGCAGTCTAGGTGAGACAGTATCAGTGTAGGTTTTTTTTTATTTTTTTCTGTGAGCAAGTGGAGAGAAAGTATTGGGTGAAAAGAAAGAGCCGGATTCACTTCCTGCTGCTACTCTGCAATTTTGAATAAAACATCCAAAACCCACAGGCTTTGTTTCTTCATACTGTTAAAATGCAGGTAGCAMAACTTGGCCATACTTGAAAATGATTTTGTGTTTGAAGTTGCTAATAACATTTGGAATTTATTTTAACAAAGAAATTAATGTGAGGGGAAGAAAATACTTCTTCAAAACATTTGAGAATAGTAAAACAGAAACTTGTCTTCATGGTGACTTTTCCCTGCCAGTTTGCTCTGGGCTTCAGAAATGAGGATTTTTTTGGTTTGTACAGTCACAGAAATTCTGGCCAGCTGAAGTGAGTCTGATAATAAGTAAGGAATAAACAATCGCTCCTCACCTACCGAGGAACAAATTACTGAAAAAAATTGTCAATTCCTTTAACAATATTCAGATAATAATTTTTAAAAATATTTGCTCTCTTTCTCTTAGCAATATGGTTTCTACTGTCAGAATTAAGATTTTTCAAGTTTCAAGCAAAGTTGATAGAATTTTTTTCTAAAGTATCCATCCAAAATGAATTGAACAATGTACATTAAACAATGCATTTGTTCTTTCTGTGTTTAGTTGTGAAACTTCAGCAATTTTAAATAAATGTAGGATCTAGTACTGCTTGCATGCAATTATACTGGTGATAATAACTGKAGGAAGGATCAGAAGAGCAGGCATAGTTATTTTCATTTTGTAGGATTAAAACAGTGGAGATACRGTGCAAAATATTCTTCATGTTAATTCTAATTATGTTTTCCTGTACTTTTTCGTGTATGGGACACATTTTAACATGCATTATCCTCTATTAATTGAATGGCATTTCTACAGGGCAGTAGAGCAATAACAGTGTTGGAGAATCTGACAGGTAATGGAGCTTTTTTTTTTTTACCCCCAGTACTCTCTGGCAAGGTCACTGTCTGAATGGATTTTCTACTTACAGCCTTTTGTGTTGCACAAGTAAGAAATTTTGTGATGCAGTTGTCAGATGTTATTAAAGAGTTCAATTAGGTTTTCTAAATTTGAGCACAGGTTTTCTGTTCTTCCTTCTGCATCTGCATTTTTGATAGTCTYCAGATTTGTTCCCTGATTTGAAAATTTGCTTTCTGATCTATCCCCTGTCTGATCACGTGTGGTACTGTGGTGTTTTCCTGAAGCTGTTGTTGTTTGTGATGAATAGGAACTATTGGAATAATCTGCAGTGATGCTAATTCAAATTCACTTGTAGTGCTGCTGCCTAGATACACAGTAATTGTTAYGGGAGCTTCCATTCTGATAAGGACAAATATTCATGATGGAGACATCACTGATTTTTAACTCATTTGCTCTTTAACTCCGAACAACACTGTTTTTTTCCTAATGAACAGAAGCAAAAGAACAGGCATATAAATAGAGGTTTTGAGGAAGTATATGGATGACTTTAATAACCCTGAAATACTGTGACAAATCAAACATATGTGATGTGTAGTGTTCGAATCTCATGTGCTACAATGTCCTTACAGTCCGAGTGTCTTGATACCACAGTGCCAGCATTTCACCACTGCAACCCTCCCTGTCCATCCCCGCTATTAAGGCACTGCTGTACAAGAGGGGTTTTCCCCGAAGATAAAATTCAGSTTGAGTGCTGCTGTTGGTTTCAGGTGGTAATGCACCCTGTTAGGATGCACAGAACTGCACCAAGCTGGAGAGCTGTAGACTGCCATTAGATTTAAAATAGTTTTGTTTCTGCATTATCAGTAATTGATTACAGACCAGTTGACCACGTGGTGGATGAGGAAAAGGCTGTGCATGTTGTCTTGATTACAGAAGGTAATTGATTTATTCCAGAGTGGTTTGCCTTTTCATTTAAAAAAAGAGCAAAATAAAACAATCACTTAGGGATTTTGGCTTGCTTGCATGTATGGGTGTGTATAAACATATAGTTGTCAATTGCAAATGCAGATGTTTGTGGACAAGGGTTTTTGCAGTAATTTTTAAGATCAGATTAAAAAACATTGTTTTAAGAGGTCATTTGGAGTTGGGATATCCAATAGAGAGAGTGGTAGAAAGAGAACTTGTAGAAAGAAACACTGAATCATTGGCAGTAATTTTGAAGGCACCACTTTTAACAGCAAAGGTTAAGTGGTGCAATCTATATTTTCTGGCATTTTAAAATCAAAATAGGTTATCTTTCTAAAAGTCTATGAGTGCATAAAATAATTGTCTCTGTGTCATATGTTCTGTTGGTCTCCGAGTCAATGCAGAATTTTCTTTAGCTGAAGAGCTACAGGCTCTACTTTCAGAGTACTCACCTCTGAGTTTTATCTCTGGTGCTGCTGCTAAGCCCTGAGTGGTCGGGGTGCTCATGAGACACATAACAGTCAAGTCCTAGAAAGTCAGAGGGCTGTTTTTTTGGATTAATAACACCATGTTTATTTAACGGTATTGAAATGTGATACAGGTTATTTGTTTGGCTTTTGTATTTCATGGGCATTTGATATGTTTTATCTCATTTAACYCCTCAGTTTCGATCTTCTTGCTTTACTTGGCAACTGTTAATTTGAGCCAAACTGAGAAAATGCTGGAGGCCTTCTTTTGTAATGGCAGTTTGCTAATCTGACTTCTTTGTCCRCAGAGAAGTCAGGGAATTGGCTCTCAGAATAGCTGCTCTTTGTTCTATCTATAGTATTCTTAAACACCCTTTAAAAATGGTGATTGCTAATTACCATAATCAAGTACAGAGAATATATAAGAGAGAAAAGGAATGTAAGAGAAAATAAAACTGCATTCCAGAAAAACTGTATCATAGAGAAGAATGAGAAACTAGGAAAAACTGGYTTTCTATTCATCTTCTAGGAGAGAATTTTATAACCTTCTACATGCTTTTGCTCCTACTTCTTATCCAGGAAATGGATAATTAAAGTYTGGATGAAGAGCAATTAGATTCAAACTAAATGTATATTTATTTAGAGAATATATATATTTTAGAGGTTTTATTAATTCCAGTTACAAATTAATTTAACAATTGCTTATGGAGTACTGGAATATGCCTCAGGTTTACTGGCTACCACTTCTTCATATTAGTATTTAAATAATTTATTAACAACAGAACTTAGTGAGCAATAAGCAACAGCTTGGCTGTTCTTACATCAGCAGTTTTGGGCYGACTTCTTGTTTTTCTAACTCATATGGACTGCTATTGTCTACTGGCATTCTGCTTTTAGGAACTAATTAAAAAGTATATAATACTCTCCCTAAACAGCACTATCTCTTGGCAAAGAAAGCCTTTATGAGTTGTATATCTGAAGCATCAAACACATGYTTTTCAGTTTTAAAGCTAGGCATTTATTTCCTATTTTATCCATATCCACTCCATTGTTGCCAGTAACTACCATTGACAAGTTATGCCTTTTAAAATGCTGACAGCTCATTGCAAAAGCCTTCAATACACATTAAGAAAATGTTGAGAAGCTATTGCTTTTGGTTTCCCAAAAACTGCAGAACCAGTGACTTCACAGGCATCACTTTATCATCTGGGTAGGATAGTAGATTGAGCTGCTGACTTGCAAAAGATTGTAGCTGGAGTAGCTGCAGAATCTTAGTCAAATGGATACATTGCATTTTCCCAAATTATTCTCAGGTTTCACTGGATTCTGTGCTGTCTGCATGGTCAGTTGGGATCCACCTAKGAATTGTTCACCTAGGAAAGTGGTGGAACTGTTCACCAAGGCACTTTGCATCATTTACCATCAGTCCTGGCTAACCTGGGAGGTATCAGACAGCTGGAGGTCAGCCAGTTTGTATTAAGTTGGATACCAGAAGGGCTGGAAGGAGGATATAGGTCTGTCAGTGCCTGATCTCGGTGCCAGGGAAGGTTATGGAACAGATTACCCTGAGTGCATCTCATGGCATGTACAGGCCCAGCCAGCATGACCWCCTTTTATGACCAGTTGACCACCTGGTGGATGAGGAAAAGGCTGTGCATGTTGTCTGGCTGGACTCYGGCAAAGCCTTTGGTGCTGTGTTCCACAACATTCTCCTTGGAGAASCTTGGATAGGTGTGCTCTGCACTGGGTAAAAAACCTGTCTGGAGGGTCCAGCCCAGAGAGTGGCAGTGACTGGAGCTACATCCAGCGGGCAGCCTGTCACCAGTGGGGMTCCCCAGGGCTCACTGTTGGGGCCAGTCCTGTTTAATACTCTTACTGAGGATCTGGACAAGGGGATCAAGTGCACCCTCAGCAAGGTCACGGACAACACCAAGTTGGGTGGGAGTGTTGATCTGCTGGAAGGTAGGAAGGCAGAGGGATCTGGACAGGCTGGATCCATGGCCTGAGGCCAATTGCATTAGCTTCCATAAGCTGAARTGCTGAATCCTGCACTTGGGTCACAACAAACCCAGGCAGGGCTACAGACTGGGGGAAAAGTGGCTGGAAAGCTGCCCAGCGRAAAAGGACCTGGGGGTGCTGGTGGACAGTGGCGGGGCATGATCCATTGAGTGCCCAGGTGGTCAAACAGGCTGATGGAATCCTGCATGTGTGGCCAGCAAGGCTAGGAAAGTGATTGTCCCCCTGTACTGGTCACTGGTGAGGCCACACCTCCAATCCTGTGTTCAGTTCTGGGCCCCTTATTGCCAGGAAACCAGTGATGCAACTTGTCTAGAGAAGGGCAGTGGAGCTGGTCAAGTGTCTAGAGAG
Organism: Malurus melanocephalus; assembly: GCF_030028575.1. Classification (NCBI taxonomy): domain Eukaryota; kingdom Metazoa; phylum Chordata; class Aves; order Passeriformes; family Maluridae; genus Malurus; species Malurus melanocephalus. The sequence goes on from NW_026623232.1 coordinate 3,410,354, forward strand.
TATGTTCTGTGAGGAGCAGCTGAGGGAGCTGGGATTGATAATCCTGGAGAAAAGGAGGCTCAGGGTGGGGTTTACTCCATACAGCTGCATGAAAGGAGGTTGTAGCCAGGTGGAGCTCAGTGTCCTACCAGGTAATAAGCTACAGGATGAGGTAAAATGGCTTAATGGGAGCTTTAAGTTGGATATTAAAAAAAGAAATTTTCCATTGAAAGGGTTGTCCAGCACTGGAAGAGGCTGCCCAGGGAAGTGGTGGAATCACCAAGTGTTCAAAAACACGTATAGATGTAGCATGTGAGTACATGGTTTCAGTGGTAAATAGCATTGCTGGGTTAATAGATTCGTGTTCTATAATGATGAGACTTTTATTCCCACCTGCTTCCTSCCTTCTTTTTGCCTCATGTAGATGCTCTGTTACCAAGCTCCCTTTCTGTTTTCCAGTTCTACCCTTGATCCCCCTCATCCGATTTTAGGATCTACATTGCACTGACATTTCTTTCTGTCACTACATCTCCTCTTTTGATAMATTTAGTGAGCAAGTATTCCATCTTTATACTATTCCATCTTTATCCCCTGGACTTGTTATTTCCTCTCAGCCTTTGATTTGCCCAGTTCCTGTCCTCTTCTGACTGTTTCCCACCTCTAAATGCTCTGGGAAGTATTCCCTTAAAAAGTTGTCCAATTCAGCATTCTTACAATTTTTATAGTGGTTCTGCAAGGACTATGTCTATTCTCTTTATCTCTACATATCTATCTTTCAGAATATGCATTTAATAACCTTTTAGGAAAGTCCTCACAAGCATGTCTCTCTATTCCAGTCTTGACTTATTTTGTCCTAATTGAAATCTTTGACTTCCTTGTATAACCTCCAAGAGGCCTGTGAACTCATGTTTGGTTCAGAGACAGTACTAACCTTTGATTCTGATTCAGTCTACAATTTAATTTTCTGAGTCTGAATCCTGCTAGACTTGTTAGTGAGGCACATAACRTGGGTTTGCTATGTGGATTATTTTTCCCATTCAGGCTCTCTTGCTGATTCTTGCTGCAATATTTCAAATCTTTCCTTTCCTTTCATGTAGCAGAAGTTGGCATTATCTCATGACTGTTACAATGGCATACTTTTTGTCTTTTGTTGTAGTTCTTTTCCTCTGACAATTCTTCGTACTGCTGCAAAGTTCKTCCTTCCTGTGTTTCTATTACCTTTAATTTCCTTGCTTTGCCAAGTCTGTCTCCTCCTTGCTTCACTAAACCTAAGCTGTTGATTAATTCTTGAGGCTTTTCACAACTCTTTGCAGCACCAAGACTGAGGGTGAACACCAACCTCCAGTTGGCTCTGGAGCAATTCCTGTGTATCTAGGCAGCAGCACTACAAATCAATGGGAATTAGCATCACTACATATTATTCCAGTACTTCCTATTCATCACAAACTACAATAGCTTCAGGAAAACATTGCATTACCACATGTAACTAGATGGGAAATATATCAGAAAGGATGTTTTCAAATCGAGAAACAGATTTGAAGACTATCAAAAATACAGATGCAGAAGGAAGGCCAGAAAATAYGGGATCAAATTGAGAAAATCTATTTGAAGCCCACCCGTCTCCATCTACTTGTTGAAGTCCCAGGCAGACACATTTGTTTTTTTCCCTGTAGTATTCCTATACCTATCCCTAAGCTGGGAAGTGGGAATATCCCTATAAACATAACCAATCTACTCCATTATCCTCCAAATCCCTGCTTAATGTTCTTCTTAACTAAGACTAATACATGAGAGCACGTGCTCAGTCTCTAGAGATCAAGCGGAGCAATGCCAGTTGTTTTATTTCCACCATTGATGCCTGCATTAATTTCCTCTGTACTTTGCAAAATAAGTCATCTGAGGCAGGGGTAAGTAKCATAAACAAAGTGTTACAGCAATGCAGTTGATAATTAATGATTTCAGAAGGCTGGCACTTGTAGGAGATTTTGGAATGGTGGTCTACACTTTGTGAATGTTACAGAATATGTGCCTCTGGCTGAAGAATAAAGTGTTATGGGATTTASTTTACATTTCCTTAATTCTATGAAGGTTTATTTTATTTTACAGAAACATTTATTGTTTCTCAATTAAGTTATTTGTATAATAATASCATGTGTGGCTAGCACAGGATGATAAATATTGAATATGTGGAAGTGATTCGTATTTCATGAACTCTGATCCTGACCTTCTCACAATTACCAGAACAAATTACATTAATTACACCAAATTACATGACAGGTGGAGGAAGTTGTCATTAGTATCCATTACATGCAGCAAGATAGAAAGAAACTCCCTGTTTTTCTGTGGTAATTGACTGTAAGCATGACCACTCTTACATAACAGCAATACACACTCAGAGGTGATGCTTTGTTTGTGTAGTTTTCATGCAAGAAGAGCTTACTTATTTCAGAATAAAGAGGCTCTTCCTGAGTGATAAAATCAATGGAGCCTGGATTCCTATGGATTAGGGTCTACTGTGCTCACTCTTGCAGCCCCTTTTCCACCTTCCTCTAAGTTCTCTCTGTTCTAAACCAAGCAGTAATGTGGCTGCCATACKTGGACCTCCTGTCAGTGTTTGTGCCAGCTACACTGGCAGCTGCAGAGGCTGTCTGTGCTCCTCTGGAACAGGCATGCATTCCTGTCTTTTAGACTTTATGCCTAAATGCTGGTCTTCAGGAAACCTGTAGGAGCRCAATCATTTATAAGTTTCAAATTTGCATTAATAGTGATAGTGTGTGTGTGAAATTARATGAGAAGGAGATACTGTGGTTAGAGAAGCCACATTTCCTTAGGCAAAGAAACAGCCAAAAAATATTTTGTGCAATGGTCAACATCCAAAAATGTGCACCTGAGAATGATCTAGAAAGGTCAGACAGTATCATCCATGTGACAGACTGCTGTAGCATGGCATTATGCTCCACTGGGAGCTCCACAGGCACTCCCACATTGTAGATATTCCACTTGCTTTTCCTTTTGAGTCATAGTGCAATGTTTCTGAGGTGAATGACTCTGATAAGAAAGGGACATATTCTAATATTGTTGCATTTTTACCCCAGCCAGCAACTGAGTACCCTGCAGCTGCTGTCTCACTCCATGCCCTTCCTCTCTGGGATGGATAGGAGAATCCTAAGAAGGTAAAACCTGTGGGGTGAGATAAGAGCAGTTTACTAACAGAAATAAAGTAAAATACACTAATAATAATAATAATAATAATAATAGTAATAATAATAATAATAATAATAATAATAATAATAATAATAGTAATAATGAGAAGAAGAAGGAGGAGGATTAGGGTCATAAAAAAAAGAGAGAGGGTAATAACAACCAAGAACAACTCAAGAATTGCTCTCCATCTACTGACAGATGTACAGCCTGCCCTCAAGCAGTGTTCAGCCTCCTCTGTCCAGTTCCCCCCAAGTTTATACATTGGGAATGACATTATATGTTATMGAACATCCCTTTGGTCAGTTTGGTCAGCTGTCCTGGCTGTGTTCCCTCCTAGATTTTTGTGTACCTCCTCACTGGCAGAGCATGACACACTGGAAGTCCTTGACTTGGGGCAAGCACCAAGTAGCAACATCTAAAACATCAGTGTGTTACCAAAATTATTCTCATACAAAATCCAAAACACAGCAGTGTACCAGCTACTAGGAAGAAAGTTAACTCTATCCCAGTCAAACCAAGGACAGATATGTACAAGTTTTCTTCATGCCTAACATAGTTGAATTGTTTACTAAGCACAATGGAAATTCATATTTTACCAGAAATTATTTTTTCTTCTTTTTTTTTT
>NW_026623232.1:3414183-3453881 GCF_030028575.1 Malurus melanocephalus
TTTCTCTGTGTTCTACCCTGTAGAGCTTGTAATGTGGGCTTTTGTTTTCCTTTGCTCTTTTATCTTGTTCCATTATTCATCCTTAAACAAAGTTTTATCCCTGTAGTTAGTTTCTGTTAAGAAAAAGTTTTAATTTAAGTCTTTCAAGATAATGTTGCCCAAAAAAAGAGAGAAAGTGTATGAAAATAACTGAAAAACTTCCTCCTAAATTTTCAAAATCTCTGATTATCTSTGAAGAGTTTAGAGAATGTGACTCTAAAAAGGTATGGTAGAGACTGGTTTATTCCATTATCCATATTATTTAATTCCCTTTGTAAACAGTTTTTAGCTAGTTGAAAGGCTAGGAGGGAAGAGAAGACACCTTCCTTTTCTGAATGTCTGAGCAGAGCAGACTTTGATATTGCATGTAATTTATGGGCAATATATCCCTAAATACCTCTTAGGACTGGGGCCTGAGACCCTGTTAATGTAACTGACTCTTGTTGGGCGCTTGGAGCAGTTTCATGAAGGACCATGGGCAAAAATAGCATATACAGGTATTTTTTCATGCATACATGGGTGATTTTTTTTTGCAGTGGGCATCATAAAAATAAATGAAACTGCTTCCATGTACTCCAGGTTGTTTCTCAGGTAGGTAAGTGTACAATCTGATAAATGTAAAAAAATCGAGTCATGAAAAACAAATAGGTCTTACTTTAAAAAAATGCAATGAATCTTCATGTGAGTGATGAAGCAGTCATTATTTTCACATAAGCTCTTTGGTTGCAAAAATGCAGGAAAATCTCATGAAATCTCAAAATGAAGTCAGGATTGCAATCAAGAAATTAACATATATCGAATCTTTGTAAACAAGACAACAGAATCTGTTGGGGGAGACAGTTGAAAAGTTACAATGAAGCCCTCAAAAAAAAAAGAGAAAAAAGCCCTGGAGTAATATTTTAAAAGGTGGATGAATGTGGTGTATGCACAGTGATATCCAATGAAGTGTCACTGGGTGGAGTGGCATGGYTAGCATGGGTTTCTGTGACCTTTCACTCCTCCTGGACCAGCCTCAAACCAGAAATGTCAACTCCTCTGCTGCAATTCCCTAGAAAGTATCTTTAGGCAGTTCAAGACTAGTGCATGATTAAAAAACCTTCCATTTTGTTGATCTATCAAGCACTTCAGAATGACAGCCCAGCACTAAAGTTTGTGGCATGTACAATGTATTTCTGCTATAGGTGCACTTTGTCACTAGGATGAAGGATGCTAAGAGACCCCTGTGGCTRAGGACAGTTTTATTGTGTGTAATGAGATTTCTGCATGAAAAGAGCCCAAATGTTGCAGAGAACACAAGAACAGAAAACCTGAAGAATAGAGKAAGGTTCTTGCTTTGCCTTACACTGACTGGATTTGTGCAGAGGAAGTTTCTCTTTTTGAGGCTGCCTAACACAAGAGGAGAACTTATTTTACAGGTAGAAGCAGAATGTATAAAGATTTTTATATTAAAACAAACATACATCTCTTTTAAGCTATGGTCTTGAAATCCTGGCCTCCAACAGCGCAGTCTGAAATGTCATATGCACATGTCAGCCCAAGATGCAGAAAGAGTAAAATATATGGGACACAGGATTTAGCCATTTCACAGTAAATGAAACTGAACTTCTGAAACCTTTTGTAACTGTATTTTTAAAATCTTATGACTTTTAAATTGTTTTATTAAAGTTAARCCTTACTTCCCTTTCTTGGAAAACTATGACACTAACACAAAATTTACTTGTTTGAGATGTTCTTACTTCTTTGAGATGTTCAAGCCAATATTGAGCACCTAATACTGTATAATAGTTTAAATCTGTTTTAATGACTTTCATAATATAAATGTTTAAAGTATAATAACAATTATTTTAACAAGAAGTGTTTCCTGATTCCAGGCATGTGTAAAGAAGATGAGCTATGTAATATGTCTGACCAGATAACTGCTTTTACAAATTATATTCATTCTTCTTTATTTCGCTGCAAAATGAAGAGAGTTCAGTGTAGTTCAAGGAAAGCATTGTGATAAACAGACAGCTTAAATGTGAGCAGTGTAAAGAGCAGCAGCTTGCAGAAATATTGCTATAGATACTAAGACCGTATCCTGCCTCGCTACGGACCACACATAATTGAATCATGTTCAATAGAAGGCCATTACAAAACAGTGCTGATTTGCAATGCTAATATGGTGAAGACAGCTGTCACTGGGAATTAAATATGATCATTCAAAGCCTGAATAAATGAGGTGCCCATTATCTTCTGGCTCTGCTGCAGCCTGCTTAAAGAACACAAATAAATGATACTGTCTCAATAACCAGCTCAGTTTTGTCTTCCAGCCATAGAAATATGAAGAAGACAGAGGGAAGAGGGAGGGCACACAACATCAACAACAAAAAGCAGAGTCAATTTACAAAGAAACACAGAAAACCAATGCCCTACGACTTCATTTGCAACAGAACAGTATTTGTGGAAAAATGGAGAAAGAGCTCTTTGACCAAACTAACATATTGTAGTATAGAGCATGCATGCTTATTTACAAAAAAAAAAGCAGTGAGAAAACCCAGGTGTCTGAAAAACTCAGTCGATGATTTGCCAAAAAACAAAATTAGAAATGACAAAATGTCAGATGAACTGGAACAGTCTTTGCCAAGAGTGACAAAGGACAGGTTAAGGTAAATTTCTTTTCCTATTGCCACCCAGCACTTTTAATGCCATGAAGAATTTCAATTCAATTTTAATGTGAACCATAATCTATATGCTAGGAAAATGCTGATCAAGTGGAAGCAATCTGCATTTGTTTGAAGAAAAAATTTGTGGGAAGTTTGGGTCATTTCATGGAGAGCAAAAGCCCAATAGTGATAAAAAGAAGGAAAAAGAAAATTTSCTAGAAAAACGAAGGTTATTTCCACTTCAGGTAAGATTGTCACAGGCAGCTGACTCGTCCCTCACGTGGCAGCTCAGGGCTGAATGGAATTCTCCCCTTGGAAGCTGCAGCCGGGCAATGCAGGGAAGCAGCAGAGCCCAGGTGAGAGCTGTGCAGGGCTGGGGATGAGCCCCATGCCGGGCAGGGATCCTCTGCCTGCTCCGTGTCCCCAGCAGCTGCCTGGGCTGTGGCTCTGCGCTGCTGCCCAAGGGGTCACTGACAGCTGCTGTGACAACAATGCTTTCATTGGTATTTAATTACCAGCCCACGCCTATAGAAAATGCTGTAAAATTGGCACCTTAAAGGAGAAAGAGAGCAAATACAGAGCAGTGACTTGTGCAAGTCCTACTGCGAGCAGGCACGCATGTGTGAAAATGCTTCTTCAGRCCTGTGAGATCATCAAAGGAGAGCATCATGCGAAGGAGTACAGAGGTGCTTCTCTTCCACTAAAGTATTCGCCCACCCACTGCCTCTTCAGTGCTTTGCATTTTCTAATATGAAAAGCAGCTTTAGACCCTGGAAATAGTAAAAATGAACAGGACAAAGTAGGAGGGAAGGAGCTGAGTGTAACAACGACTTAGAAAACTGTCTCTTGTAATGCCAGGTCTCCGAGCAAGKGATTGCTCTGGGACCTATGGCAGCCCTGTGTAAATACACAACAGGCAACAGCTTTCACCGTGGAGCTGGCTGCTCATGTGAGGACATGTGCTGGTCTAGAACATGAGATAATTGCAAAGAAACTCAAATTATGGGCAAGTATTAAAACATTCATCGTACAAAACCAGGAAAAAAAGAAGGCTTAGAAGGTATGTGACTGAAAAATTGCATCTGACATAAGATTAAATATCAGCAAATGTAAGGTCATGTATATAACACTGGAAAGAAAATCCACAGGGTGGATAAAAACTGGGGACTAGCTCTTTAGAAATCAAATTTAGAAATGGGTCGAGTTTTAAAGATAAGAAAAAAATGTAAATTTGCAAATGGAAGCACAGACTGTTATTGATGAAATATTGTGACTAAGTGCACAAACAAAATGCAACAATGTTTGTAAGACATATGGCATTAATGAACTCGAAATCCTGTGTTTGCTTATATCCTCACATGTACCGAAAGACAAGAAGGACATTTAATAGCAGAGAAAAACATAATGCAGGCTACATGTGTAAGGACCACCAGCAGCACATCTGTCTTCTTCAGGAATTAGCGGATTCAGGGATGCAAATAAGTCAAGCTATATTTTAAGAAGTAGAAATGTTTATATTTTTGAAMGAGATCGTGGATGTATGAGACACCCATGTAAAACAGGTGTGGAAATAGTTTCAAGGAGAGAATCCATTGGAATCTAAACATTTTGTAGATAAACTTCTCTTGTGAAATAAAATAGAGCAAGGCCAAAGGAATACAAATTTGAAATCACTATTTTAAGTTCCTTCATCTGTCATTTACTTGATAACTATGTGGTTTGCAAACCCATTATCTGTGAGCTACTAAATAGAAGGCCTGTTGTGCCCTACTGTGAGAATATCTTTAATGGATTCTCTATTTTCACAGTTTCACTTGGGGTTTAGTATTTTTCCTGTTTTAAAGCCCAGGGAGTGAAAACCTTGTATTAACTGTTTTGAAACTCTGTGGGTGAGTACCACAGCTGTACATTTAATATCAAAGCCTTTGATTATGTTTAACTGAGGGGGTTCTTCTTCCCTGCCCTATTACTTCCAGTGTCCCAGGCATTCCCTGCAGATTTATGCATTTTACCACTTCAAAAATTTAAAAATACATTTTAATTGCTAGGTAACTTTTTCTGTAAGACTTGTTGATTCAGGTTTGTAATTTTTGAAAAATGTGACTGTCAGTGCCACAGGTGAAATGCAGCCAGAGAATGAACCAGGGCATGGGCAAATTGACACACACTGCACAATCGCACAGTGCTGTGCCTGTGCACATCTCTCAGGTAAATGGAATGTRCATAGCAAGGCCTTTCAGCCCCTCTCCTCTGACTCTGGTCTTTTTGTGGTACGACTTGGGACAGGATTCTTCCCATATTCCTTCATTCCTCCCACAGCCACAGCATTATCTTTTCCTTCTCCTTTTTATAAGGTGCTTTTATTACCAGATTGATTATTGTGTCCATGTTATCAGCAATTTTGCTTCCAATATTATTGCATTTTTTATGCAGAAGCTAGAGCTTTTATTTCACAGCAGCAAATGCAAAAGTCATTTGGTATTTTTCTCTTCGGGAAAGCTTCCACATGCCAGCAGATGAATGAACAATCCTGATGCTTTACAATGAAAAGCTAGGATAATTCACAATTCTCCATTTTCGGTAAAGCATTTATGTTTTCATGTGTTGCCATTGTAGCATTTAAAACTGTAAATGTGGTAAATGGTGAGAGGATTTTTATAACCTAAATGAATCTAAATATCCTCTTGTAGCTAATTTGTCTACTTAGGGTTACCTTGTCTCAGCGCAGAGAGAAATAGAGAATCACAAAGCACTTTTATTAGACSAAGTGATTTCAAATTGGCTCTACCATGCAGGAGGAATCAAGCAGGTAAGGTGCTCAGAAGAAATGGAGCAGATGTCATTGTAATTGTAASATAGATATTTGATTCATACCAGGGGAATTCTGAGGAAAATAAATCTATCCATTACCTAAACAAAAATGTTAAAAAACCCAGGAAACCACACAGACATATTCTACAGAAGGCAAGGGTTTCTCCCCATCTATCTGCCTCCCTCTTCATCTTAATAACAGAGCTAGTGAAGCTTGATTTAAAAAAAATTTGGCCTTATGCTTGATTGCATTACCCACAGTACCTTCTGTTCCACTTACATCTCCCTACACTGCTGAAAGAAAAGGGACAAAGCATATATAAACAAAGAATTTATCTTTTGATTTTAAATCAAAGCACTTGTAACTAAAAACCAGGGAAAGAGAGAGAGGAATGGAGCAACAGGTGGTCTTACTGTCAGTAACTGGAGTGCTTTCTGTGATTTCAATTGTGAGCTGAGCTGAATACTCTCATGTTCTTCCTATTAGTCACATTTGTTTTAAATTTCTCTTGAATGCTGCTGAAATCCAGGGCAGAATTCCTGTCCATCTCCAAGCTTTAACTATATTTACTTTCCTGTCTTGTGGTATTAAGGCACTAGAATCTAAATTTTCTAAAATACGCCCTTCGTGATACCTAGATCTTATTTCATTTCCTATTTTATCTCAGCATCTAGAACAGTTAAGAAAGAAAAGCACAGGTAATGATGGTATTGCTTGCAGGTAGGCATTGAATAAATCCCCTTTGGATTATCTTGTTGATACAGTTAAGGAATGTAGCTTTGTCAGTGATGGAAACATGGTGGATTTTGGATTTTGTGGTTCTTTTTCAGACTTGCACAACTCACAGATCGAATCAATGTTTACCATAACAAATGGTATGTAATTGATGGAAACTAATTGCAATGTCTCATAAACAATGATGTTAAATTTAGATCTTCATTTCTTAATTTTTGCCTCTCACTGCAGGACTCTCTGAGATTTCACTTTTCATGATAAGTCAAGCTTCATTGTTAGCTAAAGTGCTCACTGCATACTGCCTCAAAACTTTGCATCAGGGCGTCAGGTATTGCCCAGCTCTTATTACCATGGTGTACAAGGGATGCACTGCAGAGTGAGCAGAACTTTATAAAATCTCTGAAGCCTTTAGGTTACAGACCCATGTGCTTAGATTCCTACACGATCTAGCAATTATTACTCTTTTCCTGAAATATGTGGCAGGTAGATGGAGGCAATTGGGCTAATTAAAACCCAACATCAAAMCACTGCGTCTGTTTAATGTATTTTTTTAAACTTTTGTTGTTAATCCTGTGTATAAACTGCAATTTATTTCCTTTTCTCATTATGCGTTAGAGTGAATAGGATAAGTGTTGTGCTAAAGTGTTTGTGTTGTGTTGATAAGGTCGGATTCATAGCTATGAGGCTGTTGCACAGCAACGAGTGTATTATTTTTACATTGTGACATGATGGTAATTTTTGTAYGTTATACTCAAAATATTAAAAGAAACAGTAGAGGAAGGAGTAGAGCTTTGTTTTCAGTTYGCATTTTTTCAGTCATTTTGTGTCTTTTCCAGATGGTCTAAACTGTATTGTACTTCCTGTCAAATTTAATTAAAAATAGTGCCCAAAACTTCATAGTAATTGGCTGGTTGGGGGCATAAAATGTTCTTTCTTTCCCTCTCTATTTTTATTCTTTTTTACTTTTGAAGTGTGAATGGGGTGGAAAATCCTTCCCCTAAAAGGCAGATAGAGATAATTGATCTCTTTTCATACAGTCCAAGGTAGAAATGAAACCAAGACCCAGAGGTGAAAGGTGAGCTCTGTAACTACTATACCAAACTATTCCTGGTGATTATCAGCATGAGCATAATTATCAGCATTTCAGTTATACTCACAGTATTACATCTCTCCAAGGGGTTTAACTCCACTGATTTTCAGCTTGTCTTATTTCTTTGGTAGACATCCAGTTGGAACAAAGTTGCTGGATAATATTTTTGACACAAAAGGGTAACATACTTTTCAAAATACAGGATCTATATGTTTTGTCCTCAATGACACTTGTATGCTTCCAGATTTTGATTGCTTGGTAACACTGCTTGGCATGGTGACTAGATTTAAATAGATTTAAATAACACAGGAAATAAAAAACTGTGTCCAAACTCTTTAAAATATAGAGTTTGAAATTGAGACCTAGATTAATAATAATTCATATTTTAATTTGAAAATATTATTTACTCTGTTGTTTAATAATTTTTACGTGTTTGTTAAAATTTACTTAGCCAATGTATGAAGCCAAAAAATGTATCTATTTTAAAATATTTCCTTGTTATGTATCTAAACCTTTTTCTGAGCCTTCAAACTTAAAAAATGTTTAATACAATAAGGATTTATGATCAGTGGGAACCACATGAGGTATTTCTGTGCCTTTATTAATTCTATATAATCATTTTTAGTGCTGGTACATTATGGTTTAGTTTGAATGACTGGTTACATGAGCCTTTCTGAATAAAGATGCAGTATTGTTCTGTATTTATAGAAGTGGTACTTTCAGTAAAGGCTCGTGAGAGARCCCAGACTATGTGGAAGAGGAGTGAAGAATTCAGCTGAAGACAGACTGATTATAATAGCAAAAGCGACTTAGATCCTAGAGACACATTAATCAGCACAAAACAAATTAAACTAAACAACATTAAGCAGCAGCAAAGGTAGCACCCTATATTCCTGCTTCTCATCACRTGTGTGGGAAAGAAACCTTGTTTAGCAACTGTAAAATCCTTAAATTTTCATTAGAAAATGGCAAACTTCCAACAGGGCCAGAAGAGAGAAGACTACAGTAAGCATCAACTGATGATGTATGGTCATTTTAATATTTTTCTGTGAGAATCCTTTTTAAGGTTATAAGCTGATGTGAGTTACTGATGCATGGAAAAACATGCTATAGCTTTGGAGGACATTCCTTGCCTCCCCTACCCAAAACCAGAGTGTCTTTAGATATTATTAAAAAATGTACTTTTATGAAAATCGAAACCTTTGTCAAAGGTAAAAGAAAGCAACACAATGAGGAACGCAGTAGGGGCTTAGGCTATTTTGCATATATTAGTGGCATGCAAAACTCCAAAAGCAGCCATACTGTTGAGCTCAGAACAGGCAAAGAAAGACAAGCAGATGAGGTATGTATCTAAAAACATGCAAGGCTACAATGATATCATCATCAGCTGTCTGGAAAAAAGACAATCAAAACTAACTCAATGCAGTTCTCTAGCAGGGGGTAAAATATCACTACGAGAAATGTAAATGTCATTTACAATACCAGGTGAAATTTTCATTATGGAATGATCAGATAAGTATCTGAAAATATCAAAATAATTTATGATTTTATGATTTTAATGGAATAACTTTGTCAAAAAAAGAAACACAAGCCAAAGCCATATACAAAAATTATTAGGTACAATAACAGGTAGGTCATTCAACAATTAATATAAAATTGCCAAGATGAATCTAAGGAACAAAAATGTCTTCTGGGCACATTATACCCAGAAAAGCACTTCACACTTCTGCAAACTAAAATTTCATTTAATTTTGTTAGCACTACCTGCTGTTACAAGGTGCCACAAAACAGAGGATGCTGCAAGCAACAATGGAAAGGAGAGATGGTCAGAGAGATAAATGCCTACAGTAATACCAGGGACAGATGCTGTGGGGATGGTAGTGCAGAAAAAAAAATCTGATTTTTTAAAATGAGGCTGGAAACTGATAATTTTAGTGTTCTTGGATGTTGCTGAGAAGGGTCTAAGTCAGAATACATTCCTTTATTTTATATTTATATTTTATATTTTTACTGATAGATGCTGAAAAAAGACCCTGTGAATGAGACGCAGGTTTTTTGTGTCTYAGCAGTAGACAGGTGATTTAACATTAAATGCTTCAAAAACTGATCATTTCCACAACCCAGTAATCACCACTAAAAGTAYATCTCCAAAGAATGGAGATATTTTTGACTTGTTTATGAGCACATTCACCATTCGCGTAAGCTTTGCAACAACTGAAGGTAGTAAAGGCTGGATAAATTTGTTACTTCTTAGTGTAGTTCAAAAAAACTGAGAGCACCTTTTCTCCTTCCCCCAAACACAACCAACCAGGACTGATTTGTCTATTATAAAATTCAACCTGGTAATAGCCAGAAACACTCTTCATGTTTATTAGTACAAAATAGCTGATGTCACAATTTCCTGCCCTCTCTACCATTTAGCAAACTAGGCAAACCTTTATTGAAAAACATTAAGATGATAAGTTGTAATAACAATTTAAAAAATAACTTGAATGGAAGAAAAAGTGTATAAGTGAATGATTAACAAATCTGTGAGAATGGGTTTAGAATATTTTATATGGGAAATGAATAGTAACACATGCAAAGCTGTTGAGCTGTTGTGTCTGCCAAAAAACACAGGTCAATTCACAGAAAATTTCTTGATTATTGCAACAAAAAATTGGAGGTTGGACCAAAGTGGTTAAACATCTGTTTCTGTAAATTTCAAAAAGACTTGTTTAGCCCTAATTTCCCTGAAATAAATTTTTCAGAAAAAACTGCAGCTAGAGAAGTGATTATGTATCTCAAATCTATTGTCCACTGTCATCTACAGGACTATTGCCTGCCAGCAAGCCCTGCTATTATGAGCAGGAAGTCAAGCAGCTGGCAGAGCTGTGCAGTCTCAGGTAGGTATTTGCTGCTCCTGAGCATTCTCAGCCTACCAACCCAGTGTATAAAATCGTATTTCAAATAGAACCCTGATACGGATTGTCTACTGTGTTTGTGACCGATTAAATTACAGCACATTACCACTACATCAGCAGTGGGTTCATCCTGGCCCTGGTGAYAATGGGAGACGTGAGCTGCAGAACCATTTGATGGTTGATGATGAAATTAGAACATATACACAGCATGAGACCATTTTATAGCTGTAGGTCTGTTTCTTTCTCCTGACAGTGAATGGATGCTCACTCCTTGGTCAACCATCTGTGTGTGAGTGTAATGCTGCCTGTCTCAGCAGTGCCCATGCTTAGGAGAGCTTCTGTAATCCAGATAGAGAAGATGCACTGTCCCCAAAACCAATTCATGAGATGATGGTTAGCAAGAATCTGCTAAAAAGGAACGCCAGAGGTAAATGATAAKGATAGGTGCCTGAAATACAGGAACTGGAGCAAATTGACTGACCATCTCTTGATAGTAATGATGTATGATGGGCACGGTTTCAGTGTGTTGGCTGTTCACACAAGGCACCACACCAGGCATTTCAGACTATCCTGGAAGTTGTTCAGAAATTCAGTTGATAGTTTAGGTAGCTTGTAGTTTTTTGTATCATATTCATAGCTCTTTTAATTTTTTTTTTTTTTGTTTTGTTTTTGCTCAGAAGGTACATTGTGACACTGGAAACTTAACTTCAAAGCTCAAAATAACTCGGGGTAAATGGTGCTATGGAAATCTGTTTAGTTACAGTTCACTAGAAATGGCTAAATAATGAATCCACTCTTTTGCAAGAATTGTTTTCTTGTGCCCTCTCTTAAGTCTGATCCTGGAATGTTCAGATTTGGAAAGACATTCTTTTCTGATGCACTTGAGAAATCAGGATTGTACCACTTATTTTCTCCTTTCCTACTATTGCATTTTTGCTTTTAGAGTATTTGTTTCCTARCTCTTCTTGGTCTCATGGTTACAAACACAGTGCTAGTGTATAACTGAGGATGTAGAGCTTCACYGTTCCCCTTCTCTGTATCCAGCAAAATCAAGTCCCAGACTGCCTGAGCATTTGGAAATCTGAAGGAAACAACCTACTTTTCCTGTGATACCCCACATTATTTCTAATGGCCTGTCAAAAAAACCTGAAAACCAATACCAAACTAAACCAAACCAAACCAAACCAAATAAAACCTCAAAATGAAACCTACCAATCAATCAAAATCCACCCAAATAATCCTATCTGATATAGACTGTCTAATTCTATCGCTTTAAGTGTATTTTAAAGAATATGATGATATTGTGCTAGGACTCCTAGTCTGGGCATGTAAGGACACCTGCCTTATTTTGACAAAACTTCACTGTTTTCAGTGGGTTTTGGACTCTGCCAGCTGATAGCAACTGATGTGAAGAAGTTCAATATTTGCTCTGGTATTTCAATTTCTTAGTTTTAYGCAACCAACCAAAAAGAAAGCTATCTACCTTATTCTGTCAATGTTACAGTGTTACAGTGCATATTTTGATTACATTATGTCATTTATCCACACAGAACAAAAGCACGCAGGGGATTTACAGAACACTGTCCTGATGTTAGCTAGACATACTGCTGCTCTAGATGATTTGGCTATATGTCCATGTGCAACCTGGGCTTGACAACATTTATTTACATGTTATATTTCATCATGAAGCAGCAATATATATTTAGAAATTAAAAAAGTGATCTACCTTTGTAAATAAAAAGGTGAAAACAGTATCCCTTCATGATTGAAGAAACATATGGAGATGCCCAGAGCTCTCTGCTCTTCGTATTGTCATTGATAGGAGCTGGTGGTGTTCTGAGTATTTGTTCTTAACCCCAAAATCACAGTCTTGTCATTTAATTGGACTGAATGAGGACACACAGAAAAATTCAATAAAGAATAGTCATCTTAATTTTTTTCTAGTTTCAACTAATTGTTCTGTACAAATAGGTATTTAAATAGGCAGCAACAACCAGCCAGAGTGTATGTGTATAGAAACTCTCTAATATAAATTARTGCCTTTTAAAAATCACGGTAAACTCTGTTTTCTGTAATTATAACAAACCCTAGAGTTTTACCCGTGTAATAGTAATTTTTACTGTCTTCACCATTATTTTCCTTTTTATTTATTTAACTACAACTTACTTGAGCAGACAATGTTAAGTGGGGAAACAGATGTGGTTAAATAGCCTGTAATTATGCCTTTAGTCATCKCTCACCATCACAAGGCTCCTCCTGCTACTATGACCAGAAAAAGTGACCTAACTGATTTCACCAGCAGCCTTCCAGTGTCTGATGCAGAATAGATGGTCTTATTAAGCAATCAGAAAAAAAAAAATAAAAATCAACCATTACAGTGGGATAGTAATCAGCAGTGTTTATACTAGTAACACAATGCACAATCAGAACCATGAATTCTGCTAATTGGGTACCTTTTGCATCCAGAGGTGCCTGCAATAGGAAACAAAAGGGACTTGAAAATTAATGTTTGTAGCAATTAGTTTCTGTCTAAAGGCTTAGCCCAGTTCATGGAAGCCATGATTCAAACAGAGATTATTATAGTAACTATGGTATTTAAATGTCCTCTGTCATTATTTAGCATTAAATTTAGCATTGCAAGACTAATTTGGATTTTCTCTGTAAAATTAATTTGGATTAACACTTACAATATGTTTGTAGGGAATTTTCAGTCCCCAACTGCAAACCATTTATTTTATGCTTTTTTATGTTTTCCACATCAGTTAACTTTTCAAGATTAAGATTCCATTTCAGGTTCAGTGTAAAGGTGATTAAATATGTTTGCTATTGAATAGATGAGATTTACAAATTACATATTGAAGAATGTTGGACTATTATGTTTCACAGAATGATCTATGCTTCATGGCATGTTGAAGGATTTTATAGTTCATAAAAACATAAGGACTGGAAGTTTATAATTTATAAAAACAGCTACAAATTCACACCAGTGAGCAGTGATATACAAATCCTTAAGAAGAGAAGTTTAGGTATGCATTTTTTTGAGTAAATTAGTGCATTTTCAGATGGACTTCAGCAAAAGCTCAGTGGATTATATTAAGTTGGTTACAGTAAAYGTTTTAGCTTTTTCTTTCCTTTTAATCTTTAGCATTTCTGATGTAATAATCTGACAGACCCCTGTTCTTCAGTCCTTACCATTATAGATCCCCTGCTGTAGGTGCTTAAAGGACAAATTAACAGTAGTACTATTCAAGTAACCTCTTCACCTTTGTATCAAAGAATCAGCTGCATGTACTTGCTTTGCTAAAGGTGTCCATATGGTCACTGCAGGATTGTGACAATAGCATACAAAAATGCCTAGAATTCAGCAAAAGAAACCTCAGGAAGATATTTGAAAAGAGAGGCAAAAAGTCTTGAAGTCAACCCTCAGTCTTAGCTTTGCTTTTTAAAGGTTACACTGAATAACGGAAATGCATCATCTGCAATTTATTAATAAGTTGTCACCCTCATTAGTTAACTACTGTTTAATCAGTATGTGATTAACTGTGTGACCTTAAAAAGATTGTTATTAATACAAAACATTGCATTATGAAACCATTAAGTTATAGGAAAATATTGGTACTTTGAAGACAATCAGAATGATAAGTGTGATAGTTTTTAGAGATACTATACCAACATTTCCTCTGACTGATTGCATTACATATTGATAACAAGTATCAGTATGTAGTGCAATCAGTCAGTGGAAAATGAGTGAAATGTGAACTAATGAGAGCTAATTGTCTCATATAATAGCAAGGACACAGAATTCTATCAATTAAATTAGTCTGAGTTGAAACAACTATCAGTGTAATAATGTTGATAATATCAACCAAATTAGATGTAATGAAATAAATGGTATGCTAAAGATCAAGGATACCCATTGGCTTCAACCCCCACCTCCTGCTAACTAGGGAGAGAGCCTCATGACTTTGGGCTCAGGTTGCTTCAAGTTCTGCCTAATGCACAGCCTGAAACRTGTGGGTCTCTACTTAGGGCACAGGTATTAGGGGCTTTGTTTTAATTATCTCAATTTGCATCTGGCAAATGGGGGAAGCCCTCTGAGAGGGTGAGGCAGTGAACAAATAGTGGTGATGTGCCATKAAAGACTATTGCTGACTTCAGCACAGCTGTTGGAGAGAGCAGGACGTGCTGGTGAGTGGTGCTGGCCTGAGCACACCAGGTGTTGGACCTTTTGTWTTATCCTTTGGAAACTGCTATAGCTGAACATTGGTATTGTGTGATCACTAACAATCTCACAGGGCTTAATGCTGTTTTCTTTCTCCTTTCTCAGTCCTGTTCCTTACACTTGCTGTTAGGCAAGGCTTCCAAATCTGTTGAAAAGTTGCTCACAAACAACTAAGCACTGAGTGTTGCACACGTGAGCGCTGAATGGTGTTAGGTTTTCAGAGATGCTGAAAATGCAGTAGCTCCCATTGAGGCTGAAGGAAACACTGGGATCATYGGTCTTTCAGCCCCGATATTTAGGAGTTCAAATGGAACTAGAAGCCTAACAACATCCATATCTGAGCTTCCAGCCTCTGAAATTGCTCTGTATTGCTGCTTCCCCTCCTCACTCTCACTCTTTCTGACTCTGTGATCTAATTCTTGGGACCAAGAGAAGCCCATCAAAAGACCAAGTAAATCCATGAGTCAATCCTGTAACGGAATTTGGGATTATTAATAACATGAATTATCAAAATGAATAGAGAACATTGATCTGGGTTTATGCAATAAGGCAGAAAGACATTTGATTGTAATGGTTCTGGTAACCTGATCACTGTGAATCCCTCCTCTAGTTAAAACCCTAGAAGCATACACTAATGAAAAAAAAATCCAACCAAGGTCAGAAATTGAATGTTCAGCAGAGACTGACTTATTTAAGTTTAAAAAGTGAAAGAACTTGATGGCCAGACTGAGTGTGAGCATTGTGAACATTCAAAGGTGAGAGAGAACTTKGTGATGCAGTGAACTACTGTCTGTAAAGCCCACTTTCTGCTCTAAGGCCTTTGGACCATGCTATCATGCAAGTATTTGAGCTGGTGAGACATGGTAAAATAAGATCACACATGGAGGGCAGATGAAGGACAGGAGCCATAGAAGCAAGTGGGCAGGTAAACTCCAAGGCTGGTAAAACAAGAGAGAGCAAATGCATGCAACTTCAGACACAAAAGGAGGAGAAGCAATGATAAAAAGAAGAATGACAGTGATAATAAAGGTCTATGTGGCCAAACTTACCACAGGTAATAGTTTGCACTTAGGCAGTAATCACTTTGCCACCCTGTCAAGCTACTCATAGTCTAGGACAACAGAAACACMGAAGAAAGCAGGACCACACAGACCATGAGTACTACCAAGGGACTACTACCACTGCTACTACTGCTACTAGTGATCCATGCATATCGGAAAATGCAGCTCAGGAAAGCACTGGAGAGAGAGAATGCCCCAGCAAGATTGCAAAATTTGGCTGATGATTTTTGTGCTGATCTTGTGAAGATCTGCTGCTGTGTATGAAAGTTTAAAAATTGGCCATTTGTGACTAGATGAAGGGATTTTTTTTTATCCATGACAAAGGATGTGAATGTAAGAGTGTAACAGCTGAGCCATCTTACTGATACCCCTTTCAAGAAAAATTAATGTCCTTGTATTCTACAATCACAGGAAGCAAATGCTGAGAATATCATCATGCTACAGAAAGCTTGTGACAGAGGAGAGGAAGGCACCTAAACCATCCATAGTCCTTAAAACAACATAACTGAAAAAAMCATAATCACCCACAAACTGCATATTTTATTTATTATTTACAAAGCACTTGACACCTCTTATCTCAAAAGTTTAGGGGGATGTTGGCAGAATTCAACAGCATGCCACTGAACTCACCACAGGCCTCTGTCACCAGTATCGAATCACAGTGTGAAGAACAAACAAGAAAGAATGATTTCCATTGGATCTGGCGTTAAAAAAACCCATTTCAACAGGCATATGAAGTTTATTTTGAACCTCCTGTGGAAGGACTTTGAAAAATGGAAGGAGCAGGAGTTTCCATTGGTGTGCCTGTGTTAACTGTTTTCTGATACAGTAACAGCATGATGTTCTGTGCTGCAATGACAGAAGCAATCCGGTCAGTTCTGGAGGTGAGAATGGGTGACTAACCAGAGACACGAATGGTCCTGAATATGTTGAGAATGACAAGCACATACACTGACATCAGTCCTAAAGACAAAATGCTCTTCAGTAGTAGGAATACAGAAAGAAAAAGCAGCTCTAAAAAATTATCTGACAACCTTATTTAAATTTTGTATCAAAGGAAAAACATCCAGGAAAGAAATTAGGGAAGCACTAGGGGAGTAATAACATAGGGAAGGCTAGTCAATATGAAGATCAGATAGATGATGGACAGATTGGTGAGATCACAAAACATGAGTCAAACTAGAGAAGCATCTGGAAACTGCCACAACATCATCACAGGTCWTGCTTGAATATGCAGATGTACTTTCTGAAGTTAAAATAATCAGTGAGTGAATAAATTTGTTACCTAATTCTCATAATACATAAGGATAAATGAAATATTTAAATTGTATAAATAATTAAATTGTAAATTTAAATTGTAAATTTAAATTGCAAATTAAAAATGTATAAGTAAATATTTAAATTGTAGAGTCTTACATGTGATTACCAATGGTTGTTTTTGGTGGACCTTTCAGTTAATTTTTTTCCTTCTATTTTTCATTTAGCAAGACTATTATCCGACCTGTTTTTGAGTTGCAATTAATTTCATTCCCCTTATCTGTTAATAGACTTTCTTTCTCTTTCATATGTACTTCCCTAGCCATAAAAGCCTTTTTAATCCTCCAAAGCCTCTTTTTACTTATTCTGGATTTGATAGTAATGCTACACTATGTCCTCGATAATTAGTTATGTTGCCCCAGGAGCAGGCCAGGTAATTAAGCAGGACTTGGAACTCTGGTCTCTCTCTGTACTCTGSTCCTGAAGGCAGGGTTGCATTATGTGCCTCCAGTCTAACCAGTAATTTTGTCTGACAARCCAGAGGGAAAAGCATTTTGTATATACAGTGACTGATTTTCCTGCTGATTTGCATGCAGGTGATGGGCCCTGCTTTCCTTGCCAAACTTTTTGCAGCACAAGAGAGCAACATGCAGCAGGTAGTGTAATACTTTGCTGCTTCTGTGAGCCTCAGCATCAAYGTTTTTAATTTTCTGACCCTTGAGYTAAATGAGGAAATGTCAATGCTGTGGTGGCCAGCAGGCACATAGGTACTGTAAAACATTATTTTATTATTTTAGCTGGGGAAACAGTATCACGTCCTGCTGCATCAYCAGTGGAGTAACATCCTTCTACTTTTTGTCTGCCCATGTCAGCTTTCTCTAATTATGTCTGAATGTTTTRGACAGGTTTGCTAAGGAAATGCCCTTCTAGGATTTTACTGTATATGTGTGTGTACATATCTCTCTGCCTACATTTTAGTTATTTCYTTTCTCCCTTTCTCTCCTTCCCTCTCTGCTATAATTTTTCAGCCTATTYTCCAAATCCAATCACACAGGAATAGAGGATCCAGAGATGTTTTGAACACAGGTGGTCAGGTAAGGAAAAGAATTCCTGTGAAATCTCTCTTCTTTTAAATCTCTTTATAATCTCCTATATATCAGCAATACTTCACARAGCCAAAGTTAGGTTTCTTTTTCACTGGAGCTATCTGTGGTATATACACTAATTCAAACATGATAGTTGGTTTTTTTTCTGAGAGCTTTTTTAATCTTATGTTAATTTGTTTTATTTAATCAGATACCTTTTTATTGTTCTGTTTTCAGATAGCTTCTGACTGCTGTTTCTTTATTTTTCTGTATAAATTAACATGGTTTCTTGTTCTGGGCAATAAAAGTTTGCAACTTGAGAACCTCCTAAATACAMATGTGATTGTATTTGTTATCCAACAGAGAGATGGGAGGTCAGGTTTTCTCCATGATGGCTTTTACAAGCTGGAGAAACAATTATCCTTCCTTGACTCTGTGAGCTTTGTAGTCAGAGCTGTTCCTCTCTCCAGGTTTGCTCAGTGTGTGCCATTCCCCATGCTGGGTGGGGCAAGAGGATTGCCATATGTGGCCAGTAGTCTGCCCTTGTACAAAATTCAGCTGGTTGCACTTTAAGGTTTTRTTGCCATAAAACCTTAAAGCATAGTCCATTCAGCTGGTGAAACTTGCAGGACAAACCCGTGGGATGAGTTAATCTGTAGAAGATGAGAAACTAGTTGGATATTTTCTCCATAGTTAAGACCAATCAAAAATGATGGTATGGAAATATGTCAGAATATTTATCAAAATGTAGACTAAAATTCTAGATAGTCTTTACTTGAGTCTTCCTATGTTTTTTGCCTCTATTCTTCTGTCTTGAATACTCTTGTGGAAMAACCAGCAGTTATGACATCCTAACATGATGAATTTAATGACCTAAAAATATACTATTGTCCACAACTGTAGCTGCTTTCAAGTAATCTTCACATTTTTTTGTGGCTATGTTTTATCATGTATGTTGTGGCTCTTTTTTTCTCCTCCATTTGCTTTTGTATTGCTTAAAAAGACAACAGAACATGCTGTGAGTTAATGTTTCACTTGTAAAAGGTTATGGATTAAGCTCAGCTGGTTTCTCAGGCTGACACAGGGTTCATGATTAGAAGAATGAAAACAAACATGAATTGAAAATGTCACTAACCTTTATTGGGCCCTGAAAATCCCTGAGCCTGCATGACAGGAGGCTTTCCTGTTTTCAACAGGATAAAAAAGATTGAAACAAAACAGCACGGATCTTGGCTATTTACATCTTTTAATGAATGCTCTTCACGTTTGGGTCCCTTTGTCAATCTCCCAGTTTTCAAGGGTTTAGCTGTGAAAAGTGCGGATGGTATCACATACTCTTATAAACCATGGAGTAGACATCTGTCTAGGATGCTTTTCCCTCCAAATTATGCTGAGTGTAAAGGACCACATTTTAAGCTTCATTTACGACTATGCATGTATAAGGTAGCCAATTATCCAGTCTGAGTGTTCAATAGCAGAAAAGCTGAATAAAACCGTCTCTACATAATGCAACCAATTTCATTTTAATAAAGTAGATCAGAGAAAAAAAAATTATAAACTCTAGATGATAGTGTAGTTTGAACTTTTAAAGTGCTCATTGAAAAAAAATAATCCAACCCAGCCTATTCACTTAAAAAATAATCAGTTCTTGCTCTAGTTGGTGTGGTAGGACATGTCCTGTCTTAGCAAGAGAGGAGGAACACAAAGCCAGCACTGGCCCAAGTGGAAACAAAAAATTGTCATTGATCTGGGGTCCTTTGTTCTGCTAAGAGTACAGATCTAGGTCGAATATCTTAGATCTACAAACTGAAGGAGATTATTGCATGGTATGGCTACYCTTCTTTGGCACTAACTCTTCCATGACTTAGGAAGAGCCAAGCAGCATGATTGCTCTTAAAGATCCTGGTATTTCCTGCTTCCTTATTGCCTTACACTGCTCAGCTGACTTTTTTCAGTCAAATTACTGAGAACACAAGAGAACTATCAATTTTTTTCATCTAGGAAGGAACAAAGATATATGTTTCCCTTCATTTTAATTTTTCCTAGCTGCATGTGTTACCAACAGCTGTACCATTGCTTCACTGATTTCATAGGTAACCTGAGAAAACACTTTATGGAGGAGGAACACCAGGGGATCCTTCAGTCAAATCTATTTCCTTCTCCTGATCTATAAATGTCTTGTCGATATGGAATTTTTGCCTCACAAAATCACATTTACCTTTTTCACAAAGTGAAGTGAGGCAATATAGACCCACACTTAGTACATAATTATTTAACATATCCTACTATTTCATGGCGCTACTCTGACCTATAACTGAGATTTAATGAAGTGCTTTGGCAGAGAATTAATATTAGGGGGAACATAAACCTACAATTTTTTAGTCTCACTTCATCCAATTATAGTTTGTTCTTACATTACATAATCTATTTTACAGTTTTTGGTGTAGAGGCAAGAGTGAGACCTTACAATATTTAATGAGGTCTAAGGTTTTTTCTTCTCTAGCTATTYAGTATTTTGCAAATATTTAGGGATGTCATATTTGATAAAATCACCTAAGGATTCTTAATAATTTAGAACATTAATCCACAGCTTCAAAATCAGCTTAGGCCTCAGTTTCTAAAGGTATGTGGACATGYGAGTTCTATTTACTGAAAGTGATAAACCAGATTAAATGAGTTAACTGAAAATGAAATAAATGGCTCAAAACCTGGAGTTTTGGTTCCTTAAGCATTTGAGCTTGGGTTGACCAAGGGAGATTTTCAAGGCAGCATCCAACTTCCAAGTGTCTTACCACACACTGAATACACATCAACAATGCCACATTCTCTAAGTGTGTGAAAAATGTAGGCGAAGGGCTACACTAATTACCTGTGGGTAAATACCAAGGATCATGAGGGACATGACAAACGATACTCAATTGAATATCAYGCCTTGCCAATTCAGCAATCATACTGAATTGCCTCTCTGTTCCCTGTCCAAAGTCATCATGGAGAAGAGGAACGTGTGTCTCTATAACCTTGTAAATCCATAATTATGTGTGCAGAGCGAGGCATGTCTTGATGTGCTTCTACAGAACATGGCAGCTGGATGCAGTTTGATGGCYAAGATGTTTACATGGAAACCAGAAATACTGAAGTCCAAAGGGGATTTGATCCTGATCTCAAGGAAACTCTTGTGATACTACTACTACTATTACTACTGACTGGGATAAGAAGGCAATAGCTGTGCTTTGTCTGAGGTTAGACATCCTTGGGGTATGTGTGACACTTCAGCTCTTGAAGAAAAAGTAGATGGTAGAAAACCTTGTCTGGGACAAGGTTTAGTTGTGAGCTAGACATCAAATTGCTGAGTACTTTCAGAACTTTCACTTCTGCTCATTCTTTGTGTAGAAAMTCAGTCTCCTAGGAGATTTCTCTTGCAGAAACCTGTGGAAGTTGTGAGGATTTGAATTTTGTGTTTTTGATTCGGGCGCTTAAAGAGGTATTAAGATYCTGCATACTCCTCTTGAATCTAATTCATGGAGGCAAGTTTTTAAAGATATGTAGTGTGTAAAAGTATATGGAAGCACTTTATTTTTGCAAAAAAGGCTCATGGGCAATTCACTTTATTTTGGGACTATTTGTACAGGACAKATAGAGATTCTCAGCATAAATTAGTTTTAGACTCTTGGGATCTTCTGTACCCTTATCTATTTGCCTTAATATAGTTCTAGACACTGAATATATATGAAACTAGCCATAAAAGCCCAATGAGCYAAGGCTGGTTCAAAAGTCACTTATGCATCTTTGTAAATTTCTCATGGCATTTTACTGCTGCATTACTTGCCGTGCAATAATAGAAAAGTGGAAAATAAAAGAGAAAGAGCTGGCTTTTTAATTTTGTATTAGGTTGTAACAGTTAAAATCACATACTATTTCTCTGGAAAATGGAGAAAAGAACTACACTGAGAGTATTTGGAGCAATGTAACATGGTTTAGTTTAATTTGATGAGCTCTTGAGAGCAGTTTGACTTAATACACGATGCTATATAATGTCTTGGCTTAGTCTGGACTGTGTGAGAGTGAAGCATGAACTCAGACATAACCCAGTGACTGTTGTTTTCAGTCTAGAAAATACATGGGCACACCTGATTTATAACCAAAGTAAGGAGCTGGTGACACTTGGCATGTGGAAATTACTGTTTAGCTTGGTCCTAGTTTCTGCTAAACTTTCCCAATGTACTTTTGTCTTGGTCTGAGCACTTGACTGTTCAAGGAGAAAGGTTTGCTTCAGTAGAGAACTGAGCCAACTGTTTAAAGGGTGTTTTTTCCGTAATAAAACTTTACAGCACTTTTACGTGAATTTARTGTTTGTGAAAGGTCCTGCACTGACAGCCCAGGGAACAGAGGCCCWAAGTTTGTTCACAGACCATGCACAGCGCAGACAGGGGTGGCAGCAGTTCTCCCTCCCTTCTGTACTCACACGTGTTCTTCACAGCCCAAACATGGTTACCTCTGTTGGATAAAAGATTGATGTGTCTCTGATGCTCTTCTATAATTTGATTTTCATGTGAGAGTGCCACAGGACTGTGGCCAGATTCCAGTTGTGGAGAGGTTTTGTGGTGTGGATGCCTGTGCGTGACCTTCCTCTTCACAAGATATACAATATCTTCTTGTATTTAAACCAGTTGGATTTGCACCAATAATCTCCAGTGAGTGAAACATCTTTCATTTAATCCAGCTCTTTGGCTCATCTGAAATGTGATGATTAAMACAGTGGAGGAAATGTCATTACACAACAGAACTAAAAAAGAAATGCTTGTGTTGGCATCACTAACACTAGTTCCAACACCAAGTGTAAGGGTAAATTTGAATTAAAATCGGAGCTGCATGTGGTGTATTTATTCAAAGGCTATAACTCAASACAGCAAAGATGTTAGAGATAAGGAGCCGTGTCAGGATCAGTTGCACTGGGCATCTGCTGAGACTTTGTGTTTGACATACATATCCTCTCATGTTATCTGGACAGGCTGTCCAGCTGGAGCCCCAGCCTGATCTGAGWGGTCACATCACTCTTTACCTCTGACATGAGAGGAGCTTGGCTGCTGTACATTGAGCAGCCCAATGCTGGGAGTGATACCAAGGGGCAGGGGAAAAAGGCATTGCCACCACCATCAGGTGAGAGAGGGGTGGGAGTCCAAGCAGACCCAACACCCTGGGCTCAGCAGGAAAAGAGGCTCAAGCATTTTGGGCAGTCTTAGGTGAGAAAATCAGCATGAAGGTGGTTCCGCAAAGACATGGTATAAAAATTAACACAGCTCTGAGTATCTACAACACTTTTTCTAAGATATCTTAAAGATTTAAGCATTGAAAATATACAAATTATGGCTGAGTTTTGTCGACTGCTTTTAGGAAGTTAAGAGAAGAAATTGTGACATTTAACACTTCGTTTTGTCTTCCTGTTGTGATTATTTGAAGGTRCATGAATTATGGTCTGTGAAACAGTCATGGTAAGGTAATTAACATTTTCACCAAGGCTTTAAAATACAGGAGGAACAAAACAGTTAGGAATGGAAAATGCACTTCTCCTGTCTGGCATTGGCATTTACTGGAGCTCGGAGCAATACTTTCCAAGAGAAAAAAAAAAACCCTAAACCTCTTGTTATTCATGTGAGCAGTATAAAGATTACTGGTTCTCTTGAGGAACTGTCGTATTGTGATCTGAGATTAAATGCCTCACTTCACATTTTCCTGGTGATTCAGCTCTGAGGGACTTGACTCTTCATTACTAATTTCCCTTAAAGAATCGTTTAAAAATATTAAACTTCGATTAATTTGAGGTTAGATTCAGCACAACTGACTGTATTTAGAATTAAATGCTACAATTGAATGATAAAGAACTCACAACAGTGGTGTTGTATTTTGTGATGCTGCCATTTCAATACATGCACAAAAATATGGCTGAATATTTCCTTATTTTCTTCTATGTTATGCTTGTACTTCTGACCTATCGGAATCTTGTAATAATTTTTATGCTTCATTTTGCGTATATGGAGAATTGGGAGAAGAGTTTGAGAGAATTAATATCATTCACCTGTCCACCAAAATCCCACCTATAAAGCATGCTTCCTGGACGGCWCTGAAATTTCTGTTTCCATGCTGCAACTTGTTTTAGACAAGCTTATTTCATTGCATTTTATGTCATGGTTCCCTCCAAATGCTTTGTACACCGTACTTACATATGATTTTTTCATTTAGAAAATCTTGCTGCAAGTTAAGATATTTCAAGTAATTCTGTTCATGATACACAGCAGGATTATTACATATTGATGCGTGACGGTGTCCTGGATTCCTGGTGGAACAACATCATTAGGATATGAAGCTGCATACACACACAGTACTGGGAGGATAATTGTATTTGGTTTAGYAACACTAATTTATTGAAACAGGCTCATTATCTGGCCCCTAATTTAGAACCTGAGTTTAATGCGTCCTTTTCTCTCTCTGGTTTCCTTTCCTCTCCCTTGCACTCTCTTTTTCTCCTTCTCCTTCCCTCATCCCTGCCCTCTTTCTGTCTCCCCCCGAACTCATGGACAAGTAGTAGAAGCCTGAGCTACCATATTTGCTACAGTYTGAAAGACGAGTACATGCAAATAACACTCCCTTGGATTCATGCAGCATCATCAGTGACTTTTGAGGCCTCTGTGGCATGTATTGTCCTTGGGACAGTGTCACTGAGATGACAGAGGACCCTCATAAATCTGGGCCACCTAAAAATAGGGCAGCTACTCAGTGACTAAGCTCTCACTGTGCTTTTCTCCCCATAAGGGATGCTTAGATCTATTAGGGCCAGCAAAAACTCCCTGTGCACTACTTACAGCCTCAAAATAGAGCTTATGCTGCATATAAGTGGCTCCAAAGACTTRTTCTGGCCCTCTGTGCTGGAATGACTGTAGTGCAGCACGCGTGCAATGACTGCATCCTGATGAGGAGTGGTGTCATCTGATGCTAAATGACAAGGGAGCAAACCAAACACAGGAAGGTCTTTGCTTGCTGCAACAGCTGCTCCCGCTGCTAATTGATGCTGTGTATCTGTGGCATCATCCCAGGGCCTATTTTAGGCTGTTTCCAGCTGTGAAGGTTTTTGTCTCACAGCTAGTGGTATCTGTGCAGCTGGCAGAGTGAGGTAAAAATAAACACAACTAATTCAGCAAAGCAATGAGAAAAACAAAGAAATATAAAAATAATACAAGTCAAGGTTATTTGGGAGAGACATTTGAGTGTGAGTGGAGAGTGACCGATCTGGCATAGAAAAGGGTTGATCACCTGCCTGTGACCATCAAGAAAAGTRGAACCTTTTAATGGCAWTTTGGAACTTACTAGATTTGTTGGATGATGAAATTTTCCAAAGACAATSGTACTATTAATAGTTCCTCCACAATGTCCTATAGGTATGCCTAAATATTTACTGTRAGGCACGTTGAAGAATGAGAATACATTTATTCATATATTATTTCCCATGAACTTCTTGCCTCTTCCCTGAGTAGCAGTTAAGCAACTACTGCTAATTAGAGGCCTTTTAAATTGCTCTTTTTATTTGGATGGTTCTTCTTAAAAATTAAGATTTGTACCATCAAACTCACTCCTCCCCTTTCTCCACGTATTTGCCAGTAATACCCAAGTTAAAACTGCATTAGGGATGGTTGCAAAGATAATATGCAGACATGTAAGACCCTAACCACGTGAGACCCTAACCCTTATTTGCAAGGTGAGACAAAACCAACYGGTCTGCAGGTCTTGTGCTGCAGTTTAGTTAGATACTAACTAAAGATACTGTTTGAATTCAGCCTATATGCAAGCAATTTTAGAAGAAAAACACCCAAGTGGATTTACTAATCTCATATAATATTTAGAGGTTCTGACTGTTGTAGAAACCTTGGCATTGAAAAATTGTCATGAAAAAAGAAAATCTGATTAACAAAAAAACTACTCCCGRAGCATTCTGTTTATGTGCTTTTAATTATCTTACCTGCTGGTTAAAACAGCTATAAATACATATAACCACAATTATTTTAGACCTCATTAAACATCTGAATTTATTCAGTTCTGGAAATTTGTCTTGAACTTTAGTGACAAGAAACATAAATACTTATAGAGTTATTCCAAATATGTGTTTCCTGGTTAAAGTTTCAGTTAAATCTGGGGAGTTTTCCTCCTTAAAATAGAATTTGATTGATTTTATTTCAGTAAGTTTTTCCAGAGATATTTGCATTTTTTTTTAAATGCTTGTAGTTGACTAATGTTTCGTGAAAAACAAAAGGTCATAAGTTTGTTAATGGAAAACCATCATGTAGAGTTCATTAACTTAGGAAATTAATTCTAATTTTCCAGAGATAAATATACCAACTATTGTTTTGCCTCAGAGTTTTGGATATACCACCACAAGACATGCATCAGTTCTGTGGGTGGAGACCCTGCTCTATCAGTGCCCGATTATAGTCTGAAAATGCTGACCTCTGCTCATTTTAAATATGTAACAAAGTTCTTGCCAGAATTTTGGGAACTGGCATTCCCAGGTCAGTCACATTACCTAGAATGCAAATATGTTCTGCTTACAGTAGTGAGATGAACTAACAGAAAGGTAAAATAAATGAACTTYACTTGATTTTATCAAGTTGCTTTACTTGATAACCTTGCTCAGCTATTCTATTTACAATATCATTAAGTGTTTTCTTAATGCATTCTGATCTGTTTCATAAGGAGAAACGGTACCTAGAAACACAGAAACAAACATTGCAACAGAAATGAAGCAAGTTCATAAAATAATATTTAGTTAACCTGCAATGAYAGAGAAGTCCCTACTTGGTCTCTTTGCTTTAGGATATCCATTTCTTACAGTTTCCTGGTGCAGAGATATATTAATTTTGTTATATGGCAGTGGAATATGATAGGAAGTCATGTCCCTTTATATAAGCTTAAAATTGAAATAATTTTTCCAGCATAATCACATTTATATTGATGAATTYAATATAAACATTGATAATTAATATTGATTTATGTATTTATGAATTTAATTTAAAAAGGAATGTTTTAAAATTCATTGAGTTTAATATTCTACCACAGTGTCTGAAATCTCTGAAACAGTACTGWGTAGGAAGGAAATTTGTCACACTTCACTCAAAGGAATTCTTTAACGTTCTCATTTAGGAACAGCTCAACTATAGATATGTGAGTAAATAAACAGAAATTTTCTATCCACTCTTATCTCATATTCAAACATTTTCAGTATAAAAAAACTCCTTTTTTAGTTTTACAGAAAAGTACATGAGTGAAGTTCATTATAAGGGGACTTTTTCCATGGGAAAAGTGTATGCAGCGGTTAAACTTTCAAAGACATCTATTAAAAACATTTGGTTTGCTCTGGATTCACAWTTTTTTTCAGTGTACTTTTGTGAAATGTGTGCACTTAAAGAAAAAAAAAAAAAAACTTAGCCAATATTCTACCTGTGAATGAAGCTTTTGAGAATACTGGTTTGTATAGCCAGAGGAYAGGTGGCATCTATCTAGCGTTAGAGCAAATTTTGCCATTAACTCTGTTGAGATCAGGATTTTATTCAGTGAGTTTGCATTTTTCTTTAGGGTGGGGCAGTAGAGCTGAGACCTCACACAAGGATGCCRCTCCTGTAAAAGTCACTTGCTGCCTGCCAGGCTGCTGTTTTGCAACCCGTGAGAAACGCTACTGGCAGTACAAGCAGAAAAGCATCAAAGTGTAATTTACRCAGCTGCTTAAATTCTAGCTTCTCTTCACAGTGTTGTTCCAAATCCTGCATCTGATGATCCTGCATCTCACCAGCCTATGTCAGATAGCCAAAATCAAACACCCCAGTTTTTGCCCACAAGCCTGAAATTGCTGCAGTGGAACAAGTGCAGCTGAACAAGGAGTCTCTCCATTGCTAAAATGCTATCCTTAATGCATCCCCTCTTAAATGAAATCACTCAGAATGATTTCCATGGATGTCCTAGCTAAAGGGACAGTGACCCAAGGAGAAAAAGCCGTGACAGTTGAGAAGAAAAACTTCCTTGGATAAATAAGAATCAATGATTTTCTTTAATTTTTTTTTTCTTTCCTTCTTCTTTTTTTATTTATTTTATTTTTTTTTTTCTTCAGAGCATCCCATTTCTTTTATCAAGCCACCTAGGTAGATTCTTGAATCCACCTCCTGGAAAGGAGGCATAAACCTGCTGCCTGAGCTGTCTTAAGAGCTTGATCAAGCAGTGAGGTAAGTGCCTTTTACTACATGGAAACTACAAGGTCAGAAGGGGAAAAAGTACTGACAAGATGGTGATTATGAGCATTAATCATAATAATATCAAGGTCTTATATAGCACTTTTCATCAGGAGATTTTAAAGCACTGTACTAAAGAGACGAGTTTCATTATCTCCATATTTTAGATCTAAAATGTGACCTCCAGTATGTTAAGGCTTGTTCTCTGAAGGGGAAAAAAGATTTCTMGACTCAACAATACTTATTCTGTGTTAAATTTCTAATCAACACWGTGAATATTTTAAAATCTACTTGTTCTGTGGACTGTGTAAGGGAATTTTAATTGCTTTACTAGCAACTTGATATAGAACTAATAAATAAATACAGTTTTTATCAGGATGCTGCCATCGGCTGATTGAACCAGTACATTGACTTTTGCAGGACAAATTCAGAAAATTATGTTAGTGTGTTCAGTGATGTTGCTGGTTACAGCTTCATTTGTTGGGGATTGGTAATTGGATATCTGCATGTTGCAATGCACAGTAAAACGGATCAGGTTAAGCACCTCCAGAAAGGGTTTAAGCCAATCATTCTCCTTTGCCTTTGCATAAGCCTTTCAGACCATCCTAGCTAAGATCTTGCTTACTAACTAGCAATGAGAGGTGTTTTCTCTTAAAAGAAGCAAATGCTACCAGAACCAACTAAGTATACTCTGAATGCCCCACAATGGAGTTATGCTGTACAGAACAGGAATATTACTGTGAGCTGTTACTGAAGGGCAAATTTTTACCTTCTGCTCTCAGGAAAATATTTRTGTTTTATTGTATTAGAAAATAGACCTTAACACCTATCAGCAGAATTTTATCCTAGGAGGAAAGATTTATGGTTGCAGAACTGCATAGAACAAAACTCGATGCTCACCTCTCTGCAATGCCTCCAGTACATGGGAGTCTAAAGCATTTGCTTGGGATTTAGTTTTTGTCTGGGGCCAAGGCTGAGCTGTAGAAGAGAGTCTTAATAAGAAGAGATTTTTATAGTGTTGTGAGGAGTTTTAAATGTCCAGGAGGAAACTCAGAAATAGAAATAAAAATATAAATTTGTCTGTGTTCAGAAAAATGGCATTAGTGAGGCACTATTTGAGAAGGTTTAAAGTCACCCTATAGAAAATGAAGGTTTGAGACCTTAATCCTTGCAAACTTATGTGCAATGATGTTGTTATTTTTGAACAATATTGTGGATAYTGACTATTAAAGCTTCTGCTTCTAGTGTAGGGCTTGACCCATTTTCATCCATGCAAATAAGATTTGAGATGTGAAGTACACACAGGAAAAAAATGCAAAACTGCTACTCAGGGTACTACCTGTGTTCCTACAAAGARTGAGACCTTCCTGTGTAGGAATTGAAAATATTTTTATCTCATAGCAAGTGTTCTCCTTTTGGCTAAAAATAACTCTAATGCTACACACAATGTCTAAAGTACGATCTGCTCAATTTTATTTCWCTTTCATGTTTTTTGTTGTTGTAGTTTGAAGTCATGATAAGGAATAATACTGATCACTTTAAGCTCACTTAAAGCACCCTATTTGTCAGCTCCATTGGATATAGGCCCAATAGATCCTGCATCAGCTAAACTTAACTCTGTTCGTGGACTTTATGTTTCCTGGCTCTGATGAAATTGTTCTTCTAAGAACTTTAGCCCAACAAGGTCTTATCAATATAACAGATCAAAGATACACATAACGCTATACAAAATTTCCCCCAAACAATAGACCCGTATTGGTGCCAGTTGCACAAATGGTTTTAACAAGAAAATTCAAGCTAGTACTTCAAATATGTATCATACAAAAACAAATGTGAAATTGCTGCAGAAATTAATACAGGTTATTTAATATATTGTTTTCCTCATATTTTTGGTTATATATTGTTTGCCAACAATTTTCCAAATATATTGATTCCTGTAAAGCATTTGCAGACRATCTGCAATAATTTTTAACCTACAATTTCTTCAGGTGAGGTTTGTTGGTATTACAAGTCAGAACTATTTTGACAAAATTTACTAGTTATTTATTTGGATTTCAAGATGGATAATTTAAAAGAAACAAGTTTCTCATAAATATTCRTATTATTTTGTGCATTGCACTGTGGCTATATATTATGAGGAAGTAATTTAAAAAGACTTTTGCAAGAATGCTAACACCAGATATGCAAAATCAAAGTGAATGCCTTGAAGTTTTTAGAAAGTCCTTCAGGGTTTTTTTTTTTTTAAATATTCTGTTCCTATAATAATATCTATATATAAGATGGAGTTTGCTTAACATRTGTGACTTGATTTTCAAGTAGAAAGTGTGTGTGTGGGGAGGGGGGGGAAGCATTCAGTGAAGCTTTACATTCCTGGAGTAAGTAAATGCTAAAATTATTTTAAAAATCTTGGAGAAATAGGAACAATTTATGAGTTACTCATGTGATATGCTGACTTCTGTCAGCCTTCAGGAGGCAGTGAATTCAGAAAGTCAGCATTTCCTACGATTCCTAGGACTGACGCCCAGCCAGATCCTGAGCAGCGGCCCCYGGCCACTTTTCCCCTTGGTTTATGATGTCATATGATATGGACTATCCCTTTGGTCATTTTGGGTCAGCTCTCCTGGCTGTGTCTCCTCTCAGTTTCTTGTGTCTCCCCAACTGACTTGCTGTCGGKGTGGTCTGAGAAGCTGAGAAGTCCTTGAGTTGGTGTAAACACTGCCCAGCAACATGCAAAACAGTATGTTATCAATATTATTTTCATAGTAAATCCAAAAAAGACTGCCCTGTATTACAAGCTACTAGGAAGAAAGTTAACTTCATCCCATCTGAAACCTGGACAGCAAGCAAATGGAGTGCTACCATTTCAATATCTTTTGATTTGGTTAATAACATAGGTAAGACCTGCGTTAGTGAAAGGAATGTCCTCCAGGTGGACAAGGCAGGAATTACTTAGCTTCAATCTTTATATCTTTTTTTTTTTTTTTTTTTTTTTCTTAAGAAACTATGAAAATAAATGCTGAAAATTCAGACGCAGCAGAAATTTTTGGCTTCAGAGGAAGAATTGAAGAAAAAATGAGAGTTGCACTCAGTGTTATGCATTTGCATTCAAGCAGGTAGTCTGACATCATTAATTTGTCACATTGTGTAATAGACAGTGCTCCACTCTGAGCACTCCTTGAAGCATGACAGATATGGCACCTCTTCTCACATAAGCTGTAGCTCTCTCTTTTTACCCTCTTTTGGGTGGCAAAATGCCTCTTGTACCACCTCTCTGCTGTTCCTTCTGTTCTCATGCTTGTCTCTTGGGAAAGCAAGTTTTGAAGACAGATGCAACTTTCTCCTTTTATTACTACTGMACCTCTTTGCAGAGTCTTACAATATACCACAAGTTACAGGTAATAAATGGATCAATATGAAAATATTATAGCTACTTGATCTCCATGCCATTAATTTAAGCACACCAGTATTGACGTTGCCCTCATTTCATTGGTGTTATCTTACACTGAAACTGTGAGAGTTAACAGTTGTGAATATTAAACAACCACTTTTCCAAGACCTTTGTCATAAGGTCACAATGCCATGGTGTCTTAATTAGTTTGGTGTGCCTCCCTTTTTCTGATCTGAATGGCAATTACAGGGTAACTAAGTACTCTGCTTTGTCACTGTCCCAGTACAGCAAATTATGTTCTTGTTCTTGGTTGCATTGCTAATTTTTGTGAAAGGATAATATTGAATGAAATCTATTTAGCAAATAAGACATAATTTATGAATGCAATAAGCTTATTCTGGAGGGAATTTACTTTGTCTTTTTCCTGATAATTAGATAAAATATGTTAAAAAAGATTAAGTCTGCTCTGGTGGAATACTCTGAAAAGACGGTGATATCCTTGCATCTAAGACAGCTATATTTGTACCAGTGAAATAAGAATTAACATGTGCTTAGAGTATTAGGTCTTAAGGCCAGGATATTCATCTTTTAGACTCATTTTCTGTTTGCTAAACCCATTTAATTACAGATTTAAAATACTGAAAAAATGTACAGTACAAACGCATTTCAGGTAACTCTAGGAAAAAAATAGCTTAACGTCTTCAAATCTGAAAATGAAAGTTGGGCTCTCTCAGATCAGCAGATTTGGAAATCTCCCACACATTTCCACAGAAATTCTTCTTGAACCTTGTCAAGACTCCAAATATTTAACTTGGTGACATATAGTCTGAAGATCTTAAGGGAAGTTATTGAAGTAATTGTAACTAATACCTTTGTGAACAGAAGAGAAAAAAAAGGGAGTTATTAGTACATGAGTTGGAATTTCTCTTTAAAAACCTTGTTTAAGTGACTGAAATAGCTGGATAAAATTTAGAAAAACCAATGAACTCCACAAGAAACTCAGTCTGCAGCATACAAAATGTTTTTTTTTCTAYTAATTCTCCTTTTATTTGCCAGGGAAGCAAATCAACAACGACAGCTATATTTTCTTCCAAAAGTGTTTTGGAAAAATTCTTTTCTGAGAAATAAGTATATTTCCTTAATATGTACTGGTGTACAAGAAAGATTTTCTGGGTTTTTTTTCATTCCTGTTCTTTCTAGGGTTCCCCATCCCTCTCAGCAGGCAACAGACTGGGAAAATACCTGATTGCTTTTGTATTTTTGGAAAAATCGGGTAGACTACTTTTCTGTGTGCTGAAGAAATGCAATGCAAGTTTTCACACCACTAAAACTCCTTGTAAGAGTCAATCCATTTCTTGAGACTGTGCCTGAGTATCACACTAATTGATACTACTAGCATTTTGCCTTTCTACATCTGTCAAATTGTAATCAGCTGCTTTGTAATAATTTGTTTCAAAGTGAAATAGATGTAACTCTTTTTTTCTTTATTACCATTTATTTATTTATTTGCCATTGTGTGCTGACATTCCAAATACCAGCAAAATGCATGCCAGGGCCCCAGACATATTTCAGCAGTCTTCAAAAGAGGAAAGAAGATGGTAGGCATTGGAAAGTATTTTATTATAAGCCTTACTAAAAACATTTGCAAACTAAAAACATTTGCAAACTAACCCAAATAACAGAAGCCTACTTTATTGCACAGCTGAAAATATGAAAATAAAATATGAATAAAATTGTTTTGAAAACGCCAGTTTACAGAAGGAAGTGGAGTGTAGTATGGAAATTATCAGGGAAAAACTGTACYGGGTTTCTCCATACTCCAGCTGCACTGAGGAACATTGTGTGGTGAAGGGGTTAAACCAGACCAGGCAGCCCTACCACAACAGGAATATTTTATCMTATAACAACAAAAGCATTACACTGCTATATTTAAAAGGCTTACGTGGAGGATCAAGGCATCCCATCATCTTTGGCTCCATGGAAGAATGGAACAGAACCTGAAATGGAAAGCAGTCTTATATGTGGGGGACTTGACAAGTTTGTTTCTGTGTTATTCAGTCAATTTTTGCTGTCATTCTACAGCATAGCTCTTGAATCTATTCAACCTCTAATAGCATGAGAGACTCTTTATTCACTGAGGAGGTCTTGATTAATCAAATTATGCAAGGAGTTGTCTGAATTTTCTTCTTAGAATTCAAATACTTCAATGCAATTATTCTGTGAAAACTTCACACATTTTCACTGGCACTGATCACTGCTGTGGCTGATGTGCTGTGATAAAGTCCAGTGTTTCTAGGAATATACTTGGGTCTAAAGTAATAGGTTTTCTAATGATCAATATGGATTTGAAAGGTCATTGTCTTAATATCAAGATTTCTCTGAGGATTAACCAGAAATAAGCTATAATCATGTTAACTCTTCCAGTATTTTTGATGTGTTACATTGTGTTGGGGTTTGCACTCCAAAATGCTAAGTCAGGCAGGAACATGGAGTTAAGCAAACCAAAGTGGTGTTACCTTTGACTAGAGCTTTGCAGACCTTGCAGAGACACAGTGAGGATCAGCTGACTGAAGAGTCACCTTGAGGAGGGGCTGAGGGCCTGGCCATGCCAAAAGGTGCAAACACCTTCTACACTCCTATTTCCCTGCACTGGGTGAAGGAGTCTCAATYAGCATTGGTCCTACATCTCCCACATTTAGGGAACTGGCTGGTGCCCTCAGTGTTCAGCATTATTCATGATCAGATCTTTGAATGTGTGTATCCTCCTAAAGAAGCAGCAGAAAATGGCTAAAATGTTAATTAGATAATGGTTCTACTTTAGCTAATTTGAGAAAATGAGTGGAAAGCAAAAATATAGAAAGAGGAGTACATGCAACACTTACCCTACATCTGCGTTGCTTTTAAGAGAGAGACCAAGTTCTCAGAGGTTTTCCATTTTTATGTTGTTATGWATGATGATCCTATTCTGGAGTTTTTCAGTACTAGAGGGAGGAATGWATCTGAGGTATTTTTGCTAGGGTCTAGTCCCAGTAGAAACAGAATATAATATAAAGATGTTGAATAATATTGCAATGCTCTATGATTTATGGAGAATTCTGTTTTTCTTTTGTTTGTGAGGATTCTTACACTCACCTGTTTAATGCTATGTCAGTAACTTCTTTCTCTTTTTAATCTTCACAGTATGAGAGAATACCCTATAGGTATTCTGTTGAATTTATGTGGTTAGTAAACAAATAAGAAAGCCCATCAGATTAGGACTAGCGGTCTAGGAAAAGAGCTAGCCAAAAATGGGGAATTTCCATTCCATAAGAAATTCTTATGGAATTTCCATTCCATAAGAAGATTTTTTTGCAATTTGTTTTTGTATTTAACACTCTAAAACTAAACAAACAACGATGGTTGTCTCTTTTGGATTAAGTAGTACTCTATATATTTCCACAGTTTTCAGATGTTCCTGCCTTGTACACTTTGASTGGTTGTGCTGCTCAGAGCTGGGCTTCACTGGACATGCTCAGTGAAATGCAACCCAGCTGGCTGGAAGTCCCCGCTCTGCTGTAATGCATAGGCTACAAACAAGAGGCCCAAACTTCCTGTGAAGCACAGTGGTAACTGAGACAGATGCAGAAATGCATATTCGATATGAAACACAATGTTTGTTTACAAAGAAACAAAACAAAGAACCTGTATATTTTGACTGGAACCAGCTTGAGCCTCAGAGAAATGCCTTCCAGTAGAAAACTGAGACTGACAACAGGATTGAAGCAATTAGGCTAATTCTAGTTCTGCAAAACATATGTTTCCAAAGAGAATTGTTTGTATAAGGAAAGATCTGAGCAGATCTTCTTTGTTGTCTTCATGATATAACGTATCTAAACTTTTTAAAAGAATGGAATTTTTTCCCAAAAAACTGTGGTGTCATTTTTTTTTTTTTGTTCTATAAACAATCCCATGGTCCTAGTGAGGTGAGAAGTAACAGAGAACAGTAAAATACAAACCAAGGGTAGAGTTGGAGATGAAAATCTTATGGTAAGTTTATGCATAATGCAGGATATGCAAAAAACACGCAAATACACTGGGAACAGTATGAATCTCTTCCTTTAAAGTTTAAACCAAAGGTCACAAAAGTCTCTATCGGATTTTGTTYTGGGCAAAACTGAAATTATAATTTTAAATAATGGTAAATCATTTGAGTCTATGTATACATATCTATCTATCTATCTATCTATCTATCTATCTATCTATCTATCTATCTATCTGGATATCCCTCCAAATACACTAAATAATATTTAGGACATAAAAGAGAGAGAGACTGCAAACATACATTTTCAGAAACTGCTTACTATCAGGTAGAATTTGAAGTTATATTTGTTTGACTTGGTAAATGTGATCTTCCTCTTTAAGTTCATCCTTAAATTTTAAAGCATAATTTGTTTTGATTGAATTTCTAATGTTAATTAGTGAGGCTTGCACTGTTAAAGACATCAAGAACATATAATTATGTTCCTTATAATTATACCATAATTGTTTTAGTATGTTAAATGATCTAATAGATTTTTTCCTGTTTCAACAGCAGCATTACTACCATCTCTGTTTTATGAAATAACTGGCAAGCATTCAGTAGGTGCTTTCAAGCATTTCAAGTAAAGTTTTGATGGGTATTCATCTACTAATGAAATATTCATGCATTATATTTTTCTCTATGACAAGTGACTTTCACTGAAGCGCCTAATGCTTGGTTTGCTTAGACAGATATAACATTCAATCAAACTAATGGAAACTCTGGAGTACTGTTATACTGGTTATTATTAAATCAAATTCTCTTGATAAATATTGAGTCTCTGATGTTAAAAAGCATTTCTAGCATGATGCATGGATAGCAAAGCAATAATCTGGCCCCTTGTTAAAAATGTTAATATTACAGCTGTCATCATTTAACGATTAGCATGATTTCCCAAGTGCAGAAACGCCTTTATCTTAGAGCGTTAAAAA
The DNA here is from genome assembly GCF_030028575.1 of Malurus melanocephalus. NCBI lineage: Eukaryota > Metazoa > Chordata > Aves > Passeriformes > Maluridae > Malurus > Malurus melanocephalus. Next base: position 3,450,672 of record NW_026623232.1, read on the forward strand.
ATACAATCTGTATGTTGTTTGAGATTTTCCATATTGGGTAGGCATTCATTCCTGATATAGAACACTTGGACAAGTTTGTATTACCAGCAATGTATGTATACTTTCTCTGCTTAAAATGTAATATTTCCTTCAAGTACCATTACTTTCACCCATGTCAATACAAAGAAATCAGTTTTGCTAATTTCACAGGCAGGAAGCTAACGATCCTCTTACAAAACAGCTGGTAAAGGCCTCTAGAGAATTGTCTGGTTATATTGATGTTTTTTTTCCTACTTGCTGTCTGGTTGCTAAATTTAATTAAATGAATCTAAAAAAAATCAAATGTTTTCCTGCGATATTTTTCCCCATGCATTCTTTTGATAATTTTTGCCAGAAAAACTTGGTGCAAATGTGAAGTGGTTGACAAAACAATGAATAAAACATGCTTCATGCCAGGCTTTTAATTTATTAAATTAAAGTTCAGAGGTCAATATTATGCTTAATTTTACCACTTCTGCATATATATGGAAGTTGTGACTCCATCAGCTTAAATATCCCTAGTCAACATGAGGCCATGGAGGAGGAGGAGGCACAAAAATGTCAGGAGGYTTGTGCACCTCTCAAGAGGTGCTGAAGAGAGGCTGAGACAGCTGAGGTTGTTCAGCCTGGACAAGAGAAGGCTCCATGGAAACCTTATAGCAGACTTCCTGTACTTCTCCCAGAAAGCTGAAGAGAGACTTTTTCCAAGGGCACACAGTGATTGGGCAAAGGGGGATTTGGCTTTAGACCAAAAGAGGATATGTTTAGATTAGATATTAGGAACGGGGTATTAGATATTAGACACTGGAATAGGTTAYCCAGAGAAGCTGTAAATACCCCATCCCCATAAGTGATCAAGGCCAGGTTGGATGGTGCCCTGGACAAYTTGGTTTAGTGGAAGGTGTTCCTACTCATGGCAGGGGTGTTAGAACTCGATGATATCTAAGGGCCCTTCCAGCTGAAATCATTCTATGATTCTGTGAACTCTAGGTTCATCATTCTTTAGCAGACACCGTAGTGGCTTCTTCTATGGATCAGAAGGGATTCGGTGTAAGAGCCAGTTCATGAGGGAAAGTGCCAAAGGAATGCTGGGAAACAAGATGCAGAGACGATCAGTAATGAAATCACAGTTTGATTCAAATTAAAGGAATGACCAAACATACAAAAATATTTCACCAAATATTTAACCTGTTCTAAGGCATCCATAAAATAGACACTGAAGGTCACACCCTCTATAAATAGAAAAAATTCACAGGCCCTGGTGAAAAAAAGTTGTCCTTTCTCATCACATGCCATAAAGGCACACAATTCTCTGCTTTCACAAAGGAGTTTATAATACACGGATATGGGGTGTATACAATGTACAATATTCTGGGATCAGGTAACCCTTGCTTGAAAYTAAAAATTAGATCCAGATGCATTCTGAAGTCTGTATGAATGGGTTTGGAAAACTGCCTAAAATCTAAGCTAACCTACTGAGTCATCAGCATGTAGTGGCCTCCTTTGTCACCCTGCAGGTGTTGAAACTGTGAAAAGGTGTCAACACCAGGAGGACTGAAACTTATTCCTTCTTGTGGATCTGATTCTGCCAGTTTTACATTGAAATATTTGATTTAAAATAGTATTGTACATTATTCARGGCTCAGCTAAATTATTCTTTTGACACTGCTGATTTGTTTTCTTTCTTTTTTTYACATTTAAATTTAGAAGAGCAAAGCATGGTGCTAGGAAAATTAGGAAATGTGTATAAAATTACGGAGCAGTAACTCTGTAGGGAAAATGTTTACTCTGCAGGCTTTTCTCTTTAAAACACAACTGCTTTAAAGTATCACATTAAATTCTAATGTGTGTGTATTTAAAGAAGGCACAATATATGTGAGAAAAAAAACATGAAGTGCGCAAGGTGGGGCTGCTGTGGCTAAGCACTACTTCTAGCAGAATACTACAGTAGTGCCATGAAATCCTACGTAAGTGGTCAGAACATAAGTAAGAGCTGCCTGTGGGTAGTCCCAACCTATTCACAAGCCCTTTTGAACAATTTTCCTACTTTTTTAAATACTGTTTTTGGCAAACATTTGATACTTGAAATACAAAATGCATGAGTCACCTACTGAGATGGGCACAGTATGTGGTTCATTGAATTTAGCTAAATTGTGAGTAATCTATCAATAGTCCTCATAGTGAACATACTTGTAATAATTTCACACATTACAAACAAGAGTAGGTATGATTTTTCAAGATTTTTTCCAAGCATTTTTCAATGYGAGTTTTTACTTTTTTTACTCCATTTATTGTTGTAGAAAATTGCTAACTTTTAAATGGAGGATAAAAAGAAAAGGTAGCATATTGCTCGTCAGTTTAAACAACAAAGAATCAGAAAAGCAAAACCTGACATATTATAAAATACTGTCTTACAAAGCAAAGTCCTCAACATGAGATTGAATGAATACAGATTCTTATGCAGCTATTGAGGTTTCTTCTGTCAGCATACCAATTTCTGTTGAGATGGGTAATTTTAAAATTCAGAAGGAGCAGTTCTGAAGGAGAGAGCCGCAAATCACAGATTCTGACTTGCCAAGAACATGGTCATTTCTTGTGGGCTTTTTGGGGTTTGGGGTTTTTTGTGCGTCTGCAGATTGTGGTTTTGTTTTTGGTTTTGTTTGGTTGTGTTTGTGTTATTTTTAAAGAGGAAAACTAGTAAGTGGACCAAAAAAAGAGGTGAAAAGCATGTGTGTATAAAATAGCATTGTAACTGTGGTTTGTTGGATACAGGGAATATAATCTCTTTGCTGCAGAGAAATATGAACATTTGGGCATAAAATCTTTGAGAAGCTTTTTAAACAAATTTCTTGGAGGAACAGGAATTCAGATCCCTATGATGAACGTGAGGGGTGGACAACCCCCAAATATTTCCCTTTAATGGCAGTTTCTGATAAGAATCTTTCCCCGAATGCTTTTCATGAGTGTGAATGATTATACATGCATTTAAATTTGTCCCTGAAGGAGTTACTTCAGTAGCTATTTGAGCTTTGGAAGCTGTGAAGGCCCGTGCTCCCAGCACAGAAAGCAGCCCCCGCTCGGCTCTTTCCTCTTGCGCCCMGTATTTTATTCTCCGGAAGACCACCCGGCTCCGGGAACTTCCCGTGCGCGACCCTGACGATGGAATAACTGGTGTGTTATGATAAATCGGTA
>NW_026623232.1:3455399-3523939 GCF_030028575.1 Malurus melanocephalus
GGCCGGTGTCCCCGAAAAGAATCGGGGCCCGGCGGAGGGAGTGGGTGTCCCGCCACTGCCAGGTGGGGCGGCGGTGCCTCTGAAGCCGGCGGCGGCGTAAAGMCCCTCCGTTTCTCTTACGATGCGACTTTGGCATCTCCTTGCAGAGCCTCACAGAGCTCGCAGAGGCATTCGTCCGCTTCGGCTTTTCGTTCCAAAAGCACGGGACACTGTCAATGTGGAGGAGGAATGATGTGCCAGGGGCAGGGATGAGGCTGAAAACGAGACCATGCGGCTAAACCAAAGCGCTGGTGGTTCATCAACGGGAAATGTAGGAGGTGTGCTCACTGCACACACCCCTTGTCCCATKGCTCATGTGGCACTTCTTGTTCTAACAAGTTCCATGAAAATAAATAAATAARCAAACACAAATTTCTTGTAGTCRCTGTTAAAGATACCATTATCTATTGGTGAAATTTCCTGCCCGGAATGTTACTACTGAATTGCTAGTGCTTTGTATTCTTTCTCTTTACAAGAAGGAGATGGTAAACTTCTGGTTATACGAGYCAAATAAATGATGTTTGGTGTTTTGTGGGGGTTTGGGGTGTTTTGTTTTTCTTTTTTTTTTGAAGAATGAAGAACGATTTGGGTTGTATATACACATAAATGTCTGTGCAATCCAGTGACACAGAAACTTGAGCAAATGTGGCTCTTCTGCTTGCCCAACAGCCACCAGCCTCGAAACCAGAATGTAGCACGAGTAGATGGAAGAAAAGCAACATGAACTTTGCCCGACCTTGTTTTTTATTTAGCCTCACCTGAGTATCCTTATGAGTCACATGTTTTTTGGCAGAAATTATCATCTGGACAAAATGTTTTACCTTCTTTGTTAAGCAGCATGAAGATCCCAGGGGAGGTGAAGATAGCATTGGGACCTGGAAGATCATGATTAGGCAAGCTGCTTGAAAAACTGTATTTTAAGAATTGGGTGAAGGTGGCTTTTATATTTGTAGGCTTTACCTTTTGAATGCTTCTTTCATGTTTCATACTTTTTATGAGTTGCAATGAAGGAGAGCTCTAGGAGACAAAACCATTTTCTGTCAAATCTTTGCGAATGATTAAGTCAAAACCATAAAATGCAAAAATCATGGTATTAAAGGTGCAAGTCTCTCATTAACTTAGGTGACTTATGTCAGTAATTAAGATCCTGGCTGACAAAAGTTTTGAATTGTATATTGTGGAAAACAGGAGAGGACAGACATGCGAACATTTAAGGAAACCATAGCAACAAAGAGCTCAGTAGCTCTGTACAGGTAAGAAATGCAAGAAATGTATTTGCAAGAGAAAGAGGCTTAGGAAAAGAAMACCGCAGCCCAAGAGAACCAGGGAAGAAATTAATACCAGATAAGACCAAGAGACAAAAGGTCATTTCCCCTTAGGGCAATTACTAAGAAAACTCCACACAACATCTCATTTCTGTGCAGGGTTTGAATCTGCAGTGTCTCAGGTGTATCATGAAAACTGTAAAGCATCAGTACTTAGTTACATTGCTGGTCAGAATATCAGAGCAGAGAGGTCAAGGAATCAGTACCAATGCCCCAGCTTTTCCCAGACGTATGGGACAAACAAAAGGTGTACTGAAGTTGATTGGACAAATGTGGGACAAACAAAAGGTGTACTGAAGTTGATTGGACAAATGTTGGGCAAACAGGTGACTGATCTTCTTACAGAAAAAAGTCCACTCAGGAGGGCTCCTACAATGATCCCTTAACCTTTAATTTCTTGATAAGCTGTGCTTAAGGGAACTATGTAGCTTGGCAGTCCATGAAATTTGTTAGTGTTTTAAATCAGCATATTCATGGCTTGTTGGCATTGAGACAACCTGGTTTCAGGTTGTCTATTTGATTTGACTCTATTTGCTGTTTTGAGGAATGTATTTTCTTTCTTGAGTACTCATCATTGTGGACCCGGAGGCACATGCATGCTTTGTGTTTCAGAAATCAGAAATCTGAATAGCAGGATCTTTCAAGAACATGTACATGAACTTTGAATTTCATGCCTCCATGCACGAGTATAAAGAACACAGAATTAATGGCTCTTCCCCAGCATTCTTCAGATGCAACTCAATGACTACSTAGCTCATCCTTTTTGCAAATTTTAAAATCTGTAAAACCTTTTTGCAAAGGTGTKAAGAGCTTTTTTCCTTTTCTTATTTGAAATTAATATTTTTTGAAGTCTATATCTGTTAGGCCTGTTCAATACAATTTTGCACCCATKATGTCTTCTATGCCAAATTCTGAACCTCTGAATTTGTGTACAGGCATGTTCTCGCCTACTTAGAGAAAGTCAGGCCCCAGAGAAGTGTTCAGCATGTTAATCTCTGTCTGAGAATGCAAAGTTTGGGTATTCTCGGCTTAACATCCTTAATACTAGTTATTTTGTATAATTCTAACAACTGCTGTACTAATACTGTCTGAACAATTCCTAAACTCATGACATTGAAGTCTCCATGAGGAAACCTCTGGTGGAAAATAAAGATGATTCCAAAAATCCTCATGGGATTCTTCAAAAAGAGGCCTCAGAAAATTGTATTGCTCTGAAGCTAAAGACTCAATGTCCTCTCCTRCCCCATCCATGGAGATGCAGAATACACTGCCAGGGAATGAGTGCAAAGAGAACTTTTGTACTAATCAAAACAGCACTGGCCATACCAATAAAGCAATTACAAAACAGTGATGCATCCAATAAAGGATTAAACACCTTGTCCAATGATGTGCTTTACAAGGAATTAGCAGTTAACACTGATGTTTGTAGCAGTTGAATCACCTCATAAGACCATAACTCAGCAACCTCACTCAACTAATTGCTTTCACTGGTTTCAGCTGAAAAATCTTTCTCCCTCATTTTGGACAGAAACCTCCAGGAAAATTTTGTTGGCTCACACTGGAGTGATACTGCAGACGACCATTCTGGCTACTGAGAATTCATGATCATTATGGTGCACCAAGGAAGTGATCCTGCTGTTTACCTGCATTTTCATCCAGATGCAAAAGATTGATCTATGCAAAAGCCAAGCACCATCCTCCTCTGCATGAGCTGGAAGAATTGYGTTTGTCAGTCACCTGTAGTGGGCTGTGCTCTGGCACGCACAYGGAGCAATCATTTATGCTGCAGTGCTGCTTTGAGATGCTGCARCCAGCCTGGGCACCCACCCACTCCACCCTAGGTTCTCAAGAGTTTTCAGGAACCTCCCACACARCTGTGGAGATGATCTGCAGAGTTCTTCATCCACCCAGTGAATGAAAGTCTTGGAAACYCCTCATAGTCCTACACACCTGCAAGGCCCTGAGAGTCCAAGGAGTGCCTTTTACAGCTGGATAACTTACTGCTCCCCCAGTGCTGTGCACCAAATCCTTGCTGCCGAAAGAACATTTAGGAACTGAAAAAGAGAGAAGACTTGGAAGGTGTTAATCCACTGCAATTGTGCCTGTAGTGGCTGGTAACTTTTGCAGTAACTGTTGTCACAGATGCTGCATGTAGGTCAGAAACATGGCCTGAAACCACAGAAAATTCAATTGCAGCAATTGAAAATTTTTGAAGAAATAACAAGCTTAAACAAGCTGGAGGCTGCAAAACTACAGGGGAAAGAAAACATTACTTCTTGATGCTGGATTCTAATCTGAATGAGAACAGAGTTCAAGGTTTGCTACAAAGGATCAAAGAAATCAGAGGACAAACTGGCAAGAATGAAAATGAGAATTAGCAGTGGTAGACACGAACCTGGACCAAAGCTTTCTACAGCTGAAGAGGCTTGGCAAAAAAGATGAAACCATCATGGAGAACGAAAGCTTCAGACACAAAGAAGATGAAATAATGATTGCAAAATCCCAGGTTGTGACAAAGGAGGCCAATTGCCTAAAACCATATTTAAAGTGCCCCTTTCTTCTATCTGGCTTTTTGTGGAGCACTTTTCATTAATTTAGTTCTAGTTAACAACATTAAAATTTAGACTATGAACTAGATAATATTCTTCAAATCTAAATTATTTAAATCATACATGTAGTAGAACCAGTTTCATCTCTTATAGGTACAAAATCTCATGGAGCTGGTCCTGTTTGAGGGAATGGAAATTCAGCAGCAAGGTTAAGTGGGCCTGATGCACAACTTCATGAATTGGATATATGCTGCTCTCTTTACCTGGTAAGTATAACCCGGCTAGTGTGGGGAAACTGAGCTCTTGTCAGCTCTGTAATTTCAGCTCCTCATTAGCCAGTTGGTGCTGCTGAATTGGTACTCATCCTTTACCAGAAAAGCTTCTAAGGCATTTACCCCTTCAGAGTTGATACCTGTGATGAAAGTAGCCAGAAAGGGATGTGTGTCTTGGCTGCTGACTACTCAGCTCCTCCTACCCAGACTGTCACATTGATCACAACCAATATAATTTATCTCAAAATAGGCTGCCCTAGATTCAGCTGCTGCACTTCTGGTGTCATTAACAGTCATAACGTCCATGGGACCACCAAAACGTTTGCAAGTATTTGCATTATGCCTWTTTTCAGCTTTGAGCCCTCCTTCTGGCTGTGGAGACCAGGTTTTGCTGGGCTTTGATTGATCTGTGGTGTGCTGTGATCTGCAGCACTTCTGGGTTCTCCTTAGAATCTTTTGCAAGTGCTAGTCACTGCTTCACCTTTCTGGTGTTGTCCCCTCGTGCTTTCTGGGAAGTTGAAGGAAGGRTCTACAGCTAGTCAGGGTCACAAAAAGGCAGGACAAGGTGCCATTTCCAGGGACAGCAAAGAAGCTCAGAGATCTCAGCAGAGGCTGGGAATCATGGGAACACTCACAGTAGTGTCATATGTGGATTTGGGAGCATCTCTGTTTGCATAGAAATTTCAGTAGTACCTGGGCCTGCAGATACCCATTTTCTCCAGGAATAGCAGTCCTACTGTTTATCCTCAAGATAACATTGTAATTACTTGAGGATCACAATTCATAACAGCCTGTTACAGAAAGAAACAGGAGTTAGAGCTCCTGTGAAGTTTTGGGCACGCCTTTGACTCTTTCTGCAGGATTTTATACCATTTCTAGCCTTGGATGTGGTGATCTTGCACAGGTCTTGTTCTTCCAAGCTTCCTTCTGYGTTTGGTGTCCTGTGGGGGAAGAGGTGAACTCATGCTGCTTCTTCATTGCAGAGTCCATTGGTGGGACAGCTGTCTGAGGCTCYTTGCAGATAACTGATTCAGAAAAACACCTCTAAATTGTCCTGATGACTGAACTAGCTCATTGCTTTTTACTTGCAAGAGATGAGGATGGATAAAAAATATGACAAAAAATTGCCTTTTTTTATCCCTTGATCTGGGCCCTAATATAGCTTGGCTATAGCTGCACAGTAAAACTGGTGTTGGGTTTGATTTCAAGTTATTACACAATCTTTCTGTTAAAGATTTCTGAGGTGAGCCAGGTATGTTTCAGCAGGAGGGGAAGGAATGGAAGAAGAAGATGCCTTTTTCATGTTTAAAATATCTCTAAATACAGTTTCAGAGGTTAGATCATGAATTCTGCAATTGGGGGCAAATATAAACCAATGTGAATAACAGAGTGAGTAGAAGTAAACATTCTTTATAAGACTGGTTGAAAACTTGCCTGAAAAAATTCTTCAACATCAGATAAGGCAGATAATGATTAACTTACATATTCCCCCCCCCCCCTCCTTTTTATAATATAGGCTTTTCTTAATGTTGTTGAGATTTCTAACCCACACGAGGGATTTGAAGAGGTGCCTTTTTAGTGACTGAAGTTCTTGAGGCTGGAGTTCAATAAAACTTCAAAATAAGTAGAAAGTTGTAGCTTTGGTTGAACAAAAATCATAGCTTACTACCAAAATTATAGACCCAGTAATTCCCACCTGGAAATTGTGGTTTGTTTGTCTGCTTTCCTCTCTGAGCTGGACTCCAGTATCTGGATGATTTTTGTAGGGCACACGTTGTCACAGCTGGCAGTGATGAGTATTTCACCTATTTCACCTTGTACTGAGCTTGGGAAGCTTTGTCCACTCTGGTGAGTGGCAACACAAGTCACAGAGGCAACGTTTCCAAAACAGAATTTTCTGTATTTAGCAAAAAGTATTTACCTAAAGTTTCTTTTTACTCTTCCGTTGAAATGGAAAAAATGCTCCAGGGAAAACACAGCTACACAAGTTCCTTTTTTTTCATCCCAGTGTTCTAGTGGATCTTCCTCCTTCCAGTGTTTATTGAGATCTCTTTATTCCTTGCAGCTAAAACGCCTGTTTTCTTCCATTAAAAAGGAGAGAAATGTGTAGAGATGCTAAGAAGATGGTTGTGATGTGCTGTGCTCTGGCTGCAGGTTGCTGCCTATTGCCTGGGGGCTGTGGGACCAGGAACCAGCATGTTCCACTGACCCAGTGCAAGGTCCCACAACTTGAGAGCTGCTCTCTGGTGCCACCATAAAAACAGACATAGAAATGCAGAGAAATTTTGGAGAATCCAGATTATACAACTGTATTACTCAAAGGCCAAAGTCTTTCTGCTTACACTGTTTTTGAGGTTGGCTGGTTCTGCTCTTTGTTCTGAACATCAGCCCAACTTTGCAGCAGGATCAACCTCTCCTTGGATCTGGGAGTGTGCTTTAGTGAGCACACCTTTCTTTCTTCCTGCAAACATCAGTGCAGGGTTTCTATCTTCTGCTTGAGGTATCTTTGGCCATCTGATCCTTTGGTATTTTTCAGTGAGTTCTTGCGTGCTTGACTTCTATGGGGTTTGTACGATTTTGGTTTATGTATGTTAAGTTTACAAGCTATATTGTCCCATACAAAATATACATAGTATGGGAAGGGCTAAACTTCCTGTCTACATTGTGAGGTAAGAGAGGAATATCTGTGCTTTTCAAATGTCTGATTATGTTCAGAGGGTTCAGTTGTAAATAGTGACAGAGACATGCAAATGGAGAAGGATAGTGAAGATATGGTTTTGGATAAAAACCATAAAGGGGCTCATACCCTCTTGCATGTTTTAAGATTTAAATAGAGACAGCATGGTCTGATATCACTAAGACTGGTGGAATGGKTTTTTTTTGTTTCTTTTTTACACTGTTCTGACAGTAACTTACTATATGCTCTTGGGTGAGTCACTTTCTGAATTCCTTTCCCTTTCTACTTTGCATTTGCTATTTGGATTACAGACTCACCAGGGAAATGAAGCTTCTCCCCTGAAATATTTGTGTAGCATTGAACTCAGTAGAACTGTTCTGTAATTAGAGTGTTCAAATATGGATGTAATGCTAATAATAGTAGTAATTAATTAGACATTTAATCATCACAGTATTTACATAACATTGCCAGCATTTCATGCAAATGTTTTATCCAAATATTTTGTGGGAGTTTACCCATGTATCCTTTTCACAATAGTGTTATACATCTTCATGAGAGAGAAACAATATTTGTTTTTTTATGGTTTAGGATCATTGTCTCTCTCGCTCAACCCTAATGTAATAATCTCCCTTGCAGTTAATAAAATTTTTCCAACCTTTTGAAAAGGTTCTCCTTGAAGGATATTACATATTAGACAATAATTAATCTGCCCTCCATGATAGTCACTGTCCTTAGGAAAGCTCTGTAAGTAACCTACCATGTAGATTTCCACAAAGAATGTCTTGCAGATGCTGAAATCCACAGATTTAATCAATTGTTTTTCATACAATTTAACGAGCAGATTCTGCATAGCACAAACCTAGTTATAACAAGCTGAGTATGGTGTTATCCCAAAGTTTAGTTTGTCCATACTGTTGCTAATGTTGATGAAAAGTGCTAAACTTGCCAGATCTCAGGCTGGTGGTCAAACTTGAAAATTATTCATGTATATGACATCCTTCTGTGGCTGAAAGAAAAAAAAAAMCCACCTTAAAAGATGAGAAGACATAATGCCACCACTATAAATGGCAAAGTCCTATGAAATACAAAGCTATAAATGACATATTTCCAGGGCAAAAGCAGTTTTGACTAYTGATCTAACACTGCTGGCAGTGTTACCACTCTGAGCCATTTCCTGGGTTATGCACTACGACTGGATAGCAAAAGAGATTCTACTATTGCCAATGCAACACAGATGAAACATTATTTCTGAACCAGGTTCAGAGGGCAGGACAGCAATAGGTTTAATTATTGCAATTTGAGTTTGAACTTCAAAGCTGCCTAGCTGCCCAGCTGCTGGAGCAGCAGGGTGTGAGAGCACACACAGGGACATACAAGGTTCTTTGCCCCCTCTCTGCAAATCTTTGTGTGGTCTGTAGGTATTTCCCAACACCTCAGGGCCAGCAGTTAAGGCCATTTTATCCAAAAGGGATAAGGGCTGGAACAGGGGCTCATATTAAAAACACTGGTGGCCAGAGATTGCTGTGGCCTTTGAGCTGCTCCCTTCTGATGGAGTAGTCATTCTTAGCACTACTACCAGAAAACATTGTCCTTCTCAAAGTCTCCTAGCTGTGTCTCTCACCTGGAGCTAACATAGTGTTGGTTAACAAAGTCTAGACGGCAATGTACAAAAGAGAAATTTGCATAATATCAAATCAGAGTTTAATGAGATCACATGTGCTGTTTGCTCTGAGATAGGTGGGATGTGATTGCATTTCCTACTTCATATGGTGGTTTCAGGGGTTGCTGAAAATGGTTATTTTCTTTATATTTAGTTCCCTTGTGCCTAATACTCAGTGCCTCCCTTTATCTCCGCACCTGCCACCACCTTCTTCTTTCTCTAGAAGAAGACTAGATTGATTTCTAGAATAAAAGACCTAGTCTTAGTCTTAGTACATTAGTTGTGGTTCCAAAAAGTGCCTAGGTGTGACATTCATGATGAAGGGGGAGAAAGAAGATCTCCTTCCTATTTATTTCCCTWTTGGTTTTTTTTTTTAGGTAAGAAGCAGTTGGTAGAAAGCTTCCTACTACTTCATCCTAGGCAGAGCTTCTCAAGGAATCTGGAAACATTTTAGTCACTTAAATACTGTCCCTTGCTAATTTTTCCAATGCTTTCCAGCAGCTCTTTGGCTAACTTGGACAGTAAATTTTTTTCTCTGCAAAACCAGGATCCAATTCTCAGCACTGAACATATTCTTGGAAATGTGTGCACCCACCAAGTGATTTTAGATTGTTTTTTAAACAAGCTCCTTTTTGTTGCTGTATTCTTGCTTCAGTATCTCAGTGTCGTAGTGGGCTATTAGCTTCTCCATACTTGCCCAGAGGGGCACTACGCATTCCTAGGGCTATTTGCTCTCTGCCAGGGCATCTTCCCCATGCTACAATATCTGACTTCCAAAACCCCTCAGAGGAACTGGGCGACATCACCAGATCTTGTTGTGGTTTGACCTTTTCTCTTCCTCAAGCTTGCTGAAGTGAGAGCTTGATTTGTATGTCTTCTCTTGTTTGACTGACTTTTCTTGTTAAAATTTTCTATAAGCAATGATAAAATTTCCTGGATCATGTGTCTTGAAAAATATTGGGTTAGACTTACTTTAGGTATCAAAGGCATCATTAGAAGCTGAAATATGATTCAAGGCAGTGTCATGGCTAAGAGGATATTTGGAATAAGAAACAACTATGCACTGTTCGTTGAGTGGGGATGAATCAGAGATACGTTCTACACGCGATCACTGTTCTGTACTCCACTTGGACAATGAACAGGTCTGTGGCATTGAAAGGAATTCCAGCAAGCTTATTTTTGGCAATCATGGACAGGCTACTTGGTACACTGGTTCTCTTAATTTCAACTGAGTAAAAGAAGGCAGTTAAGCTCCTTTATGAAAGCAAACAAGGCAAAAAGAGAAGGCTGTGTCTAAAGCAGAAAAAAGCAAGAAATATGAAAGACTAAGGTGGTGATTTTTGGGAGGGGGGGAGAATTACCATTTTTGGTAATGAAGAGCAAGGGCAGTGGGTGGAACACAGCCGTGGATGTTTTCTCTGGAAGCAGAAACACAAGAGCTGCAGCAGGAGAGTCAGGAGAACTTGGAGGAGCATTTCCCCTCAGCAGAAGGCAAGACAAAGCTTTTGAGCAGACTGGTGTTTGAAAAGACAGGCTTACAAGCATGCCCAGATGAACTGTTTCTTGTATGTTCCTATTGGGTCTGGGAAGAAGAAGGATATGTCCATTCTTTGTGTATAAAAACAGGTGTAACAAAGAAATACCTGGCTCAGATCACAAGCTTCACTATGCAACAGAAAGAGTTAAGCAAATCCCAGGCACTTCCTTTTKACTACTAGAAGAGGAAACAGTAGAATAAACATATATATGCAGGTATGTATTTTCCATTGGAGCAGCCCACTGCTTGAAAACAGTGCTTCTATGGCATGAATGACTGTCAATGAGTTTTATTAGAAAACCTTTTTTCACTTTTTTTTTTTTCAGTTAGAACAAAGAAAAGACTGAAAATAAATTTAAATCTTTTCAATATTTTAAAAAGCAAACAATTTGATGTCTCTGATTTCAGAGCGAAGTGCTGGACTTGGAACTGCATTTCAAAAATAGGCTAGAAAAGCTGGACTTTTAAAAACAAAATATAACAATTCCACCCATGTTTCAGTCCAGCCAGTGAAAAAAAAACACAATTCATTTTGATAGTGTGAATCTGGTTCTCCCGTTTCTGAAAACAATGTACAGTTTTAGCATGCATTTCTTTCTATCTGAAATGGTGAGTCTAGCAATTTAAAATATATAATAGTTATTCTTTCTGACATTCAGCCTCCAGAAGTCCCTTTCAAACCTAACAATTMTGTGATTCTGTGATTCATTTTCCCTGCTCCCAGCTGGTCATCACTGTGCATAGACAACCCCAGGCCTGGACCAGGGGTCCCCTTCCTTAACCTGGCATCTGCTTTCTGCTATGGCCTGGGATCCTTTAATTTTCCCTGACTTGTGGCTTTGGTTAAGGAAGAATTTCTTCCAGATCCTTTATTCAAAATAAATCTGAARCTGTTTCTGATACTGCTTCTTCAAGTGTTTTCAGCTATTACAGGGACAAATCCAGAACCATCTTAGTGTTGTAGTCTAAGTACTTGCTCTGGGGAGACAGATGAAGTTAAATTGGATCTTCTGTGCTGTTCAAGTTATAGATTTTGTTGTTTTGATGAGTTTAGTATTTTCAGCAGCTGTTGAAAAAGCTGTAAGCAATTAAAACCTGATTCTATTAAAACCTCTTGTATGCCTATTAATGCTTTTGTTTCAGAATCAGGTGAAAAGAACTTTGTGATAGAGTTCAGTTTTTATACTTTTTTGCTGTAAAGTGGGCTTTGCTAGTGGTGACAATCTTTACTAATGACACTGCCAGTCACTCCTTATGGTCTGGAATGATTACTTTTTTCTAAAATGAACTAGAGATTACAAATGTCCCATTTTTTTTTCCTAAAGGTTAATCTGAGACTTCAATCTGAGAAAAATCCATTTACAAGTAAGAGTCTGACTAGCTTTATCCACTGCATCAGAAATCATCCCAGTGGTGATCATTAAGGAAAGGCTGTAAAAAGCAGTAGAACTGGAAAAGATTTGGAGGAATCCTTGCAGAAAAAGAGGCAGACTTCATTCTAAGAGGTGTTAATGGGAGCTTAACGTTATGGATGCAAGAAGTGGGTATTCCTGTTAAGTACTGTGTCCAGCTTTGGACATGGCACTTCCAGAACAAAGCAGGTCTCCAGAGACAGAAGCCACAGGATTGATAAAGAATTTGCTAAATATTTGTCTAAATTATGTGGAAATCATGATGTGTTTGTATCAGTTTATGCTAAATGAAGGGAAATACAAAAGGGAACAAGACAATTCTTTCAGTATGTCACAAATGGTTATGAAGAAAATAATGATCAGTTATTCCTTAYGACMCCTGCAGGGAGGACAAGGACTTTAATGGGTCTTGTTCAAAYGGGTCAGTGATAACCAGAGCTTCATGGCATCATCATTCTTACTCCTCGTATTCAGCTGGGCAAAAGTGGATGCTAAATACTCTGTTGTGCAGAGCGCCCGTGTTCAAGATGTACTGAAGAACTGGTCCTAAATGTTGAGCAATGAGAGATTTGACAAGAAAAAGGCTGTAATAATGTCACAGATTCTTTTGGGACATCTATAAGCATTATAAGTATTTATATAAAAAAGTAAGATTTTATGTACCTTTGTATTTTGTTAGAAGATAAATCATTCGTAACGTTTCACASACTAACATTCCATATGATAATTCCATGCACTATGGCCATCTTAAATAAAACGTAAAAGAAGAAGAACATTTTATTCACAAAATGAATATGAGAAAGTTGAATTAAAACTGATATGCTAGATGATTTTTTTTTTTTTTTTGAGATGTGCAATTCCATGTGACCAGGCATAACACAGGCTGCACAAATAATACAGAATGTTAAAGAACTATGTTAGAAGGCTAGTATTTGTACAAAAAACCCAGAAAAAACTACACATGGCATAAAACCCCTGAAAAAAAAGTACTCCATTTGTATCAATGAAAATCTTGTCATTCACTTCAGTGAAGGTAGGTTTTATCTACCATTTCACCTCACATTATCTTATAATATGAAAATAAGATTCGGGTACTAATATAACTAGAGAATTAGAGTACAAGATAATCTCCTCTGTAAAATGGGAGGCTTTTGTTCAAAATGTCTACAATCATTGGTTTTATCTGCCTTATCATCTCTTTTCCTCTCTGATGAATGCAAACTGTTTGGGTAATTTGCTTTGACCAGATCTGTGYCTGGAAGATCTTAAGTGGAAAAACTATTTGCATACTTAAGAATCCTGAGAACAGAGAGTGGCATTATAGTTTGGGATTTGGTTGGGGGTTTTTATCCCCTGTGCTGGGCTAAGAGAGACACTTTACATTTATATGTAGCAATTACCATTCCTAATTTTTGTAATGAAACTGTCTGGTGAAAAATGTAACATGTAAAATGGAGGYTGCCAGGCTAAGCTTCCTGCTGTTTGCTTCCCTCATTTTTAATGTACCAGCCCATTAAAGTTTTATATCTCTCTCTTCTCTTCTCCTCTGACTGTTTTTACAAAGTATTGTTTCTCAAGAGATGTGGTCTGCAAAGAAAAGGCAGCTCACTGGAACTCTTATGCAGAAATATGAAGGGGTTGCTTCTATTATTTTTTTCTGAACTAGTTTGAGAAATTGTTTCATACACACACACACACACACACACACACACACACACACACACACACACACACACAAACACACACAAAATTGTAACAGAACAGAAATTGTAGCTGCTACCTTGTGCCATTTTTTGGTTGAAAATCTCAGCAGCACTAAAGATGAATGCAAAAGAATTACTGAAAAAAAATCYACATAAAGAAACATGCAGTAACAGTACTTATTGAACTGGTTATACATGTGTGTTTTTTTTACAGAATGCAGAAATCTGCTTGCAGGAAGTAACTTTGTCCAATGGCAAGAGTGATGTGATGAATAAAGCTCACCACTTTGTCTGTATCAGTACAGAGAAGACCATGGAAAATGACCACCCTATCCTTACCTATGAAAAATTTTGTTTTTAAAATATCCAAACAAGAATGTGCTTTTAGCAATTTTTTTTCCTTTGTATTGAATAATCCAAGGGTAATTCCGAGGTTGAAAGTGCAGCAGTGCTAATTGGAAGTATTCTCTCAGCAAAAAGTGCATAGTAGAGAATAATAAACTCAAACTGGAAGTGGCAGAATGATTTCACTGATAATACTCATGCACATTTCATTACCCTTTTTGACCTCTGGTCACTAGCAAAATGTAAAACCTATGATTAAAAATAAASATTTTTAATATTAAAAAAATGTTATGTCTGTTGCTGACAAAAACTGAAAGAGATGCATTATCTTCTGCTAACAACTTCTCACTTTTTCCCAGGGCTGCARTGTTATTTAAAGAATATGGAAATAAAACTCATATTTCTCTCTGTCTCCTATGGTGGTACTTCAGATTATTTACAAAAAGATAGTTTAAACAATGCTGTGAACTTGTGCTGCTAGTCTTACTGACGAGTGATATACTATATTTCTAGGAATTCTACTTCAGGATGTTTAAAAATAAACGCCAAATTATTACGTTTTAGACTATAATCTAGTTAGAAACTCACATAACATTTCCATGATGTGTAAATATTTATAATTCATTTCCACTATCTGTTGTGTAATGTGTGCAATGCTTAACATGGATTTATTATTTTAACAGATATTAATTTCACAGCCCTTTCATTTTGTGAATTTCAGCAGAAGTGCAGTATAATGCATAATTTTCAGGAGCATTAATTTTTTCAGGTTGTTCAGACTCATAGGAAATAATTTGCTTGCTAATCCTATGAAATAGAATGGCCTTTTTCAGTGAGAAAAGAAGATCTTATGTCCAGATGCTTTATAATTTATATCTGTTTTTTAAATTATTGAAAAAGTGCAGCCTGTGGGCAGAGAAATCTCATTACTTAAAATCTGCACTTCAAGAGAATTTAAAGTTGTACAAATAGATTTTAAGTTTGATAGGAAAATTGATTGGAGATTGTACATTGTGAATACATTAGGTTTATAAAGACAAAACATGCATGAAGGGCAATTACTGCTAGTGTTGCTATATTAGTATGAATGTTAATAGCATGTTTGTTTTTGAAATGGGTTATGCATTCTGGTAAATGTCTGCTTGAATCTAGTCATCTGTGTATCACTTGTCTAAGTACTCTCATTTAAGATGCCATATCCCTTCTTGTAGCAATAAAGGGGTAAAGCAACATTAATATTAAATAATTAGAAAAACAAAAGGGGAATGATTAAACATATTTACATAATTGAAATAACACTGAGTCGCAGTGGGAAATCGGGACAATGTTGTCTCCTTTCAAAGTAATTCATAATTCAGATTTTTAATTATGGCATATTCATTCATTTAAAGATGATTCTGGATGAGAGGGCCACTAATGAAATACAATCATTAGCATCTAAACAAAGTAATTTAGAAAGTCTCCTTTCGGGGAAAAGATTTCTAGAACATCATCAATCACACAAGATATGCAAAAACAAGCAATTAAACCACACACAAGAACTACAACAACCTTATATATTAGTAATGTACACATGAAAACATAACTGATTACAATGATTAGAGTAGGGTAGTGTGGTTAATTTGTATGTTATGTAGTAATTTCATGGAAGAATGTACCAGGACAGACACATCTCACAAAAAATAAATGYCATGCCATTGATATATATTTCAAATATATTAACATCATTGTAGACAGTGCCAAGTTATCAATAAAAATCCAGTGATGAAAATATGGAATCATGTTCTTCAAAGGCGTTTAACTCCTCGACTAAGAAACCTGGGCTATGGTTTTCGTTTGGAGATTTATTTATTYGGGGGGTTATTCCRTTTATTTATTTTTTCCTATTTGTAYTGTATTTAATTTTATTGAATTGACAAAATATAGGCTTAGGAAGATATYTCATGAGAGAAGCAGGTGCTCCATTAGTTTCTCATTAACGACTCAAATCSTGATCTGGGTTATAGCAACAAGGAGTTCATAGACATAAATGGGCCAGTGATTTAYAGGGTCTTTCCATATACACAATTACAATTCATTAAACATGTGGCAGCATTTAAATGGATGGGGTAAGTCTGCATCATTTTAATGTCTGTGTGCAGTGTCCTGTTAAAGCAGCACAAAAAGGCTGGCTTTAAACACCTTCTTCTCTGAGTTAAATTCTAATCTGGTTGTAAAGCCATACCATGTCTGCCTTTCACGTGAAGAAACGGCAGAAACAGTGGGATGTGTGTGTGTGTGTGTGTGTGAGCGAGGAGCATCCTGCCGTGGTGAGGCAGGAGCGGCTGGTGTAGCTGTACTGCCTTTGATAACCACCAGGCTTAGAAGCCAAAATATGTTCTATTGGGTACTCAAAAGATAAAAATACTGGTTAATTTTCAACAGTGCTCCTTCATTTGACTTTACAATTTATAGCAGTGAACATTAATGCAAGAATAGCTTGGTTGAGGAGGAGTTTAAAATTAGAGCACCTCTTCTCATTAGCCCCAGCAGCCTGACCCAGGGTGAACTGAGAAGTAATTTG
Source organism: Malurus melanocephalus (assembly GCF_030028575.1). Classification (NCBI taxonomy): domain Eukaryota; kingdom Metazoa; phylum Chordata; class Aves; order Passeriformes; family Maluridae; genus Malurus; species Malurus melanocephalus. The sequence goes on from NW_026623232.1 coordinate 3,471,482, forward strand.
CTGCCAGATCCTCATTTTGCTTCTGTTATCACTCCTTGTAAATGAAGCGCAGCAATTTATTGTAGCACCTCAAGGAGTCAAGAACATAATGTGTAAAACACATACAAAAAAAATCTTTCTTCACATTCATTAACACCCAGCACATAGAGGCTGTTCACTTTTCACTCTAATGAAGGAGGGGGATCTTAAATCTAAAGCTTTCCAGCCTGTGAAGAAGGCCTCTTCAGGTCATTAGACAGAAGCTGAGTTGGACGGAAGAAAGGTCATTGACAAAAAAGGGAGAATGGCAATATGATGAAAAATAGAAAATGGATAAAAGAAGAGACTTTAGAAAGCTCAGAGAATGGAAAGTACATTTTTGGCATCAGTGATCAACCTTTCTTGTCTCTATGTTCATTTTCTGTTGTCAGTGAAGAAAATAATATCTGGCTTTTTATTTAGCTGGGAATTGCTCTTGTGTTTGGTCAATTCTCATTTCGCCATCCTTGATCTGACCTTGCGGGAAGCATTAATAGGCCTATTTTTAAGGGACCTTTGTCTGCTGGCTATAAATTCAGCCCTTCATTTTGCTCTTTTTTATTAAAAAACATGCAGCCTACCAGATTTTAATGTATTCTGATTATATAACTGACACTTTCCCCTTAGGGAGATCATTTGTCTCACTAGTCCTGATTAACACTTTGAGTTTATAGCTGTATATTAACACCACATTCAGGAATATTAGGAAACTCCTATATGCAAATTAATTTATACTGGTAATAGAAATAGAGGAACTTAAAGAGGAGTTGGGAGCACTCCTTGAACATGTGCTGAGTACAGAACATGTGTGCTTAGGGGTGGAAGGTACCTATGCCAAGAGGTATAGAAACCCATGGAAAATACCCTTTTGTGATTTACCAGTGTCAAGTGGCAGAAGGGTTGAATTCTGCACTTCTGTAGCAGTCACCATTGAGTGATTTTTTTTTTTTTTTTTCACACAAATGCATATAACTTGCATTGATACAATTAGCTTTTTGACATGTATATGTATTTGGGGATAAAGATAAAACCAAGTAGGGTTTTTTTTTGTGTGTTACTATTCTTGCTATTATAGACAGGCAAATATTCTTTCTCTCATTGTATATTTTCTTGTTTGCCCACATGCCATTGCTGGATCTTTGCTTGTACAAGCTAATCTCATAAATTAGAGTGTATATATTTTACAGTAAATGATTTCCCATTTACTTAACAGCATGAGACCATTATCTTGTGACAAAACTGTTGCAGTGAAGACTCTTCATTAAATAAGTAATCACCCTTTACATACAATGGAATTAGCAGTATATAAATATACCATGTTAAAAAGCCATCATTTGACAGCAACATGACCTACATCAAATTATGCCTTATTCTTCTAATCCTTTTGGAAACTGGTCTGCAGTTATAATCCTTGGATATTGGCAGACCAAAAACCCCTGATAGAAATCAGCTCTCAACATAGTCAGTTTATCAAAGAGAAATTAGAGATTATTTTGGARCTCCACAAGGGTTTGGTTTTACTTTTCTCTAAGAACCACCCGTGCAAATTATGCATGTAAATAAATGCTGCGGACGGATTTATTTGCGGCTAGGATGGAATAGCAGGTTGCCCCAAACTTCATCACTGTACTCCAATTCTGTCAGCTTTGTTGTTCAGCTGCTGTCTTGGTAYTAGGTGGTGGTATTCTTTTGAACCCAGAGAGCTTGGTAGCCATTGATTAGGGAATGATTATATAAATGGTCAGAAAAAGAGCCTCTGCATTGTCAGCACTGAAAACCACATTTAGGTGAAAAAGGTAAACTTCCCTCACCTTGTGGCCCCCCAGTTCATTCACTAGCAGTTAAAACAATTTGTCTACTTGTTTAAGTCATTGGTGTCACCTTACTGCTCATTATGAAGGAGAATATAGGTAAAGAGAGCAGACCTGGTTTCTTCTGAAAGCCTTGAATATTGAGCAGATTTAAACAGGTGGATGTAGCTCATACTGCTTCTCCTGAGTCCATGTTCATTTCCACACAGCTCGTCATTGACAGGGTCATCCTGACATCAGTTTGGCCAAGGCTTTCAGCAAAGTTATGTTTGTGCACAAGTATTTTGYGGTGTCAAAAACAGTACTCCTGGGGAAACTATTTGCTTTTCTATTTCACAATATTTACCATGAAACACATGCATTTTGTGTCTTTCCCTAAAAGTCCTGGAATTGTTACTGGAATTACGTTTTTCTCTGGAAAATCTTTTACATCCCTGTGCTTTTCTGGGACTCAGCTGAGCATGTAGCCCTTTTGCTGAGTCCCAGAGAGTATGTCCTGGAGCACTGGGAACAGAGCTCAGCTGGCTGGAGGGAAGAAAGGGGACATTATTGGTGTTGTACCTTAATGTCCAGAATAGCCAGCTGTAATTAGGAAACCACTGCTGTACAAACTGCTCTTTATGTGGCTCTGGATGTTTATATTGCATTCTCTAGGAAGAAAATGATAACACAACAGCAGCAATACTGGTAGCTCTTCAGGGTGCAATAATACATTTACAAGACATACAACACATACATTTGCAATGGCATAGAGACATTACAGACAACCCCAGAGATTTGTACAGCGAATCTTTGAAGCTGGGGTATTTAGTGAAATACGCACCTTCAGTYCCCTACGTTGGCTAGTTAACATTTAGCCTGGAAAAAAACAGGCCTTGCCTCCACGTTCACTGTTCACTCCATGGGTACCTGCGGGATGGARTCACATTGTACCTTCTTGCCAGGAGCCAGAAGGCATCACAAATGGATCTTTGACTTTGAAAGAAAGGGCTCCTGCCTGATGTTGAGAACACCATGATAATAAGTTATTGAAAGACTTTCTAAACTAAAAAAAAACCTTTTTCCCTCCTAAAAAGTAAAAAAGTGTCATAATCATTAAAAGTGTATTGTCATTAAATCAACTGAATTTTCAAAAATACCCCATGAACAATAAGAGCTGTGACAACTTGAAATGTATGTGATATTTATTCATAGCACAGTAGGACAAGGCTGTAGTATTCTTTTACCTGATATCCAAATCTCAACATTTTACTTCCTTTAACGATTTCCTACTTTTCTGAAAGATGATAAGACGCCTCATGCAACTTGTACCTGAGATGTACACCTCATTTCTACAGCTACAAGTGGATTATTGCAGCTCAGATAGTAATTAACAATGATGAATCAGGAACAGCAACATCTCACAGAATATTCAGTTACTGAATAGCTCCTTAGAAACAAGGAAACAAAATGTTTGAGAAAGGAGGGACTGACTAGTTTCAAAGTCCTGAGGACTTTTCTCAACAGTTGCCCAAATGAAAGATTTTTTTATTTTTTGGAAAATATTCTGAAAATGTCTCAAAATTTCACTTCTGAAATTCCTTGATGGTGTTCTGGTCTTTCCTGTCCTTTCATTTGAAGTTGATGAAGAAAAAGGAAAAGGGGAAATGGAAGGCAAAAACAAGACAAAACTTACCAACCAACCTCTCATTTCTCATACTATGTTTATATAAAAAGAAGATTTCCAAAGTATTTTTTTTCTAGTAAGAGGTTTGGTCTTTTTAAGGTTCAAAATACTTATTAATGAAAACTGCCATGAAGTCTAGAGACTGATTTTTCTCTTATMATCAGCATAAAAACAATTATTTTGACAATGTGTATTCTAGCCATGTGTATTGTATGCACATTAAAGACATATGTATACACTTGCTTTCATTTTCTTGCACAATCCTTTCTAAACCTTGCCTCCATTCAAACCTCCTCTTCCTCCACTCTTTTTTTCATTCTGTTCTGTTTTTCTGTATTTTTAACTCACCTTGAGGTTTAAAATAGTGAAGGCTGTCTTCTGTTTATTACCGGAGAGTAGGATACAAAGAGCTTTTATGTTGATTGTCACTCTGCGTGGTGGGGAAGGAAGAACAAATGGGAAGAGGTGAGCAAACCGGGGCACAGAATGGGGAAATGGTCCTGCTCCTGCCCTCTGTAATTCGCAGACTATTTTAGACACTAAAATTGTGACAGCTTGCTCTTGTGATAAAGATGTTAACAAGAAGAGAAAATGACATTAATTTAATCTATTCTTGCAGGTCATGCTGAAATGAGACTGTGATGATACAAAATTATAATAATAAATATGGAAGTAATTTCACAATTCTTTACAGATACTATTCACGATCCTTTCACATGCAAATGTCCTGTCCCGTCCTTCGCAACAGTGATTTTTGGTGCCATGCAGACTCTAATTCAACATCTTCTAATAGTTGATTCCATAATTACTTTATATAGCAAGAACAACGTAAAATACTATTCCAGATTAAGATCTCAAGATGGCTTTACTTTTATATTATTATTTCCCCTGGGCCTTCCCCTCGGGACATTTCTGATTTAGACATTTTTCATGTCTTCAGAAGCAAATTAGGTCATCAGTATTCTCAGCTCATAGTACATTAATAAGCAAACAGTGTGCCAAACAAAAAGTGTTGTAAAATAAAATATTTATGGATATTTTTGTATGAATGAAAGTGGTGACTTGATTTGCTGGAATTTAGAGGAGCCAGACAAACCTGAAACATTAATTCCCAAATCCTGAAAAGTTTGCAGGCAAATGATTATTTAAGTCTCAAAGGGATGTAGTAGTTTAAAATTCAGCATTTTTAGAAATTTCTCACTCAGACAAGGAAATACCAACAACACAAAAGAAATACTCCTTTAAGAGGCAATTCAAACAGCAGCATTAAAATTATTGAAAAAAWTCTAATCTAATCTAAAATTTTAATTTAAGTCTAATCCTAAAAATGAGACTGTATGCTCATAGTGTCTCCCTTTTTTCCAGATTAGTGTATCTTAGAATGATTTTTTTACTAAGCAGTATGTGTGATTTACACTGGGAATGGCATAATCTCTGTGGTACAAAGGATGCTGGGGGGCACCTGCCAGGCAGGAGTGTTACTTTGCTCAGCAATGAACCCTTGTAGCTTCAGTAGCAATATCCCCAGCATGTTGAGTTTGCACCTTCTGTGTAATCTGGTAGATACAGAGGGTGGAGCTCAGCCTGTGCATTCTGTTTAATAGCCTCAATTACAGGTGGAAAAGCGTGCAGTATGTAAATCAGTACACACTAGATGCGATATAATTGCAAGGTCAGTGTGGACAATGTTTTGCTGAAGTGCTGCTATAAGTGAATAATTTCAACGATGAAAGTGTATTTTTTCATATTTGAGAGCTATTGTACTGAACTGGTCTTTCAGAAACATTGCTTCAGTTGCACTGTAATGTTAGACTCCAGAGAAATAGTAACAGCCCCAACTTCAGCATGAAGCACCTTTCTTGGCAGGTAATGTGGCACGTAGCTACCCATAATTGTACTAGGATTTGAAATACAGTGCATTTAGGATGGGGAGTCATAGGAGAGCACACTGGAGAGATTTGACAGTTGCCAGCAAAGATGGCAAGGGGGTAATGTCTGCTCACCCAGGACACTGAGAGCATGGCAGAAGAGCACTGAAACATAGGCATTCGGTGGGCACTGGTCTATGTCCCTCCTACAAGAGCAAAGTTTCAGGATGCTATATGCAATTTGAAGATAACTATGCTTTCCTTTTCTAACTATGCTTTGTTAATTTAAACAATTAAACTGATTTCAACTAATAATATAGGTTATATGCARTCCATTCAATTTAGCTTTCAGCTAATACTGGGATTTATTTCAGTTTACAACTTCCACTGACTTATCAATTAAGATCWCACCTGATGTATTCAGTTAGAAATTATCAAGATATTGAATTTAAAATGCTTTAAAACAATTTTTACAGGAGAGTTGCAGAAAGGTCCCTTGCTCTCCTTTGAAGCACCAATTATTCCCATAAAACAATTAAGCATCAATTTGTTCTTCCATGCAGGTGTAAAGTAGGTGATTCAGTGAACAGTTGCTTAAAGACACAAATGCAGCAATGCTAATGACTTTAGCAGGATTCCTCTTGTGAGAGAAATACATATAATAATGAACCATGGCAGCCAAGACAGAATGCAAAAATCTGACAGAATCATAACAAAGGGATAAACAAAGAGTATTAACCGTATATAAACAAACCCCTGATCATGTGGCATATTTGAGAGCAACACATCTTGTTATCTGCACCTATCTCTTTGTGATGTGGAGACTCTGTGTAAATTAATTTACTCTATCATAATAAGTCTGATTTATAAAGATATGGTGAATGAACCTGATTACTACCAGTAATTTTTGCTGAGCAGYGAAGTTACTTTTGCTTAACTTAATTTTTATGTTCCACACAGGTTATTTCCTGTTTCACATTGGTTATTTCTGCTTTATTACAAAATTCAAGAAAGCAAGTATCTGGTTAAAAAGAATGTTTATTGGCAAGGGCCTAATTTACAACACATAAGTACCATTATTCATTATTTACTCTCACAGTGCCAAAGATTTGAGTTAGCCTTTCAAGTAACACCATTTGTAAATAGATGGAAAAGGTCAGGAAAAAACACAACTCATTTTTCTATTCAAATGAGTGGTATCAGGAACCATTCCTGGAGGGAAGCAGCAAATGTGRCTTGGGATGTTTCCTTTATTTCCTCTTCCCCATTTGGTTTTCCTTTTATTATAATGACTTTTTCTTAGGCTTAACTGGCTGGGAGGGCAGCAGGAAACTAATCCCTGTAGGAAGCTTTATCAGATGTGTTATGTGCACTGTGATGGAATAAATGAATTAAATACCATAAAATTAAACGAATTCGTTTCAGTTATAAAAAATGTGGAAAGTTTCTGCTTTTAAAGGAAAAGGGGGGGGACTTTATTTTTTAGTTTTATTTGTTTTCTTAAAGTAATGCTCACTGGTTTTTAATACAAGACCAAAATTTCTGAAATTTAAAGAAGAAACCCTGTCTGTTGTCCTTGTCCATCAGCTTTTGTCTTCTTCAAGTTCAGTGATCCTGTTTGAGGCCAGGGAATCTATTCATGTTCAGTTAAGACTCAGGAAAAGAACCAACTCTTGCAGGCAGGGCAGGCAGCCAGTTGTGGTGAGGAGGGCAGAAACAAATATTGCAAAATGAGAGAAAGTACATCTGTTTGCACAGGGTGGGCAGGCACACACACTGCCTGCAGGATGAAAGCTACTGACATCTGCATGGTAAATGTGAGTGAACCCTGCAGTACAGCAAGTTGATTAACATTTTGCTAGAAATATTTTTCTTGGTTATTACTTGTGATCTTACTTCTTGTCCAGATTTTTTTMTTTTCTGTGAGAACTTAATCAAGCTTAAAGAGTAGTAATTCCAACTATGCAGGTGCTTTTTCTTTATCTTGTTATATGTTCACAGACTGGTGTCTTTACAATCCCTCTACAAAGAGGATAGCAGGAGACAATACATTTAACCTGATGTTCTGATAAAAGATACCATTAAAAATATATATAGTTCTTGGAAATGGAAGCTGATGAAGCAAAAATGGACAGTCTAAATAACGTTGCTCCAAATGGTAGAGGTGGACAAATGACGCTAGAGTACATTATTCCACTCCACTGGATGAAGTGACTTTCAAGGACTGATTAGCTCCATGTCTGAGAGGGTTAGCCCCCTGCCTGTTATAACAAGTGCCTATGAAAGGGAGAGCTGATCCGACAACTGGCTATGCCAACCGTGAAGTTATTTCAATACTTTCTCTTCTAACAAGTTGATTAATCCCATCATCATTTTGAAACCCTATTTTATACTGAATAAATCATTTTCTAATAAAGAGCAGTTAGGAGGTGTAAAACTTTGACTTATTCTCAATGATGCTATCAGCCTCTCTGCAGATTTTACCATTTCTGTGTGCTGTGTGCTGTGTGCTGAAGATGATGCTTTTTCATAACTGAAAAGCTTTATTTTTACAATAGGATCTTCAATATCCTATTGACAAAGTCTCCTGATAAATCTTCTGCAGTGAAAATGTACCAATTTTACTGTAAACACCATTGTTAAATGCCTCCATTATTTGTATTCTTTCTCCTCATTTTTCCCCTCGCTACGACAATTAAGCCAAACGTGTTACAAACARATGACTGCTGCCTTTGGGACAGCATGACAAACACACAATGCACAAGGGAACGCTCCAATACAACATCTTGCATTTGCAGCATCCCCTAATTGTCTGGATCATGCAACAGACTAAACAGCCAGTGAGGAAGAAGAAGGGCTCCAATCAGCTAGGGCTAATTCTTGTTTATGCACTTGGAAATGCAAAAATTTGGAAAATATAGACCTTAATATTCAGTTGAATTACAAAAAGACGAACTATAAGTAGGACAATAAACATTTTGGTTCTGTAGAGTAGTTCCTCTAATGACATAATGTTAAAAACCATCCTGAAAATGCAGAGTTATCAGGTTATACAAGGGTTGGGGGGCAGCTCAAACCCTCTGTTTCTTCTGAGACATCAGATCTGTAGGAAGATCTAAAGGTTCMTTGGTCCTTGAATGTAAGCACAGAGAGAAAGAATGGCTCTTTAGCCCAGCGCTTGGGATGTCCTCCTGCTAAAGATGGCCTTCCTGGTTTTATCCCTTGGCTCAGGATTGTTTCAGGATTTTACCCAGGGACTGTTTAATGCGTCCTTTGCATGCTGATGAAAACAGCACTTGCTGCTGAAGGAGCAGCAAGTAATAATTGCAGATAAGCAAGTAATGCAAATAAGAAAGCTGCAACTCCCTTCACTCTTCACAGTGAATCAGGGCCTGCTTCATGCAGCAGGTGACAGAGCAGGATTTGCGTTGGCAATATAGAAGTTTCAACATCTGTAACAGAGACTGAAAGGCACACATTTTTCACTGACATAGTGCTTAATATCGTGAAAATAGTTTCATCTATTTAGAACATTTCAATTTGTTTCCAGTTTTTCATGATAGAGGTATCACTAATGCACAGTAAAACAACTCTTGAATTGTTTATATTAAATAAGTGAATAATATCACTCAATACCAAAATAGTAGAATACACTTTAAAATGTTTCTAAAAAATTAAAATTACTCTTCAAATGTGGAATCTGATTTTCTTCTGTGTGTAAGATATTTTTAAGGTAATTAGTTAAGCAAGATATTATTTACCTGAGACTGAAAATTTTTATAGTATGAATGTAGAGACATTCCATTAAGGGCTATTTTGCATTTTTTAGATCTTACATTCTTAACTAGGACTTTTTCAGGGCATTAACACACCTAGTTAAATACATATTTTATTTTTWAAAAAAATTTAATTACCAATGTGTATCTCACACTTCTTAAACTAGAGAAAAGAGGCACTATCACWGTAATAGCCATGACTCAGTAAGAAGAAAAAAAAAAGCTGAAAGTTCTAATCAAAATTGYAATCAGAACGATGACAAATGGTGAAGACTATTAAATTTTCTTTGCTTCCTTGATGAATTTAATAAAGAACTAATCAAAGATCATTAGAGGGCTTTTGTGCTTGGTGTGCATTGTAACCGGATTGCAATTGGAATTTATGTTTTAGTGGTTATCTACAGTTGAATTGGACTGTTAAATACAGAAAGAGATTTTTTAGTATTTTTCTTTGAAAATATTTATTTTAAAATGTCAAATCATTGTATGTTGCTTCTATCCCTTATGCAGTAAAACAGAGCCCATTTCATTGTGGCTAGAAATTTTAAAATTAGTATCAGTTTCAGTGTTTAGTTGGAATTTTCTAATGATCTTCTTCCTTTTAATTTTGCAAGAAAAGTAGGGAAGAGACAGTTTCCAGGCAGTTATGCAAGTAATCAGTTTGCTAGGACTATTGACAACCTGTAGAATTACTTAACAGTATGGAAATTCACCTTTTGAAAATCCTCAGGGTTAACTTAGTATTCTTAAATTTTAAAGCGTGCTTCTTTGATCTTATTTTCGTATTCCCTATTTGGTGCTGGAATAATAATACTTAGAAGATACAGCCACAGAAGATGTTGTAGTCTAAGCCATCCATTTATTTTTCTTCTGAGTCTTAATGTCTGCAGTTTTAGGTTGAGCAATGAAAGAAAGATTGTACTTTCCTTTGGGTGAAATAAATGAAAAGGATGGTTGAATATGCTGGAAGAACATGTACACTTAAAATATGTAATTTGTAGATGGCAACAATAATGATATGAAAAAATATCTTCAAGCTCTTTTTGAAGTAACTCTTTGGAGAGTGTAGTTAACTGGCAATTTATAGCCAACTGGTTGGTTATGACTGGTTAGAGGAGCTCACTTCATGACTTTCATTTCCACTCACCCTCCACTGAAAGGAACATGAGGCTCCCTTTGATAGTGGTGATGTGCACAAGATTCTTAAGTTATTATCGTGACGTGATTATAATAATTTGGAAGTTACATGCAGTGAGACATACAGATATACAGAAACAGATCAGCTGTTCAGGTGCTGAGAAAGAARTCACATTATTCTCCAGTATCTAATATAGATGCACCTATATCCTATTGTTGGAATGTGCGGTGTTGCACATTAACACACAGGCTTTTCCATTGAAACACTGTTAAAGGAAAATGGGATATTAGCCTCCAAAATAAGTGCATGATAGTAGCAGGAATAACTGTCTAGGACTAGTAAGACATCAGATCAGGATCAGAAGTCAAGTTAGCTTTGGCTTGCTTCCATATTTTTGAGAAATTGAAAGTGAGAGAAAGCTTGGCCTCTGTGAATTAGCATGGGATGTAAATTGCTACCTTGTGTAATGAACAGGTCAATAATTTCAAAGCTAATGTCACTAAACCACATCATCAAATCCACAGGCATTGGAAAATGACGGAAAATGGTGAAATCCTAGCAGAAACACCTTCTGGCCTTCAATCTGCATAAACTGTAATTGCCTAGACAATAAATCACTTCAATCTTTCTAACAGCAAAAGGGCAGATTTTCAAGAATTTCAGACTTACCTTATGTGGATGTGAAAGACTGCTCCTGGACAGGGACAGTCTCTGGCCCTTCAGGCACAGACGCAGAAATGTTTGTGCCCATTCTCCCTCCTCCACTTCCCTGGGAGCAGTACCAGGCTCAGTCTGTGTAGAGCCCAGACCATGGAGTGGCCTTTGCCAGTAGCACTGCTTGAATTCCTTCTGGGAATGCTCTCTGAGGTGGTGCCGCAGAGGGGTCCATAAGAAAGAGAGGGTGGCTGCAGGGAGGAGAGCTGGGGCACAGCAGGGGCACAAGGATGTGAAACACCCAGCACAGACACAGTGTTCATGTCCCTTCATGAACAGATGAGAGAAGATCCCAATCAACTACCTCACTTCTCTTCATCATCCACAGATGCTTTATATTTGTTTTCTGTGGGGCTGAACATAAATGTGAACTGCTCTACAACTCCATGTTTTGCCATGCTGCCTTTAAAGCTGTAACACAAGCTAAAAAAAGAAATTTTGCATTCCCAGTCTTTTAATACACTGATAGGGATCTATGCAGCCAAGCAGCTTAAAAATGGAGAAATTATTTAAAACTATTTAAGCCTCTACATATCATATGATTTCCCAGGACCAGCCACAGAAAATGAGATACTGATGAACAGCAAGTCAAAGACTAGAAAAAGCATTTTTTTGGAATCTGCTTGAAATAGCTGTGATGATCTGAAACAGTAAAACYCAGACCTACAATATCGAGACTTGCCAAAGTTTGGAGAACAATTAACTTGGAGAATGGTCTCAGGAGTTTCTAAGAAGCTAGAGTAGATAAGTGAAAGGACCACAAACTTACGTGAACTGTCTGAAAGTACAGATTTTTTAGGTTTTAAAAATTAGTTATGATTTTGCCATTCTGTGCTTAAACAATAAATTATTAGTTTTATCAGTCATAGTTGATGATAAATCCAGCTTTGGGTGATACGCTACAAGAGGGGATTTTTAGTTCTCTAGATTGTCAACTCCAAGATAYAGGAAAAGGAGGAACTTCATAGCGCCTGGCATTTCCATGTATTTCCAAGATATTTATTACGTAATGGAGGCAATAGCACTTCATGGGTGGGTTTGAAATCTGATAAAGGATGAACTTTATGCGCAACAAATGTCAGCCGTCAACAATGATATCCCGGAAAGATTGTGCAAATCATTATGTAAATGGAAAAGCTGCCTGATGTCAGGGGTCTCAGAGGACATGGCAATGGTGAATGAAAATCATTGCTTCTCCATATAACAAGAGTTTATGGAAGAGGTCAAAATAAAGTGATCACATCTTGACATTGGGAAAATAATGGCAGGAAGACTGTGGTTTGGGTGGTTTGGAGAAAATATAAAATTCATTAGTTAAGCACCTTCACATAGCGGATACATTCAGTGCCCGAACTGTGAGGGTGTCTGAGGGCACGCCATGGGCAGGCACAGCCCCGCCCCCAGAGCCCTCAGTGCGGCTGGGCTGTCCATCAATCATCCATCGACCAATCACACACCAGGGAGGTGCCAAGCCAGCCTCTGATTGGCTGAGCTATCCATCAATAACACACATGGGGCACTGCTAATCCAGCCTCTGATTGGTCGATCAACCAGTAGYCCCGCCTGGGGGTGGGCTGCCAAATATCCAAGGGGCCTGCTTTTGTTTTCTGCTTTTATTTTGTTGGGGATTTTTGTAGTTTCTGCTTCTGAATGTGCAGAAGATGTGGAGGCCAAGAAATGAATACACCCTGAATTTGGACACTCCCTTGCCTAAGTGTGTTGTTGTAAAGCAATACACTCGCTAGTATGGCTCTGCCGACATGCACACGCGCATGCACACATGTACGCACYATGGTACATTCATACTCAGGCACAGCTTTCATTCACTCGCCCCTGCCTTCAGCCAGTGCTCTTTGGCTTTGCTAACAGCAACACACAGACAGGCTGAGGAGTCATACCCCTGCTGCCTCTTACACCCAGGCTGATGTTATAATGCAAGAACTTGCGTCTACACAATACGGAATGTATTGTTTAAATCCACCCTTGTGTTCAAAATCATCACAGAACTCATTCAGACACAGGTCTGCTCTGAAATCAGTAGTGGGTTTGGTAATCTGCTGCCTTTTGTTTGTAACAGAGAAGAATTAATGCTATTTCTCCATTTTATTTTGTTGTTTATATTTTTTTTAACGCACAACAGCATGGAGAGGTGTCTTTCTCTCTCAGTTCCTCTCCAGTCTGCTTGTCTCCTGGTACTACACAGCAGTAAATAAGTGTCTGTTGTTCAGATATTATTCACCTTTCCCTTTTGTTCTAGACAATTTTGTTGATACAGTGTGAGAAAACAACTCAAGAGAGAGGGTTATAATGCTCATTTCTAAGAGCCATAGTTAAGTGTTACATTTGTACTTTTGACTTGTTATCTTCTATTGCATAATAAAAAGTGAAGAAGCCAAGTACTCTGTTGTATGAATAGAAAATACTTGTGCCCACAATTTAACCCTTCAAACAATATATAGGAATCAAAGCATAATGGTGTTTTTCAAATTATTGAAGGCATTGTAGTACAATTGTAGTACATTGTAGTACTTTCCATAGTTCTACAGTCTCAGTAAGGTGATTGTGAAATATTCCTTACTGCTTTTATACTTTTGACTGACTTTTCTTTACACAGCAATTTATGGAAGCATAGCATACTGAGCCTGCTCATAAATTAGGCAGTATGACTTTAATAGAATCCATGAAGAGGCTTGAGTCTTGAACTGAATGTTCTCGCTCTGTGTGCCAATATGTACTGTAATGTGTTAAAAATTACTTTAATTGAGCAGACATTATCAGTGAGCGTCTTATGGCCACTGAAGGCATTTTTTCGTTGTTTTCCTGAATATCTCAGTTAAATTATGCAGAAAAATTYCTATCCTAGCCCATTGCATAAGCTCTGAAGAAGTAATTGGGAAGTCAAACGAACTCCCGTTCAAACATTCCTGTTGACAAGAGAAAGTCATATCTGTTTTTAGTGTGAAATATCTTCTTTACAAACCTGGGGGTTAAAAATAGAAAACATTTTTTGAACTTCTGTCCTGTTGGTACATTGGGAACAACTTTAACATAACTCGTCAGTAATCAGCTATTTACCATTTAAACCATGACAAAAGTATCTTAAAACTTCTTTTGTGCTCTTATCATTTTTAAGGACCACATTTATACACAAATTGCTTGGCATCTCTGTATCAAGGCTTTGATCTCCTCCACTATCAATTGTTGGCTCAGGTACAAGAGACTGTAAAATATACAAAGCTGTCTGCTCTAGACGGAGTTGAAATAAAAAGGGAGTCTGTTTATATGCAGCCACTCATTAATTAAGTCAGTCAATATTTACATGTTATAAATATAATGCCTTCTTTGTTAGATAAATTATTTAATTCAACCTCTATGAAACTTCCTTTCAAGAGACCAACCTTTACAAATAAATAACTTTTTAGTTCCTTAATTATAATTGTACTGAATACCATCCTTTTCTTCCTTTCTCTTTTTATCCCAATTACTAGGTCAGCTTTGATAATACATAAAAGAGTGTTTTACAAACACTTAAAGCCATTTATGATGTGTTGCCATACAATGTATTTTTTTGAAAATGTCATCAAGCTGGACAAACAGCTCTTGTGTTGTGTCACGTATGTTTTCCAAATTTGCTTTTAATGGGATGTACTATAGGCTTGCTATACCATCATCCCATAATAAGAGTTCAAGCCTATAGGACTTGGCATTTCCAGCACCTCTGGCATGTGTTGTGCTGATAGAAATGCACATTGATGCCTTGGATGACAAACGTCTCTGGGTGACCTGTTTCTTGATTAATTCTTTCTAGCAAATTAGACGTAGAAGCAACAGCACCTTTCTCCATTTGTGCCTCCTAGGACTTTCTGTTGTTCTTCACAGATCTCTGTGTCTTCTTATTATTTTAGTACTTGAAATAACACATAAATGTCACGATTGCAGATGATTATGACAATAAACARGATAGTAGCAGCATCTCACAGAAAGAACAGGGAATGGGGGGAAAGGATTTCTCACCTTATGTGCATACAAGAAAATACAGACACATATGTTCATGTGTTTCCAAATATAGAGGATGTTAAATCCTGAGGTCTGGTTAGATTTCTAGCATTCTAAAAAAATAATGTGTGTTTGGGGGGTCAGGGTTTTTTTTCACTAAGGTAAATTCAAACTGCTTTAAGAATGTGACAAGTATTTTTTTTTATTTCTGTATATGCCCATAAAGAAAAATATTTTCCTTATATTAAGCATTTCTAGCAGTTTTTTTTTTAATATAGCCCTGTCATCCTTGTCACGTAACATGTCTGCGGTGAATTATGTTAGTGACATTTTTGTTTAAGTCATTCAAGATATTTCAGAGATGTAAGAATGCAAGTGATATTATCTGCAGATGTCACCTCTGGCAGTTTTAGATTTTTTTATGTGTTTCTTCAGTAGCTCTAGTAATGACTTTTATCTTCAGTATTATTATACCCAATAGTTGACTGTATATAGCCATTATTTCCTTAGTGATGGTCCTTAGCTCTGTGACACTAAAGTTGTGTATGTCCTAAATGGATAAATGAAGAGTGTTTTGTATGGGGAATGCAGACACAGGTTAGTTTTCCCAATGCAAACACGCATACTCTAGAGAGAAGAGTAGAACATAATGCATAAGAGTAGAACATAACATAATGCCTTAAAAAAGGGAGAAAAAATATTGCTAGTCTTGCCGCACCCAGACCTTCTGTTTGTGGATATTCCTAGAAATTCCACTATTGCCAGTGACAGATGCTTGAGAGATTTATGACCCACTAACTTTTCATTTGCTTTTGTAATTCATCCACTTTCTGATACAGAAGCCCAAGAGAGTGACATAAAATTAAGCATATGCAGGTGAGTTGTTAGAAGAAGGGATGTGATCACAAGAGCATGGTCCAATTGAGTCAGCGTGCTCCTGAGATGTCTGAGGGACTGAGGCAAAATTCCCTCACAAAGGTTTGTTGGCTCCTAAGAAGCTGAAGGAATCACTGGTGTGACCTGCAGACACAGTGAATCCTAATGGCTTGTTCCCCTGAGGTCATGTCCCTGGTCTGGGTCCCCCTCCACCAGCCTGCTGTCACCTCTCACAGAACCCAGACACAGCCAATGCATGGCTGTGGTTAAAGGATCTTCCCTTGCTACTCAGCCTGGTAGGGGGAAGGAGTTTTGGGAGACCAAATGAAACAGGGTGAGTGAAATAATCTTGTGTATCATGAGGGGAAAGGAGGGAGGGAGGAAGGGATAGAGGAAAAGAGGATTATTTTCAGGCTGGCTGTAAATCTGCAGTGATTTCGTGTTTGAGACTTATCTCCTGTGAGAATTGTAGCTTGAAAAAAGAAGGACAGAAACTTTGTGTTCGTGTGAGTGGYTTTCCCTCTCACCAGAGCACACAGCATTGCCCAGGTCAGATCACAGCACTGTGAGCAGCTCACCCCCAGCTGCACCACATGTGGGCAGAGGTCCTTTCCAAGCACCTGAAATTCTCCCCTTCTCTTTTTTTCCTTTGTGGATAGCAAGTGCCAATATTTGATTTCTGTCCAGCCTCGGTGCCGTGTCGAGTGAGCTCCCCAGAGGCTGAGTGCAGGAAGCCTGAGCCAGCACAGAGAGCTAAACTGGGACATCCCTGTCACCACTCGAGAGGTCGCAATGCTGGAGCTGACTCATACCTTGTAGCCATCAGGCTCCTGGGCTGGTGATATTCTGGACACTGTACTTGATTTTAAAGTGGGAGAGAGCTGCAAGATCCTCTCTTCACACAGCATTTCCTTCTTGAAGTGGTGTTGTTGGCTCTAAAGAAAGCATGTTCTCATACTAAAGATTACACTAAACCCTACTATGTATTATTTTTAGAGTAGCTTCCAGGGAGTATTTTCTAATTTGAAGAAAAAAACTCGTGGGTTTTCTACTCCTATTTGACTACTGTGAAATGATTTCCTACTATTAGCATAAAAGGGATCTCTTGTGCTATTGCTTCTTCTGCCTTAAAAATGTGAAACAGGATCCATTAAGGTTTTTACCTTAATGATCCTGTGTGATTTAGACCTGTTCTGTGTGATAAAATGTAACAAAGTTCTTTACATTTTTAATGTGAAAAAATGTAATTATATTTGATGCATTACAGCTGATTGGGAGCTGGAACATTTGGGTTATTTCTCACTACCCATATGTACCACATACGGTCTGTGAAAGTACAGGAGTGTACTTTTAATTTGTGTGGACATTATATCAGAGATTCTCCCCATGCTACCCCAGTTAATCTCATAAAATGTTAATGTAATCCCTTCACAAATATGTAAATGCAGTACCACTATGGGTCTGGCAAATAATAAACAATATGTATCTTATCCTGGGCTTTCCGTCATGTAATTCTCAGCAATAATTTAGTCTTTGCCTTCCACTCTGAAGGATTTAAATGGAATGACCTTAATTCTGGTTTTGTTTGCTCTCTATCTACTAAGCAGCTGCAGTGAAGATGAAGACAAACAGTAGATTAACAATGGTACCTTTTATAAGGCTGATTAGTCTTAAAATATGCTCAGTGGAAACAAAAAAGTATAAAATGAGGTCTGAGAGGTTTTTACTCTTTTCATTGAAACTGCTGCATTTCTTTCAGTAAGTCACAGATACTGACTTTTCAATCAAGTTTTTTTTTCTTGGAGAGTAGTTATTTTTGCCAGCACAGCCTGTATATTTCAGAACTGCAAGGTAGGTACTTCTAAAATAATTCTACCTTATTTATTTTTCTGGTTTAGATGAGAACTTTGTGGGGAGTTAATTAAAAATATTTACTGGCATTTAATGTCATCTTTTTTTCAGTGATTATGTATATAATCAGCTGTTAAAAGCAACACTAGAACTGATGTGGGTGATAGCTGTAATGGGTGCAGCTGGCATTCCTGCAATTTATAAGCACTTTGCAGAAATACGTTTTTAACATGTACAAAGTGTGTAAGAGAGAAGTGGCTCGAGACAATGGATGAACAACATGGTTTATGGCATTGCTTAACAGCACCTGACAACACCCTGCAAATTTTAGGACTGGATGTGGGAAACAGTTTATCCATCAGTCAACAAGGCAAAATGTACTTACCTGAGCTGGTGCCAGTTAAAAACACCGCCTGATAAAATAATACCTCGAATGGGATTTCTTGTCTTACACCTGTCTCCCCTGAAAGGCCGCTCTGTCTGCAGCACCTGGCCTGTTCCCTTTGCTCCTTACCAAAGTGGAGGGGAGAGAAAGCTTGCTGATTTAGCCATCTTGCTAAATCACCCACATCCCCTTCCTAAAGCACCTAGACATTCCTTAGATGTCTCCTATCAAAATCCTGCCCCAGCCTGACCCTGCTTATCAAGCGCCTGTTGTTCTTTCAAAGATTTGA
Organism: Malurus melanocephalus; assembly: GCF_030028575.1. Lineage (NCBI taxonomy): Eukaryota > Metazoa > Chordata > Aves > Passeriformes > Maluridae > Malurus > Malurus melanocephalus. The sequence continues at coordinate 3,489,870 of NW_026623232.1, forward strand.
AAGGATTACAGCAGATTAGCTAACACAGCTCCTTTCCTTGTATTGCTTTGTGTGACAGTCAGTTCTGTAATAAAAATAAAATATAAATTTTAAAACACATTTTAAGAGTCAGCATACTGCTAATATGCTAAATCTTACATTTTGGTACAGTTGAATTAAATTTTGCATTTTAAAAATCTGTATTAAGCAGTAGCTAGATATTTTCCCCCTATTTTTTCTGCATATTTTTTAGTTGTAATGAAATTCACCTCATTTCTAATAAAATTCCAACCTGTGCAAAGACATTTTCCTATCTGATACAAAATACATGTTTGTGTTTCATATAAACGATGCATAAATACAGGTTTTTATCTCATTTTCATGCCTATTTTGATTTTTAAAACACATAACTATTTGTGTACTAGCACCTTAGTAGTAGCCACAAGGTATTTGGGCATTAAAAAAATGGGTTCCCAAGAAGACCTGAAATCACATGAGAGTGATCCACACTAAATGTCTTTGAGGGGGAAAAAGAAGGGGATTAAATAAAAAGGAGGAAGAAGGGAAGAAAGTAGTTGTCACAAAGCTGGGATAAAGACATCAACAAAATGAAATTCCAAGAGAAAGCCGAGCTCCCAAACAAGTCACAAACCTCAATTACTGAGTTAGCAATCATGCTGAATTTAACAGAAGGAAGTCAGTTTGGACAGTTACTTCAAAGCCTGTCTCTACAATGAGAACTGAAGAACTGAGATCCTGGAGCTGCATGTAGACAACAGCAGAACAATGTTACATCAGTTCTGTTTTGAGAAATTAATAAAATACTCCTTTAATTTCTACCTCACATTTGGTTTTGACTCYGTGACATTTCTCCTTATTTATCATGGATGTTTATCACCCTGGAAAGTTTCATGTGCTTTTTCTGGCATCAATATCTTTCTTGAGGTCAGGCTGGAAAACAGGGAACAGTCACAAAATTCAGTAGCAAATGTTGAGCTGTGTTTAAATGTGTGTCCAGTGGTGACTTTGAGGTGAGCAGGCTTTGATGGCCACCAGACCTCCTGCTTGCAGAGCAGCAGTGGTTGCCCACTCAGTGCATGGTCTGTGCTGGTCAGCCCACCCTGCCAGCCAGATGGACACATTGTGGGCTCAACTGTCCCTTGCCTGGGCTTTATGGCTCCCTCGCTTGCAGATCTGCTCTTGTGGGACACCATGGGCCATGAGGACATAGCCAGCGTCAGAGTTTAGTCCTCACCTCTTAATGTTGCACAAATGGTTGTAAAATACTCTTTTTCTGCCAAACTCCTGCCTTTTTTTTTTTTTTTTTTTTTTTTTTTTTTTTTTTTTTTTTTTTTTTTTTTTTATCTCTCCAGTCAAAGAGAACTCTACCTGCTCTGGAGAACTGGATATTGGTTTTCATCCTCATTGTCTTCTGTGCCACTGCTAACTGTGTGGTGTGTGCAAGGCACAGAGCTGTGTAGGACTAGGGGCTCAGGATGCTGAGTGTCTTCTACTTGTACTAGGAGATTTTTGAGGTTTTAGAAATTCTGGAAGGGGAGTCATTTCTAGTTAGGAATTGAATTGTGGATTTGAGAGTTGAAATGTTGTCAGTAAGGTCTGAAATTACCTTTTGAGCTTGAGCAGTTGCTGGGGAGCCAATGGTTAACCACCTGCCTGAATGGGTCAGACAAGTTACACATCATTTTTCATGCACTTCAAGCTGAAGAGATGTGAGACAATCCTGGTCTGGAAACTGCACAGCCACAGTAGCTGTGTCACTAATAAGCTCTGCTGAGTTGCAGAAAAACAGAAGATTTGGCAGTTCTGTCATTTCCCTTGACCTCTGTCTGGAGCAAGTCCCTTTTCTTTTTCTCTGTCACTTGTGACTGTTAGGTACAGAGAACAAACCCTTCTTTTCTTTTTGTTGCCAAGTTATTAATTGATGTTCAGGAGAGGATGGGAGGAAAGAAGCTTTGTCTGGCTCTGAAAAGCACCAGATGTGCTTTTTTGAATTGAGGAGAGGAATTAATTAAAATGAGGTAATAATATTAATCTGCCGACTGCAGTTGAGATTGGCTGTAACAGGAGGGGGAGCTCTCAGCGCATCAGGCAGGGGAAARGGGGTTGAGGGGGAGCTCGGCTTTCCCAAACCAGAGAGGGGCTGGGGGCCCTCCTGCGATGCAGCAGTGGGGGAGGGATTTCTTGTCACCCGTTTCACGGAAATACCTGTGTGACTCTGCTGGGCTGCTGCCACACTCAACGCAAAGACAGAAGCAGGAATGAATATTCAGTGATGAACGCGGGTGGAAACGCTGACGGAAAGAATGAAGTACAAATTAAGAAGCGTTGGGATTCTTCTTAAAGTGTGTCTGTTTTGATTGCTTTTTCTGTAGATTTTTGCTATGTATTATATTGTTTAACAGAGCAAAAGAAAAACAGAATACATGTTTACTGTGTACTAAGCTGTAAGTACCTTTTTCAGACATCAGTAATCATCCTTTCCAGCTGAGAAGGCAATACACTTGCAATAGAGCTCTCCAAAAAACAGCAATTGTCCTATATTAGTGTTTCTGAAGCTATCCCTTATGGAAAAGCTCTCCTGAATTTAATAAGGGTAAAATGAACTGGGCTATATAGTAATTTCATAGAATTAAAAGAGAATTACGAATTTAGTAGGAATTATACCTCTGCCATAGATGAGGCTGGCATTAGCTGATGTGAGGCTGTGTGCAGACCTGCCTCTGCTGTTCAAGTAAATAATCTGTGTGCATGTGTGCGAGCGTGGTAAATCCTCATTTACTGCCCAGTCTCGGAGGTGTTTGTGTGCACGTTCCCGGGCTTATGTCCAGAGCACCCTRGAGCAGAGGAGTGAGAACAGCAGGATTGCTGCTGTGTCCAGCAGGCACCAGGGCCAGCTGGAGTCCATGGCAAACTCAAAGCAAGAGTCACTGCACTTTGATGCTCCTTGGCAAATTGTATGAAGGCTGCCAATTTCTCTAGCTTTAAAAAGTAATTTCTTAAAAAAACTAGAAATGGCAAGGGATTTGGGGAGGTAATACCCGTGGGAAATCATCATGGCATAGATGCCTGTGTAATTTTTTTATTCTGAAATCCCCACTTTCAAGGTTTAAAAGCACACAAACTTTTTTTTCCCCTGAAGGATAAGCCATTTTTCCATTACACATAATAGTTATTAAAAAGTTTGATGTTGATGATTTTTTTTTTATCTTCATTTATTTTGGTGTTAGTCAAAAAGCTACTCCTGGGGTTATATGTTTATATTGATTCTCCTGCAAGGAAATCTGCATCTCCTACCATTTCTTTTTAGATTTCAAATCTGACAAATGGATGAGCTGAGCACTTGAGAGGCAAAAACTTCTTTCAGGTGCTGTGCATCCCACCAGCAGTTCCCCCCGTACAGGAGGCACATGGGGTATGGAATGGCTTCAGCCTGCTGGACTCAAAAAACAGTTGATGAGAAAACCTCACTAAATAAGGAAGAAAAGGAAAAATGTCATTCATTTACAGACTTGAAGGGGAAAAATATATGTAAATTTGTATTGCAACCCAAACTAAGCCACTTTGGGCACTTTTTCAGAGAGGTTGTAAACCTCTCCTGACTCGAGGTGTTGGGCAGGTGAAAGGTGCAGCTTGTGAGCCTCAAGGGCTCCACTGGAGACAGAAAACAAAGCCAGAGCTGCGTGAGTGCACGTTCTGGTCTTGCTGCCCTTACAGGTAAGCTACCTTGGCTGTCATACCTATTCTTGCTTGTCTTCTTTAACATTCTTGAGTGTTTTTGATAAAATTGTGCTGTTTTGCCTGCAAATTCATGGAACTTTGGTGACATCCAGTGACAGGTTCTGCTGAAAGGTGTTTTTTCTCCCTGGAGTGATGGGAAATGCTGGTACCCTGCTGATTTCCCTTAATGGAATCAGCAGATGAGTTTTAACAGAGGCTGAAAATCGGACTCACAAACCATATACTATTGATTGTTTTAAGGCAGTTGAGATTTGCATTAGGTTTGCTTTCAATATTTAATGTGTAAATTACTGTTGAAAAGGTGTTAATTAATCACAGTATAAAGCCAAGGTCTTGTCTGGCAATCCATTTAAATAACCTAATGCTCTTTGAAGAACTTTCTCAGGGCTTCTCTCCTAAATTTTCTGTCTCTTAAAGAAACTATCTGAATGTTGAAGTCAAATCTGTGAATAGGGCCTGTTCTTTTAATATTTTTTTTTCAGACAGTTTAATTAAAATTGGAGTAAAACCTCATTTTGCGGAGAAAAAGAAGAAAATCAGTGATAGCATACTCTGATGATGGTATAAAATGTAATAAACTGTGGTAACTTGCTTAAAAAGTAGCTATTCATGGATTACATTTTAAGAAACAAATTATTGTATTCAACTCCTAGAGAGTTGTGTTTTAAACAAAATGGAATCTGAGGTTAAATGACATTGCAAGCTGGAGAAATGAATATTTAAAAACTATATTCAAGCTAAATTGCCAAATGGTTACTCTTGTATAGTAACATCCAAATCATGGCAATTGTTCTTCTAATAAATATAATTTCTATAGAATTTTCTTTGATTATTCAGTTAACCGTCAGTGCTGTTTTACCTCTTTATAATAATGCATGCTTTCTTTAAAAAAAAAAGGAAAAAAAAAAAGAAAAAAAAGAAGTTGGTTATTTCTTTGGTCAGGGCCTATTTGCTCCTTTTTTATGTGAGATTTTCAATACTCGGCAATGATGCCGAGCAAAAAAGGTCCATCCACTTCACTTGTGATGCCTCGTGCATTACCTAAAGCACAACAGAACAATGGCAGACAACAGAGCCTTTCTCCCCGCTAACAATGCAGTCACCATGACAACCAGCAGAAGAACGTTTGGCCAGGAAAAGCTGGGAGCTTGGCGGACCAGCCTAATCAAAAAATGGAATAACATGACAACAATTACACTGATGAGTGAGAGGGAAGCTACAGATGCATTCAGACACCTATGGCACTGCTGGCTGGATGCATTCAGCATTATTTTTTTTGTTTTGTTTTGTTTAGTGTCTTGTGTTTTTTAAGAGCTGGTAAATAGACAAGATCGAATTGTGTAACAGAATGTCAGTGCTCTAGTTAAACTGAAAATTCCTTTTCTTTTGCTGTGCTACTTCAAGCACACTGAAGAGGCTTTAGGAGAGATGAGGTTTTGAAGTGAAATATGTAATAGATACAATATGAGTGTCACAAGGCAACTTTATTTAGCTTTAAAAATGTAAACTTGGATTTTCAAATGCGTGGATGCAAATAAATAAGACTGGGTTGTGTTATGAACAACCAGCCTCACCTTTCACTTTAATTTTAGAAAACTGGACATATGTCAAGCATTGATTAGAAGTCATGACTTGTTGTTTTTAAACCAACCCCTTCTGTATATTAGTAATCACTCTAAAACTTATCATGGCATTTTGTGCAGACCTCTGTTCCAATTCCGGGGAAACTTGAACTGCAGCTGTAMATGTGCCACAAATCAAGCGACAGACATAACGATACACTTCTCTGAAATACCCCAAATTTAGCACTGTGGTAGTAGCCTCCTATTATAAGCTCCCAATTGTATGGCAGAAGTTCTGGTATTTTCTTTATGAGAAAGAGGTGAAGAGAATTTTGCTGCCATTGCTGACAAATGAGTCTGTGATTTCTACTGTTAGGAAGCATTTATACATTTTAGGGAAGGGTGTGGAGAAGGGAAGCTGCTGTTTTAAAATGCTGAGGTATTTGGGGATAGCCAGGAGTTGTTTTAACAGCTGGAAAACAGCAGTGAGCACATYCCCCTGGATGTTTCTATGTGTTTTATCTGATAATGGGATTGTAGAGTTGAGTAATTCGGCCAGCCCTTCTTTCCATACTACCCAGTGCCTTGGCCAAAACTGCCTCTATATTCTGTCCTGCCCCCTTGTCCACTCTCCTTGGAGCTGTAGATGCCAGTGCCACAAAGAGGCACAGAGGCAGATTAGGTTAGATTGTTTGCTGGATGGCATTTAGATTAAACTTGATGAGGTGTTGGAGAGATTAGAATAAATCTGAGTGATAGCAGTAAATCTTAGCAGAAACTTTGCCAGTAAGATAGAAAGGGGAAAAGTGTAGAGATTGTGTTGAAGACAAATTCAGGTCAGCCATACCTGGGCCAGAGGATGCATTAATCCAGAGGATGCTGGAACAAGGCTGGGACAATCATCATGGTTGTACAGCAAACTTCCATGCTCGCCTTGGCATCCTGTTGACCTTGAACGTGTCTCCTCCTCTTACACCTGTACTGTTGTTTCTGCACCTGGCTTTCTCCTGCTTGCCAACTGAGTGCTAAACTAGAGGATCTGGGTTTTTTCTTCTTTTCTTCTTTAATTTTTTTCTTTCCATGGAAGATCATGCCTCCTTGCTCTACTTCAGAGCTCTCCAATTTGTTGAATATCCTCAGGCACCGATGAAAGGAAACACAGAAAGAAGATACATCATAGGGAAGTGGGATTTCTTTCTATTAGACGTGGGAGTGCAAAACCTCCATCTGCCTGTGCAGCCTCTGAGGTAAGTTGAACAGGCAATACCAATATGCTTAGGGTGGCCTATTCACTTTAAAAATCTATCTCTGTAGGAGAACTGTAAAGGTAGAGGTGGTGCCTGCTCAGGACATGGGTGGCTCAGAGAAGTCCCCAAGATGTGTTGGGTGGTAACAAAATTTAAAGTGAGCATGACAATATGTGCTGATACATCAAACCAGAAGAATAAGAGACGTCTCATAAATATAAGAATTGGGGGCATGCAGAAGAAGCAAACCAGATTAACRGTCCCCTTGGAAATCCCTGAGAAAGCAGAAGATAAATCAGGAGCTGCAGCCATGCTGATACAGAGTGTTGGGGGCAAGCACTATAAAGCATCTGCTCTCGAGCTGGAAACACTCACTGGTCTGGTCTTCTGTTTCCCTGACAGTCCCAGTGAAGAAGGGAGTGGATAGACAGTGGGCTGTGCTGGTTTGGTATGCCACTTATGCCAAAAATTAACTTTATTAGCTCTGCAGGACTGACATCATTAAAGGAAAAATTGCATGTAGTAACTAGAAAGGCTAATTCTGGAGGAATTCTGTCAATAATGTGCAGCTAGCCCAAAAGCTTTTTGAATGATGCAGTCACATTTTTATTTTATCCACTTATTCTATACAGAAGAAAATTCTTAGTAAAAATAGAAAGCATGGCCTATTTTTAATAAAGTTTCATTTTCAAAAGTTTCTAAATTTTTTTTTCTAATTGCTCTTTTATGGGAATGTCCCATATATCAGACATCCATCAACTTTTAAAATTGTTGTGCTTCGACAGTGATGCCCAGGTAACCCAATCCCATCAAGTAATATGCCAGTTAATAAATGTGAAAATACAGTATCAACTGCTTTTGTAAGAAAAAGAGGAGAGGAGGGGAGGGGAGGTCCTGGGTAGAAGACTCCAATATGGCAAGGGGGTCAGAGCCTGGCAAAGGCAAAAATAAGAAATGCAGAATGAATATTCTCAGAAGGGTGTGCAGAGCACGTTTGTTACAGAAGCCTGTCTTTTGGACCTGAGTTTCCTATTTACTTCAAGTAACCAAGCACTTTTACTGCTTGGACATGTACCATGGACACAACCCAAGGGGATGTTCCATTGCAAAAAAAACAAAAACAAAAACAAAACCACCCAAAGAACAAGAAATATATAATTTATACACCTTGCAATGTGGTATKTGCTTCCCTCAAAGTACAGTGGACACCTTTAATGCTACTCAAGTCAGGCTAGTACTCCTCTGTTCTAGCCCAGGGCTTTTTTATTTTTTTCTGTTTTAAATGCAGGTGTTATGCTTGCTATTATTTAGTCACACAATCCATCTCTGACTCGATAGATTTTTATTTTAAATCCTTTCTATAGGGCTCAGAATTTCACATGTCATTCCTTCAGTAGTCTGGGAAGTTTTTCTGCTGTACCTTCCTTGAACACATTGGACTCTTTCAATTCTTCTACCAGCTAAGACAGAAAATTATATTCTAAACATTTCTAGATACTTTTCTCATTATTCAAGCTGCTTTTGTTCCCAGCTTCTACATTATTATTTCAGGTAAAATAATAATTTATTTTGGGACCAAACAGATGTTACTTTCAACCTCATTCTCTTTTCTTTGTTCTTTCTTCCCTTTTTTTTTCTTGAGAACAGAGAACATTTTGATAGGTAGTTTCCACTTCCTTTGGATAAACATATTAGGTAAAACCCTGACTTAAGCTTTCCCATTAATTCAAAATCATGAAAATATTTGCTTCCTCTTCAATATATTGTAAATAAGAAGTTTTCAAAACATGCTTCTTCGTCACGCCTGATTTTACTAAGCCTTTTAAACAAAGTGTGTTTCTTTTAGCACAGTATAATCTTTTAAATTGCTGTGGAGGCTTGTGAGGTTCAAACATCTCATTTCTTTTGAATTTCTCTTTCCCTGGTATTTAGAAAACATGATAACTGATAACTTTCTTGAACTCAAGAAAAAACATTAGGTTGAAGTTAGAAAAAGAAGGTTGATAGGTGTGTTAGTGAAACAAATGGTAATGTTTACACAGTATATTTATTCTTTCACTTGAATTTTTCCTTCCTGCTTTTTGTGTTTATTCTTTCCATATAGTAGCCATATTCCGATCTGAGTTGAATCTTTAGGCTCATGATGTTTGACTTTCCCATCCATAATTAATAATACTTTAATAATCTTTAGGAATTACTTAATGTTGTTCAAGGTTATTTTTATCAACTAGTACACTTTTAGCAAGAGAGAGTCTGCACCCAGAGCTACTTGGAGAACAGCAAAGGTCTTTCTTCCCACTCTGTTCCCCCCTGTTCTCTGTCCCCCACTGACAGCACAATGACCCAGGGAAGATTTTCTTCCTCTGTACTGTCCCCTGCCGTTTCCATTATTAGGACAAAATGCAAGGAGAACTCACCAAACTGCAGCTGGCGGGGCATTTGCAAAYATTTGGAGCACGGTGTAAATCCCTGTTCATCCACTCATAGTTGGTTGAACATCACATTGCATTTTCAGCGTTTGGTTGTTTGGGTCTTTTTAACTTTGTGCCTCTTTTGCATTTTCTCCTTGTCCTGTCCTGACCACTCCTCTTCCTTGTTCAGGGACCTTCACTTTTCTTTCCATTGAGCCTCTTGTAACTAACGTGCCCATAAATAAAATCATGCTCCTTGCAGGCTGACCCAGACATCTAGCTGAGATAAAATCCAAGCCAGCCTTACCTAAAGATTTTATTCTGTGTAAACAGCTGAGAGATCTCTGTTATGAATGGATAGCACAAAAGTGATTCCTGTTTCTAAATGCATAACAACCAAGTAAATATTGCACCATAAAAAGGATCAGCTCAAGTCACAAGGGTGATGCTATGATCTCCAGGACCGTGGGGTGAGYCTCCAGGCTTGGTGAGTTTCTGGCAGGAGAAGCTCAGCAAGTAAGCTGGGCCTTGAGTAAGGAACAGCCTAACTCACATCTTCAGGTGAAAAGAGGTATGTGAGATAAGGATTTTGTCCAGCAGTTATTTCTGTTTCAGTTCTAATTCCAGTGAAGTGTGTATATGTGATGACACAGTTGTGTCTGCTTTTTTTCTGCTTTTTTTTTTTTGTTTTGTTTTGGTTTTTTTGGTTTTTTTTTTTTTTTTTTTTTTTTTTTTTTTTTTTTTTTTTTTTTTTTTTTTTTTTTTTTTGAGGGGAACACAGATCCCGTGATTCTGGAACAGATCTTGGATGTTTTAGACATTACAGTGCTTTACTTGAAAAATAACATTGTAGATATTCCTTCCTTCCCTCTTAGTTCATCCAAGGTCTAATCTATCTTCAGTCCTCCACTGCCTCACTGAAAGCTCCCATGACTTCTGCTTGACCAAATCCTGGAGAACTGCATTATTGCCCTTTTTCTGCTATCAGCAATTGCTTCCTTCTTCAGCTGTCATTTACCTGAGTCTCTAGTAATTCATGTGAAGAATTGTTCCCTGACAGATTTCTTGTTGAGTTCCCACGTAGTTTTGTGCCAGCCCCTTTTGMTCCTCTCTCCCAGTCAGGTGTTCTCCTGACACACATCACAGACACTTCCACCACCTCTGCTATGGCTGATGAACGCCAGGAAGGAGTGAGTCCCAGTGCCACCACAAACCAGGTGACACACAAACTCCATCTAAGCAGTGGTCATTGTCTTAAGGAATTAAACAAATAAACAAACCAAACCAAACAAACAATACCCCACTCCCCTTTTTGTAAAATCTAACAATTGATTAATAGTCTTGGCAACAACAAACAAAAATTGGACTTTCCTCTGTTTTTGTTGAGCTAAATAACAAAGTACACTGAAAGAATGGTTTTAAATCAGGCTCTTACAGAAGATGTCTCTCTACTCAGGGCAGAACTGGGAATATTTCTCTCCAAAAGGTATAAAACCTTAAATAAAATCTCATGTAACAAAACAGCAATTTGAACTCTGAATTGTTTTCCAATATCTGGCTATAGAGATATATAGTTGCTGGTGTTGCATTCTTAAATTGACGTTAAAAAAAGATAGCTAAAGAAGTAATATCTGAGTGGATATCACTGGAAAATGGGATTATTTAAGGAGACTCATCTCCTAGGTGGATAAAAATAAGATATTCAGGTAATTTTCAAAATGCAAAGCTATCTTATACAATGGAGACAGCTAAAAAGTACCATTTGCTAGCCTGCAGAGAATGATTTCTAGTCATCAGGATCCTGCAGGTAATTGAGGATATCTGCATCAGCATATTCTGCATTACTGCAGGAATATTATTGTAATGAAGCGGCGCGAAATGTGCGACTGTAATTGCCCTCTAGTGCACAGCCCTGGAACTGATCCCAGCCTGGCATAGGACTGCACTGCTCCTGAAAGGAAAAAGATCCTGAAAAAGTCTGAAATGGGGGGAGACAAAACCAAACCCTAGCAGCGTCAGGAAGCTCTGAGAAGGCATGGATGTGATAAGGGAGGGAATGGAGCCAGTGTGCACCAAAACAGTCCTGTCGTCTTAACCAACACACGGTGAGTGGGGATGACTGGCTTCAAAACCTCAGGGCTCCTCCAGACCCAAATACTAACACAGACATGGCCATTAGGAGCCCAGATAACCATGGGCCTCTTGTTCTGCATCACTTCCAGTTGTTTGTGCAGGTTCAGGTTTCAAGGGAGGCTCAGGGTGCATTTCCATAACACTTGAGTGAAATCTGATATTTCTGTTAATGCTGACAAAAATGAAATGACCTGGAAGTGCTAATTCTTTCCTCAGATGGGCACGAGAATGGGTCTTGTATTCCACATACAAATCACAAGCAAAATCCTCTCTGTGCTAGTAAGCAAACCTTAAATGAAATTTCCCAAGTGAGTTCATTCCTCCAGACTCCATGCTGGATATTTTCTTTGTTATTTCTCACTATGCAGAATTTAATGATATTGCACAGTGCAATATCTTGACTCTTTATGTGAATTAATTATTTGCAACTTGACCAGTTCGCTTACATGTCTCRTTAGCAGTTTGTTCACAGACATGAGCCCTCTGTTGGTCCTGTTGCTGTGTCTGGTGTTCTAGTTAATGTGCCTCACTACACTTCCCTATAACAAGCTGGGTTCAAGTTGTTGAATATTGTTGAAGTCTTTCCAGTACAGGATAAAGTCTGGATTCCTTCAAGTCAGTGGTAAAGTTCCTACTGACTTTCACAGAATTTTGGCCATATCAGTTTCAGCATATGGCACCTCTTCATTATTTGTCTTTTTATGAGACCTCATCAGTTTTTATCTGGCAAAGCTGTGTCTGAGAATTAGCACTCTTTTTATCAAGATCTACATATTTTCCAGTCTTCAACTTAAAAGAAAAAGTAAATTTCTGCAGATCATTTCCTTGTTTTTTTGCACCATTGTCCTTCCTTTCAGGATACAAAATGAGTACAAAATGTATTCAGAAAATACACTTCCAGTGCCATAGATCCTTTCCACAATAGCATCTAAGAAATGGCCTCTGTGACCAGACATTTGCAGCATAACTGTGTTGCTACATTTAAATTGCCAAGACTCAGTAGCCAGCAAGTTAATAGAGTTCTATTATAGTTGTGATACATGAACTCCACATTGTTATGGTAATGACATTTTTCTTTCTTCCCTTTGAAGTGGCAGAGTAAATACAAAGAATATCACATTGGTCCTGGAATGGTAACTCCTTTTCCTTCACTCTGCATAACTGTGCAGTAATCAGAATTTCATATGAAAAAAATTAAAACATCATACATCTCATGCACTGTTCCTGCTTACTTAATTAAGGTCAAAGCTAAACCAAAGCATCTGAAAGCATTATCTTCAAAGTAAGTGAAGTATAAGTAATATTTTACCTGGCAGTCAGCTGTGACACCCAGGTAGCTGCTCTAGTTCAAGGATGGCCGTGGGGCGGGATCCAGATCAGCACAAGCGTTCTCTGAAAGCATCATGGTGGTTTACTGTGGTAGCAAAAATATAATATTTTTTCTTCATATAGTCATCATAAAATATTGCAGCTGACCAGATGGTGGAGCAATTACATTTCCATAGTTCTAAATGGCTATTTAGTTTATCCACTCATGAACTGTTAATTAAAATTGGAAAAGATACAAGTTACCTTCAAAGGGAAGACATAACTATAGGGGACATGCTTAAACAAAGACTCAAAATTGTCATTAAAGCAGAGATCCATTTCCTTCATCTCCCCACATAAACTAACAATCAACAAAGAAAAAAGTCATTGACAAAAGGGCAGTGACATAAACAGATGAGAGGTAGGAAACTCAGGGAGCCGAGCTGTGCTGAGAGCACGTGTACAACACATCAGTTGTTTGCTGTAAAAGATCTGAACCCCTCTGGCCGTGTGGGTGAGCACGTGCTGTGCTGAGGATTCCTCACACACACAGAAGGATGAGCTCTGTTCAAAAGCAGYCCTCTCCTCCAGAACCAGAGAGCACTGACACAACATCCTGCTCATCAGGTCACATTTGTCTTACTTCAGCTGCAAAACAGAGAGTTTGTGGGTTCAGCGGTTTGCAATAGCTAAGCAATGTGCTATTAAATTCTATTACAAGCTATGGTTTCATTTAGCCAAACAGATATACAAGTAAAAATCCTTGTTTATTAGGGTAATGATATATTCTTATTTTGTTACAAAGTTACCTGAATCATGCCTTGATACAGCTACCCTAGAGTTAATTGATTTACAAACAAGGGAATCTTAGGGCTGAAGAGAGTAAGGCAGGAAAGGTTCCAAGGAAGAAGCAGTACCTTTCATTGGACAATCTAAGTTTAATGGAAAAAGAGCAAACAATACTTTTTTATTACTAAAGCAGAGAAGACCAGAGAGGAGTTTAATCTTTAAACAGCTCTCTTCAGTTAATTCAACTTTCCTGAGTCTCTGTGCAGGTTAACCTAAGGCTTCTGGAGACAGAACTTTGCAAGTTCCCACCCAGCCCCCAGATGAAGGTATTTGGGTCTCAGCCCTTCTGCAGTATTGCTGCTTGGAAGGGGTAGGGCACAGGTTCTGCACCCCTCCATCCCACAGCCACGGCGTGCCCTGTGGCTCCAGAGGGCAGGGAGGATGCAGCAGGATCCCTGCTCCCATCTGTGCTGTGCCCTCTGTCCCTTGCCCCTCTCGTGCTGAATCACGATCCCAATTCTGCTGAAGATCTGCAACTGCCCTAAGCTTGTTTGGGCTTCTCTCTGCCCATGGGCCAGGAAAGCAGAGACTGCTTTAATTGTCTATTAGGTTAAAAATACCTGAAGCCTGAACAAGAAAATGGAAAGAAAAAAAAAGAGGGAGGGACATCTGTATCTCACTCACCGTACAATGGCTTCAGGCACCAGAACAGCTCTGTAGCTAACGTGACCTTGGTAACCTGGATTTGTTGAGACAAAGCAGACTTCAGTAATTGGAGTTAGAGATGTCATTTGAAAACAATTAACATACTTAATGATTTTATAGTTTACCTACTGGGGTTGTTCAATACACATTGTTGATGATTTCTATTCATTTGATTTGTCAGTAATTTTTAAGCCTTCCTCCTGTTAAATGTAAAATATTTGTGAGAGCTGCAGAAAGGACCGAGACTTACCCCACAATAACTGCAACACTGATGTTTGGGGGGAATCATCCACGTTTGTAATTCACACTTTTTCTTTTTCAAAGGATTTCTGAGGTGTCTCCTATTAAAGTACCCTATGACAGTGCTGTAGAATATATGAAATTGTATGTTAGAAATAATATTCCTGTCCATTCCTATGGAATATCTGTAACTTCAATTCTCTCTTACAAAGACCACCCTTTAAATCTTGTCCTCTCTTTCCAATGGGAAGCTCAGAACTTTATGCCTACCCTTGCTCCAGACTCCCAGGCTCTGCTACACCATCACTCACTCACAGAGCAGCCCTCCTGTGCCTGGCTGGAGGGGACATGGCAGCATGGCTCTTCAAAGTCCAATGAGCAAGAACACTGCTCTTTTACGGAACAGGCAAGATACTTGACTCCCTGGGCAATCTCCAGGACAGTAATTGTAAGAAAATAATGATCAGGCAAAGCAACTTGTTTTTTTCCTTGCTGTGGCAATTTCTGAATGCAGACCCAGAGCAAGAACTCTTCTTCAGTTCCTGGCTCCTCAGCTAGAACCTCACTAAGGTTATTTCCTGCTAATTCCTTGGACTTTCTTTATAATTTCCTGGCTTCTGTATCCCTTTCTTTAATGCTGTGGCTTTTCTATAAAAGTGTCTCAGGTAGTTTAAACTCTGCCGTGGATGGCACCACAAGCCTGCAGGAGACCAAGCCCCCACGTTTGTGTTCAAAATCCTGGATAGTGTTGTACAGCTTGCCCTCAAGTCTTGTTTTACCTCCGTGGCTTCACTCCCCCCTTCACAAAAGCTACCACATAATGTAGATATGAAGAACTGAACTTCTTAAAAACATTAGAAGGTGCATGCTTTCAATGAAAAATAAGGGACAAAAGTAGAAATAGTTGCTGCCTCTTTTTTTTGAGCCCTGTTTGCAATACTGCATTAAAGGAAAAGGAAGTCTGAGCTCCAAAAGCAAAGCCAGCTCAAGCCTTGACACCAAGGAAGGACAAGTGGTTTGGTTTCTATTTTCAACACTTTGTTTATAGTGAAAAACAAGTGTATTTGGTCTAGCAGTTTATTACAGAAAATGCATCTCTAAGCTGGAAGTATACAAAACACACTAGTACTCCAAAATCCCAAATTTAGGAGAACTCTAGTTAGCATTGGGTGGAAATGCTTAAGTGACACAAATTGCAGGTATCAGCCTCATTTTTCTTCATCCAAGTAACTTCACAGTGAATTACTTCAGGAAGAGTTTGACAGACATTTTTTATTCAATAGTTTTTGCTCTCATTTGGCATTCGGTGAAGTGGGGTACCCAACAACTGTGTGCACTTTGAAGAGAACAACTGGAACCACCCTGTTGAGAGTCTGCGGGTATGACCTTTAGCAATGTGCTAACACTTCCACTTGCAGACTATTTGCAGGAATCAGTTTTCCTTTCCTTCACTTCAAAGCTGGATGCTGAATAATATGACTCTTCAATTCTTCTGACTGGTTTTTCTGTTCTCTGGAGATTGACTCATTTCCTGTATTTGAATAAGATAGTAAAAGTGGATATAAAATATTCTTTTGCAATTGTAATCAGAATAGCTCTCAGTGCTGATATTAATAGTGAATTCCAACACTCTGCCTGATAACAGCTGAGTTTATGGTTTTATGGGTTAGATTCTGCTCTCATTTATTTAATTGTAAACCCAGAGTAACACCCAGAAGTCAGAAGACTGAATTTCTGCAAGGATAGCAGAGGTCTGCCTCTTGCTGTGTTTCTTCTGTGGTGATGGGGGTGACATCATCAATCTGGCTATATGAATCAGTGCACAGATGCATCAGACATTCTCTAAATGGAAACTTCTGTCTTTTGGGTTCGTTTATATGAAGAGATCAATTACTTGACTGCTCTTCTGACTCAGGTAGACCTTATTTAAACTCTATAACCTCAGATTTTACGTTTAATTTTTTCACTGCTGTCTATACAACATTCTCCAAAACACTGAAGCATGAAAACTTACAGAATTCAAACCAAGAGTTACAGAAACAACAGGAAGAAATATGTATCTTTTATCAGTGTGGCATGTGGCTCTTAGTACTTTTAAGGAGAGGCTGTTGAGCAAGACCTCTTTTGGAATGCAGTTTGTCTGTTAATTCTTGATTTTGCCAGCTGCTATGTTGCTTCAGACTTTGCAGAAGTGTGTTCATATCAGTGTGTGCATGTTTGAAGCAGTGTGGGAGTATCTCGCACTGAATCATGTTTTGCTGGTTAGACTTCAGGGGCAGAACAGCAGAATATAATTGAAATTTGTCTCTTTCATTAATTCCCATCAGAAGTGTTCCTTTGGCACACCTGCCCTGAGCATGCAGAGGCAAAACATCAAACCATAACACAATGGAATTTCATGATCATCCCATAACCGTTTCCTCTTTTGATTCAAAGATCTTTTATGGCATCTTCAGCATAAGGAAGGAAGAGAAAACACAAGCCTGTCTCAGCTCAGAGCAAGGCCAGTAGAGCAGAGCAATCTCTGCCTGAAGGTTGGGCCAACCACTGCAATGCACATTTTTGGTTTCTCTTTTGTCCCGGAGAAGTTAGGCCTTAAATATGGGGCTTCACAATTCTACATCACTGCCCCAGTTCTGCAACTACCCAAAGATCCCCTTGGTGACCCTTTTGTGGGCTAAAGTATGAGTTACACTGGAGGTCTGCTTGCTTTCTAGTATGTATGTTTTATAAATGCTTCCCATGTTTCAAAGATTGCCACTTCACATTATAAACCGACCTTCTATGAGAGACAGGGATGAAAAGAAAACCAAAGAAAACAAGTTACTAGRAATCTTATTACTAGATACATTAAAGCACTTCAGTAACTTTCCTTATCTTGGTATCTTACCCGGTCATATGCTAAGAATATCATGGGTCTTCTGAAGGTTCCTGGGGATGCAAGAACATTCTGCAAATTCCTGTGTGGTCTCAGCGGTCTGAAGTAACTACAGGAATTGTGATTTAGCTGTAGTTCAACTTTCCTCTGTATTCCTGGGCATTGTAAGTGAGCAGGTTTGCAGCAGGGTTGCAGTCTGGTTGCTCAAGCTCGATTTGGAGGCAATGCCATGCAAAGCYGCTTATGTTTAACCTGGTACTGTGACCAGATCCAATCATATCAGTCCACTGTTCAGACTAACAGGACACACGCAGTAACTTAGACACAGGTCTCATGTCCAAGGTTTTGCACATCCTAGCTCTGGTGTCTGCATGCCCAGTGGATTTCAGAAACCTTCATGAGAGAACAAGTTTTAGGGAAAATGGAAAAATATTCTGATTATGTGGGCCAAGATTTACAAATGTTACCTTTAATTAAATTTTGGGCCAGACACAGATGTCAAATGGAGGAAATAAGAAAGACATTTACAGGACTCAGGTTCACAGAGGCTCCTACAAGGTGATGAGGCTTTCTGCATGCTCAGTAGACCAATGACATGCCACAGTCTGCTGGCACCTTCTGAGAGAAGGGAGGGAAAGGCAATTTGGTGTTGGGGYCCTGTTGGAGAGTCCCCAAAGCTCAGCGAAGTTCAAGGCTGTCTATTGGCACGCATCAGTCAGTGTGGATGACATACAAACTCCATGGATATCTGGCTCCTGGGCCTTCCAGGTGATCCTGAGAGCACCATTGGCAAGAGCAGTGCCAGTGGGACTGCCTCGAGTCCTTAGCCCAGTGCCAGCCCCACTGCCTGCTCTTGTGACCCCAACACTGCTCGGCCGAGGGCCCTGCTCCCCTTTGGGAGGAATTCTGCCTGGAACCATGAATATGCACAACACATGCCAAATAATAATGAAATACCTGATTGCTTAAATGGAACTGTGGGAAGTAGGGCTGATGGACCTAGCTGAATGCCAGATCATTATTAAAGCTGTGTTTAAAAATGACACCATTGCAGTGTGTCATCTCTTGGCAGGCTGCCTGTTCAGAGGACCCTTGCAAGGGATCTCACTGGGGGCTGCTGCAGATTGGAGAGCTGTCAATTCGTGTGAGCAGGTCTACAAGGCAGAACTATTTTATTAATGGAGTGTTTGGCTCTTTTGGATGCTGTGGGAGAACAAGGAGGCTTCGCCAGTGCCCTTCTCACCTTGTGTGAGACAGAGCAGKTGGAACTGGGCCAGTGCCTGCAGGAGCTTGTATTCATGGCAGAGAACAGTTAATGTGATGCTTTGCAATATGTCTTGAGGTGATGTGGAACTTCTTGTCCAAAAAGAAAATACTATTATGTGGTTTTTGGATGTCATATGTGTATGCAAAATAAAACTTAATTCAGGAAAAATTTGCATGCTAAAATAAATWTGATGCATACAACAAAATGCACAGATGGACATCATCTGATGTGGAGTAAATCAGGTGCATCCATTTTTTAATGGTATTTGTCTCCTTTGGTCTTGACTGTGAACGCAGTTATATTTCCAAATATGTACTTGCTGATGTTTTCATTTCTCCAGTGCTGATGACATAAAAGATCTTTGCACTGGGTATGCTGTTTGCTGAGGAAAATTCCACTTGAACTCCAGAGGAATCTGAAGAATTCTGACAGAAAGTTTGAGGGGGCAGGATTTTACTTTGTGCTCTCTCTTGACTTAGGTCTGCTCCTTTTGAAAAAAGATAAAGCTAACATTGATTTAAATGGATGTGTAAGTAAATMAATTCTGATGGTTTTGGGAAGCTCTGCCTTGAGAATTCTGTGTTATCAGAACTTCTGATTTTATTTTTTTCTCTTACATTGGGCCTTAAAATTCAAAAAGAAAGACCTGCCTTCTTAGATTCTCATTAGTATGAATTAAACTCATTTATTATAATCCTTTTTAATGAGCAGTGCTGCTTCCCTTAGATTTGTAAAGTCTGGAGAAAGTAATGCTTTCAAGAGATTGCACCCTGCAAAAAGAAAGAAAACACTGTGCTAGTGTTGAAACAACTTTTGAAAACATTTTAGAACAGGTCTTGATAGTTAACTTTATGTGCATTTTAAGAAGCAATAAATAATAGACACAATGTTAGTGGGACATAAAAATTTGAATTAAATGTTTAAATTATTTAAATAAAACAAAATTTTTCTGCCTGAAACTTCATCTGTTGGATAAGTTAAAAAATATTTACTATCTGTTTGAATCTTATTTTGGAACTTCCTGAATAATAGGAAATTATATTCCTAATAGCTGTAATATGTGGGRGATGTTTTTCTTAGCAGAATGAAAGAATTGTTATATTTGTAGAGCTATTCTTKAACAAGATTTTTTATTACATAGTCAAATACAAAGTGCTTTCAACCCCTGGAATGAGGCATTTTGCTCTTATTTTTAAGGAAGAGACATGCATTTTGGAGAAGAGGCTTGATATAATTGAGCTAAAATAATTGAGCTCTGAGTGATTTCACAGCTAGGAAGTTTTTGGATGGATCGATGGGGGAAAACTAAGTAGAAGGCAGAGCCCTGATGTTAAGCATTGTTACTGTACGAAGAGGTTTTTTTTGTCTATCTGCCCTTGAAAAAGAGCCCGAGGTTGAAAAGAGTTACAAGAGAAAGATCTGTGAAATCTGTCTACATTAAGAAAGTCTGTCTGCTGTGAGAGTGTAAAAAGGTACCATCTTTTCCAGTTTACCAGAGGAAGATGAAGACCAGGCATGACCATGGTCCCTAATTTCTACAGAGAAATGATTTCTGATAGCCTAGGGCTCTTGAACTTTGCAGAACAAGACATGAGTAGGCAGGAAAAAAATTCAGATTAAAAATAAGGTTGTTTTATGGTAGTGCTAATTAACTTTCAGAACAACATGCCAAAAGACAGAGTGGATTTTCTGTAATGTGAAATCTCTAAAAAAGCGATTGTCTAAAACAATCCATAGGAATTACCAGCTGGAAACCTCTGTCCAGTGTCACAGAAGGCATCTGTGCATANAAAAAAAAAAAAAAAAAAAAAAAAAAGAGGAGGATAGAAAGGCACATAAGTTGACAGCAGAATTATCTGGTACTGGTTGCAGAAGTATCTGCAAGTATCATGCTTTAATATTTAATCTTTGGTTATATTCTTTCAGTATTGATCTTAAAAAAGCTCAGGCCTTTAAAATTAATCTAAATCAAAAGATAATGTAGTTGAAGGKATCTGTCATAAGATGGGTTTTGTACAAAAGGCAGAAAAGGGCTGGGGCTGGGGAGGGAAAGTGGAGAATTTGTGAATTAAGATCAGGCAGCCAACCTGCTTATCTTTGTGGGGCTTTTTAAAACCAAAGATTCCAAAGGGAATGGATTATATTTATATAGATGTATAGAAAGAGGATTTTGCTCTGAACAGCTCCTAATGCAGGTGAAAACCATGTATTGATTACTTAAAGAAAGTTAAAATAAAAGCAATTTTTTTCCCATTTCCACACATTGCAGCTTTTGGCCTATCCACTCATAGCTAAAAAAGCATTCTTTCCTGATAATCAAGCTTCAGCTGTCTGAATTTCAGGCCGAGCCTCTCATCTTGAGCTTTGCTGAAGAGCTTCTTTAATTAACCATTATACCACAGATGTTATTGATTTTTTTTTTATTTTTTTTCAAATCTGGTTGAAACATCATTGTGCTGGATCGTCGCCAAGACGAAGGCCTGAATTTTTTGTGCACTGCTTTTACTCCTTCTGCATACCTTATTAGTCTCCACGTCTGTTAAGTGCAACCTTTAGTATTGACTCAGAAAATATAGCATTGATTTTTAGCCTTGCAGCCGTGATCTGAGGGCTCCTAATTTGGAATGTGGAAACCAGAGTTCAGCGAGAAGCTGTATTACTGTACACTTCCTACAAGTAAGACCTTTCACTCTCTTTACCTTTTTTTTTGCCAGACTTTTGATGTGGTTTAAAGTTCTTGGAATTGTTTTGTTTTCTCAAGAGGAATAGAACAACATTTTCAAGACATTTCTGCTTACATGTGTGTAAATAAGCATATATTTATATATATATATTTTTTTTTAAAAATAGTAAATAAAATGTCTGATCTGTAAAGGTGCTGGTCACCACAGTTTGTAATGAATTCAGCCAAGCTGTGGCAGCTTAGTTCCCCTGCAAACTTGTTTGGTCACATTTAGTACCATAAGCATAATTCTGCAAGAGAAATTTTGCTGCCCAGATTTTAATATTTTGGTGGCACTGTTTTAAATACGCCTTTATTTTTTTGTTTTAGTCTGTCACTGGGATACTCGTGTCAGTTATTAGAATTCTGTAACATCTTTGGTCGATCTAATTCTTGAATTGAAGGGCTCGGTTAAACCTTTGCTGGGGGGGAGGGTTTATGCTTTAGCTTGGGGGAGAAGCTATGTCCAAGCCTTGAGTAATCTCAGCCTTCCTAACAACAGCACATTCCTTTCAAAATACGTCTTCCTCTGATGGCGAATTCAAGAACTAAAACAACGACAATAGGTTCCTAAATTCTGATAAGATTTCTCTGAGTTTAGCGATACGTTATTTAAACATAATTTGAAGCTTTTARAATACTGTAATGGCACCTCTTGACCTTTCCAAAATCACATGGAGCAAGAGATGGTGAAAAATGTTTATTTACTCTGCATTAGGAGCTAAATCCCTGTTCCTTCTTAGAACCGGTAGTTCTTTTATACTGGGTAACTCATGCATGGCACTTCCATTCTTCAAACAAGAGCTAGACAGTCCTACTTGAACTGCAGAAACAATGACCTGCAGTCTATCCTATGCCTGAGTGATAAACAACAATGCAGACCTCTTGACAAGCTCTGGCATCAAGCGTGGAGTCTTGCAGCTCAACATGTCTGCTGAACAGAAGTTAGAAAAAGAAAAGATCATCTTGTAAACAATTAATTAATGTTTGTCATGAATTATCATTTTTACTTCCTTCTCAAGAGGCTCAAAGGGAATAAAAAGGCATTTTTGCAGGTGGTGGCATTCAAAGTAAGGGCAATCAAATGTTTGAGAGCAGTGGCACAGCACTTTGAGTCTCTAAGGGTGAATGGTGCTAGGATTAGAGCACAGCAGGGGGTTGAGGGTTTCAGGTGTGAAGCTTAATGTTTGTGATCAGCAAAAAAAAGTCTTGAATTTATCTAAACTGCTCTTCTGCTAACAGTACTTCTAGCACATAAATGTTCTGAAAGTGACAAGTGTTCTCATTGCTCTTCTAATGCAAACATGATCTGCATTTGAAAGATGCATCCCTTTTGCCTAAATTAGAATGTGCATCACAAAGAGCGTAAGATGATGACCCAAAACCAGTTCTTTACACACACACACACACACACAGAGTCGCTTTCTCTCTCCCCCCCCCCCACCCCCCCTTCAATTCAAGATACAGCCACAAAAATGCAAACTTCCACTCCTTTTTTTACACAGCTACAAGAGCTGCCACTCTGTCCATTATTCCGCCTGCACCGCAGGTTTGTAATTAGGATGCTTTACCACCGGTGCTTCAGTTCTTATCTAGCATCATTCACACAGAGTTTCGTGTCTTTGCAGCGCTCTGCCGAGCAGCTCAATTTTATTTCGGTCAAGCAGTTTTCAGAGATTTTATGCTGTGACATCCTAACACATGCACACTCCTACCTCCTCCTCCTCCTGCTCATATTGCTGAGTACCACAGAGAAGATCGTATGATAGCAGTCCTAACAATAAGTTAAAGCTGTTCTGAGGATATCAGTGGRTTTAGGACTTGTGTGCAGGACATTTGCTAACCCTGGGGGGAAAAAAGTCTGAATAAATAAGACAAAGAAATTGATAGTACAGATTATTTTCTGCCTCTCCCGGGACCATCTATTCTGCTTTTTTTGGAAAATATTCTTCCTCTGTTTAACAGTGAATAAAATCTTTGTAAGCAGCAGGAAGAATCTGTCTCTAAGGAAAAAAGCATTGGACAAAACAGGGTAGAAATCAAAGCAGCAAAAAAAACCCCAAAACAAACAAAAAAAACCCAAACAAACAAAAAAAAAACCCCAAAAACCAAAACAAACAAAAAAAAACCCTCAAATATATGTCCAAATGTAGAAAAACCTTCATGGATCCTCTGTTTTTATTTCAAATGTTTTCATGATGCAATATGCTGCTACAATTTGATATCCAGAGGAAATGTGCTGCCTTCTAGAATTTGAGAACTATTGAGGCAAACTGCTCTGTAAAGGTAACTACACAYGTATAATCCTCCACCTTAATCAAAAACTCAGAATAGAGGATATTGTCTAAGTATTTGCTTTACAGTCCTAAGAKGGCCCTGGAAGATCAGGTGAATAACTTCAGCTTTTCCTTCATAAGCTTGTCTATTTGTAAAATAAGATTTCTAATTGGTATAGAAGCTAATTGTCTGTGGATTTTGATCTTCGTCTTTAATGAATAAAATAATTTAATGAGATACTGTGAGATGTAAAAGAAAGAGTGATAAAGTAAAATACCTGCATTTTTTTCTAGTCTCTCACATAAATGGATATGAACCGACAATAATTGATTAGTACATGTTTTCATCAGCTAACATTTTAAGTTCAAGGAGTGGATTTCTATTCACCCTGAGGTTTTTTCACCTGTCTTTGGCAGAGTGTCAGGGACTCCATGACACAGCACTTTCTCAGCAGAAAAATCTCTATTTGTCAAAACAAATTAGTTCTAATCCGTGCTGCGGAAATATCTGTTTCCATGCGGTGGTGGCAGGAGAAAGCATCACAGCTCCMGTTCAGCCCAGGGTGATGCTCTGTGGGAGTAACCAATCAGAGCTCTCACTCCACTTGATTTAGGCAAGGGTCTGGACGTGGTCTTTGCTATTCCAATAAGTCCCTAAATCTCTCTTTTGAGTGCCCATCATCTGGCTGGAGGGAGTTTCTCTCTGTCTCTCTATTTTGGAGTTGTTCCTTTTTGGCTCATCGCTGACCCTCACTCAGGCAGGGGGCTGATCCCAACCATTCGTGTGTYCCCACCCTTCCTTGCTCATTCTTTCTTGTTTGTTTGATTTATGGAGAAATGACTAAATAAGAAAGGAAGGTCTTCCTGAAGTGCAGTAAGTAATGGGGGGTTTGCAGCTCAGGACAAGTTTTCTGACCAGCTTAGTGCAAGTTCCACACAGCTCTGAGCAGAGAGCCCATGCCTTGTGGCCCCACTTAAAGACCCTTTCACACAATCAAAGTGACTCAAGGGGTCCCAGAAATGACAGGGATCCGGTTCAAAGTTTTTCTGCCATATTTCTCATTGCTGGCTGCTTGTTAAGGTGGAGGCAGGAAATAAAAAAACACCAGAAAGTGCTGCGGGGCTGTTTGTTTGTTTGTTTGYTTTTCCCCTCTCKTGAGCTGCCCCTCCTGTTCTGATTTCAAACTCTTCTGGAATAACTCATCCTCCCACTCTCGGAGGGACTGATGTTTGGGGGGGCTGAACTGGGACCTTTCCTCTCCGTTGGTCAGGCCCCGTGTCAAAACACTCCCGACTCCTGGGAAGTCAGCTCTGCTGAATGCCGAGCCTTGCCAGTGCCAGTCAGCTGCTGTTTGAACTAAGTCCTGACCGCAAAATCAAAAGTGGGTCCAAAGAAAGCTGTAAACAGTGTGCAATGAGCCATTTGAAGGCAGCTGATGCCTCATTTGGGGTGACATGTTGTGGCTGATGAGTGTGGATGATGTGGGGTTTTCGATAAGTGCCTCATCAGTATCCTCATCATGATCGTGTTGCTCAGCCACGGCGTGTGCCCTGACTTGATTGTAATTGCCTGAATCTGCTCCTGCTGCTCAGGAGCGCACAGTAATATGCAATAAAACAGCAAGAAGTGAATGTTAACCATCTGAGTTCTGACATGGCTGCTTGCAGTTCAAGTTTTCCATTRAGGACAAAAAAATCTATATAGACATAACAAATATGGATATATAATTGCATGTTTAGAATAATTATTGTTTGTATATGCAATAAACTTCTTTTATAAATAATGCATGATGGTCATATACAGATACATAGATTGATGTGTCTATATACATCTTCCCCTGACACCTGTCTACGTATACAAATGAACCTCACATCTCATGGTGTGTGGGTAAAGAGCAGAGGGRTGAAAAGCATCAGGACCGTACTTTGATTCAAATTTTTAGAAAACTAAGGAGAACCTGTAGCTAAATCTATGCACAGTCTTCACAAATCTTAATAACACGTGTGCATACAGATAAGTAATTAATTTTTAGATGCAGTTAATCTACTCATGTAAATGTATGTGTGTGTGTGTGTTTGTGTGTGTAATTGTGCAGGTGTGTCTCGGTGGGGTAAAGTACACATGCRTATGTGCTTTGTACTGTTAAATTAGTCTTTGGAGAGAGCACAATTTATTTTCACAAGTTAGCTGATTTGGATTAATTCTATAACATCACTGGTTGGGGAAAAAAAACCAACAAAACCACCAAATAAAAACCATCACCACCCCCCTAAAAAAAACAACCAGAAAACAACCAACAAACCAAAACAAGCCACCACCAAAAACCAGAAAARCAAACAAAAACCCCACAAAAAAAACCCCACAAGCCTACCTCCTAAAACAACCCCAAACCCCCCAAACAATCCAACTCCCCAAATTTCCTGAACCTTATGCCTGTGAGTCCGACAATACAAAGTATTGAGAAATTGTGCTCGGGGGAAGCCTTTCAGATCAGAGACTTTTTGTAAGGTGGGAACTGTCCTTAACCTGTTGGGGTCCCAAGGCATGAGAGGGGTTCCAAGGAAGTGTGTTCATGCCTATCAGTGGGACAAACGTTGTTCTTGAATTTAAAATTATTCTCAGAATCAGAAAAGTAATAAACCAAGGAGACTATGCTTGTGTRAGTGTAATCTCTGGTGTCTCGGATGCAATACTACACCCTGGCAGCCAACAGCTCTGGGGTTACTGTACACAGCTGGGTTTTTTTCAACACAGTTTAGAGAACGTTTAAATAATAAAATTTACACAAGCAAATTCTGTTTGCATTCAGTTAATGCTTGCTCGATTGAACATGTGGGTTTTCCTCATCTCAACTGTGTTATTTAAGCATCTCAGTAAAAGTGCACAAAAATGTTTTGGAAACGTTATTTGCAGCTGTGGTWCCTGCGTGCATCGTCCTGCCTGCTCTGTGGCTGCTTACGGAGGGTGCTGCTGAGAGACACGGGTCCTGCCACACCGAGAGAGAAAGGGCAGTGTTAAAGTGAAGCTGGATAGTGGGGAGATTGTTATTTGCAGACCAAAACCAAGATTCTTTAAACCCTTTAAAAATAATTCCCTTTCCACAATTCAAGCGAAAATTACACTGTCTTGGGAATGTCCTTAAAATCTTCATTATAGAAAACAAATCTATACAGATTAAACACTCTAAGTCTGACCATTTGAGAGGTAAGACAATCATTATAATTATAAATACTTCTGTTGTCATGTGTGATCAAGTGGTTTCGCTGTTGTAGCTTAAATATATTAACTTTAACCCTTTTTAATTACGGATTTAGCACAATGGTGACGGAGTCCCTCCTAGAATCCCACATTCACCCTGGGCCTCTCTTTATCCTCAAAATATGTAGACAAATAGAGAGAAATTCCAAGGAGGATAGAAAACATGACTGAGAAGTTGGAAGGATTTTTTTTTGTGAGGAAAGATTAGAAGAATAAAATGGGGAGCTGTAGTTAAATGGGAATAAAAGCAACTAATCTGTTCAGCTTTTATAGTTTCAGGGGACAAAATTCATAATTTCTCTTAAATTAACTATGCTCCCTTCTCCAAACTTCTATATCAGTTATCTGATTACTGCTTTAGTTGTTAAAAATAACTGATTCTATCAAAAATTTTAATTTTCTATAATTCGAAGTAAAGAACGTGTGTTCGTTCAGCAGAGCAAAATGATAACAAAGGGATGGATTATGACTGGGTACAAGCATTCAGAGCATTCAGATGAGGAGTGGCATTTCTTGACTTGGTAAATATTGATTCTGACTATCAGAGGAGAGAATTTTTTTAAGCTAACGATAGCTGGGCACAAGCCCAGATTTCCTCTCATTAACGCCTACAGCAAAGCAGATTTTTGGGAGGGAGGTTAGGATCTCCATTGCAAGAAACACAGACTATGAGTTTGGATTAAGAACTGGGACAAGATTTAACAGCAAGAGCAACCTGACAGCCATGGGTTACACAGTAATTGTTGCACTTAGTAATTTTTCTTCTCACATGCACACAGACAGCTTTGGATGTGATTTATTCTTATCATAAGAAACTATCTTCAGAAAAATTTCATTGTGAGTTTTTCCAGGAACTTTTTAGACATTCAGAAAGAGGCAGCATATGTCTTGGGAAGTTTTCATACTAATTTAAATTAACCCAAAAGAATTTAAATTAACTCAGAAGCAACAGCTTTAYGCAAGCATAAACCAAAATTAAGGCAGTGATGAACTGGACCCCACATCTTGGATCTTTCTGAAATCTAAATAGGAAAACAAATGCAAGGAAGATGCAGTACAGTGTAAACTGAAGGTTTTGTTAACATTACAGAGTTAATGAATCTTTACTAGAAAAGTTTTCTCAAGAAATGGAAGAAAATTCTTTCAAATTGCAGTTTCTACTTAAAACCCATCACAATAAAAATGATTTTTCTCTCCTGGAAGGCTTGTGTAGAATCAGGATTCCTTTGCGTAAAAGAAACCCTCCCTAATAAAAAGACAGAAAGAAGAATACAAAACYCAAAAGAAACAAATTTTAAAAAGCCACCCAGGATGAAAACCTAAGGTTTAGTATAAACCAGTTGTAAAAATTACGATTCTAGCCATTGTGTTTATAAACAAATGTTGTGGTCCAGATTATTTTTCTCAATTTTTTCAAACTCCTGTCTAGTCCTGTCTGTGCCAGCTGGGATCAAGCAATTTGGTGTGTTTGGATGCTACTTCTAACTCCAACCTTGTGCTCTGACCCTGTCCAGTATAGAAATGTTAATGTAGCACTTCTTGATCAAATTACCAGATAAATCCTGCCAGATCCGTGCTGGGCTGCAAATTCATCCCTTCCTCCCCACTCTAATCCTCTGTTCCTGCAATGCAGACGCTACTACCCCCAGTTTTGTTTTCCTCTGCACGAGCTGTATTCCCAGAAGGGTGGAAGAAACTATCCGTGGGCTAGATAAGATTACCGGGTTGCCAGCCTTGAAACAAAAGAAATTTCCCSAGATCTTGATTTTGCCCAAGGCAATGACCATACAAGGAGTTAATTGTCAGTAATGGGGAATTTAACACTGGGTAGGAAGAATGACAACAGAGAAAATTACGATTGCCCAATAGTAATGTTAGAAGTCATTCACACCTTGTGAGATGAAAAGGGTATTTGACTCATAAAAACATACTTTTTAGCAAACAGTAAATTCAGAATTAAACTTGGAATTAAATTCTTAGTTATTCAGAATTACATCTTTTTCACAGTATGCGTGAAGGTTGCAAAGAAGAAATGTGGGCAAGGTGCACCTCCAGACAATGTTTGTACAACTCAATTCCTGCTCTGAAATTCTGCTGAAGCCAGAGGAGGGTGATTCCTGGCCCAACTCCTCCAAAGGAGTTTCAAGCTCTCCCTTTCACCAGGARTTGTTTTTCCATTCAGAGCACAAGCTTGCTGCACACCTGAATCCKATCCCTTGCCACAACCACGTCAAGAACCTCTCAGAGAACCAGCAGGATGGGGGGGCTCTTCCCACCCCTCTCCCACTTTCYGTACAAAGGCCCAAATGTTATGTCCATGTTATATCCACCAGCAACGTCCCTGCCCTTCTCGGGGTGCTGCTGGCATCATCCCCAGGCAGGAACCCCGTGCTCGGAGCAGGGAGCAGAGCCCAGCCTGCACCGCCGTGCAGCTGCACTCCCGGTGAACTCTTCTCTTGCTAAATGATGGCAAGGGAAGGGATTATTTTTGCYTCACCATGGTGAGTGTTCCACCTTCACCCTGAACTTGTGTCCCATATTTCCATGTTCTCAAGATAACTTCAGAGATAAGGGGTTATTTAACTCTGCCAAACTGTGGYRTTTGTTCTACACAATGTATAACTGGCAAATATTTATGCGATTAACATCTGAATTCAAGCATACTTTAGCAGTACAAAGATGTGATTAGTCTTACCAGAATATGAATTTTTTAATGGACGTGGCTCGCACTTTCCAGCAAAGAYTTAATAGCTGAGTCCTGCAGAGAAGTCTCCATTTACTGAACTTTCATAGCTTTAAAAATATCCTAGGGTACATTTTCTATCTCGCAGCATGGCATAACAGAGAATTTAAATGAAATACCATGTTCAAGATGAAGAACACTGTGCATATTGCCACTACCCTGATCCTTTCCGGTTTTTACACAAAATCATRTAAATGACCGGTACTGACAATGGGCGTTACTCTGGCGGTTGAAAGCAGCATTATTTCTTTTCAGCTTGACGGTCTGGAACAGGGGGCCATGAGGCTCTGAGCACACCTTGGGGTACCTCCTCAGCTTTCTGCAGTCCAGTGGGGATCTGCTGACACCTCCAGCATGCAGGGACGAGGCCACCCAGGCTCACACAGCTGTGTTAGAGCCTCCTCAATCCCGATCCACACAGGCCAGTGGCAATGATGTGAGCCCTTCCCTTTTGCCTCACCATGTACCTCTGTGACTTCTGCCGAGTTCCAGCTCAATGTGGGTGACTCCAACCCCTACCACGTGTCCCAAAGGACCTGGGCTCAATGTACACTAGCTCTGGTAAAAGTTCCTGAGCTGCAGAAGCCAGCCATTGGGACTTCTCATGAACTTCTCCCAGGTTGGTTCTTAACCAACTGTAACTTTTCTACCTCCACACCGCAGTCCTTAAGATCAGAAAGTGGCTCCAAAGCTACGCACAAGAGGGCAGAGATCAATTTGCACTTCAGTGCATKTGGAGATAGATAAATGAAAATAAAACAGCAGAATAATCTCAAATTGCAAACCCACCACCTTCCTCCATTTCTTCAAACAGTTGACTGAAAATGCAAAAATCAAAAAAACTCAAGTTGGTTTTAATGGGAAGGAAATCCAAACAGACTGAAACATACGTAACATGTTTTGTCCCTAATGATGATGAGGACAGTCAGTGGCCAGAAGAATTGCCTTCCATGTGCTATTGAGGGCTCAGACTACGAATCTGATACAAGTAGCTGGGTATGCAATAACTGCAGAATCAGCATCTTGTTTTGAAAGSACTCCTGCAAACCCTGCAGGAACATTTCAGTACTAGATGGTGTTGCTATGGGCACCAAAGGGAAGCTTAATATAAGAGAAACTGTCTTAGGAATTCATGGGGGATGGGTGTAAACAGTTTACTCACATAAGAACCGGAATGTCCCTGGCACTAAAAAGCAAATAACCTTTGGGGGTTTTTAATGCTCTGCTAACAACATTTTACTGTAGGTCTTTCCAGAGGGACAATATAAGTCGGCACATTTTTTTAGAAGTTGCTTAAAGTGAAGTATATTTAAATAGGTAATCAAGTTCTGTAAGGTGTATCTGCATCATGTATAGCAGGAGCATAATGAAATCTGGATGCTACAGACAGATGCAATTTCTCTGTAAAAACAGATGTTAAAAACGGAAGTAGAAAATGAGGAAAATTGAAGAACTGCAGTTCCCTCTATCATTCAGGAAATAGGATGCCTCTCTGCATTTGAGTGCAGTTCAAACTTTATTCAAGAATCACATTGGCAGGGGACAGCCGGATGATTTAATTCATGGCTAGATTTCTCCCATTCTGGCTCTTTCTCTCCCCATGTAGGCTACCTTAGTGGATGAAAAGAAAGAAAAAGTAACCAGTGTAGAATAACTGCAAGAATATCTCAAGACAGACAAAGAGAATGCAAAATTAAATTCTTGATGTGAAAAGAATGGGACAATGAGCCCCTCTCCCCAAGATACCTTCAGAGAGGTTCCATTTCAGTGCTTTCTTTCTTGCTTGCTTGCACTATTTTTCATTGATGCGTATCAAAGAAAGCCTGAAAGCCTTTTATTATTTCTTATTTTCTTTTTCTTTTCACGATGTGGTATAAGTTCTTTTTTTTTAATATTATTTTCCTGCCAATGTTAAAGCAGTTCCCATTTTTCTAGTTTGCTTCTGACACCTAGCTGTGATCAACAATGCTTCCCACTGAATCACTTCTTTCATCTATTCAGCTTCTGTTGTTTCCCTTATCTCCTYTCCCCCCTTCACCAGTTTACCTCTCATTAACCCTCAGGGTTCCAAACATATTGTCTCTCTCCCAAAGATACATATTTTTATTCAGACATAAGTAATTTTTGCTCGCTAGCTTCAGTTTCTGTAATTCTCTAATAGAATAGCTGTGTGTAGCACATACTATTTACAGCACAGTGAACAATAAACCCAGACATTAATTTATACTCGTGCATTGTACACTGCTCCACTTCACCTTTTCCCCCTCTGAACTGATAGTCACATAAAATCTTATTCTTCTCTAATGTAGGAAATATGGTTCAATCTACATGTAAAAATCTGCTTGACTAGCAGTTTTGTTTGACCAACAAAATAATTATTTTCTAAGAGTCACTTAACCGACTGTGATACATTTAAAATCCTGTTTTAACTTGCAAGAATAGTGGTACATTAAGCTCAGTTTCTGCTACTATAAGATATAGAGGAGGTTTCTAGGAAATAAGCTCTCTTTTACCTACACTAATATATTTATGGCTTGTTTATTATTATTATTTATTATTRTATTTATGCCTTTAACTTTCTGAGGAGGAAAAATAAGCAAAACACAAGAGATTTAATGCTTGAGTTTTAGTTATAACTTTTGTGCTTGAAACTGGTGAAAGCAGCTGGAAATATATCCAGCCTCTCATGTAGACAACCCTCTCTGCTACCCCTTCAATTAATTGTGTAACCCAGCTCCATTCGTGAAGTCATCCACAATTCATAAAACGTTTTTCAAAGTGTGTGTTACGTGGCATGAGATGAGAAAGTAAGCTCAGATACACACAAAGAAGGCTCATTGTTCATTCTGATAAACAGCATACATGTGTCAATAAATTTAATAGGCAACTATATTTGAGAAAAAATAAGGTAAGGAAAGGGACACCATGTAAAAACCTTCAGAATTCATAATGGGTGTAAAAAGGAAACATTTTGGAAAAAACGTTTGTTCCTTGCTCTTCTACATGTTACTAAAATTGGCTCTAAATAGAGGTTATTCAAGAGCCATAGAAAATGCTTTGTTAATACATTAATGGGTGTGTTTGTCAGAATCAGGTGGATGTTTTTATGTGTGAATGTCAACTTCAAAACTTACAGCTGGATGATTTGAAGTTTATAAAACACAAATAATTCTTTCTTTTTAATCCAGGCAACATTTCTCCTGATTTTACTGTGTAACTACTCCTTATCACTTGACTGTGCAAAGTATCTTTTACAAAAAACAATCSATAGAAAAATGAATACATCTTTCATGTTTTTTAATTAAATGTTTACACTGGTTTATGGTAAACTTTCTCAAAATTCAGTAAAATTCCTGCATAATTCAACACAGTATTTAAGCAAAAGCAAATTACATCCACGAACATTCTCACAGATACTAAAAATAATTGCCTTCACTAAAAATTTCAAGTTTGTGCCAGAAGCAAATTAAATATCCAAGTTACATTTTGTGCAAGTGGTCCTTGCTAAATTAATCCTCAGAGATACTTAGTTCTTTATAACTTAATCACTCCTTCATCTTATATTTATTACTTCACAAGGTTAGTTTTCTATTAGAGAGGAACTTATTGCTGTATCAAAGGCTTAATTGAGCTCCTTTTAAAAAATCAGGATTGTCACTATAAAATCATGCATCCACAGCAAGTGTGTTTATAGAGAGCTTACAGCTTTAAATTTCACTTAGAAAAAAAAGCCTTATACTCTCCTGCAGGTTCTGAATGCAGATTTACTATAAAATAAGTGAATAATAATACCAGGTTATTTTGGAAAGTGTTCTTTCATGCAATCCCTGCATTTAGCACAATCCCAAAATGGCAGCCCAACAGGTGGTCCTTTCATAGCCTTCAGCCCAAACAATCAGGACAAAAAGGACACCAAGAATCGCATGTTCTTCAGGATTTAAAAAGCTGTTCACTTCCCTTTGTTCATTTTCAGATTTAGCCATGTTCATTATTGTTGAGCCACAAATGYAGGACATTCTTTTTTGACATTTTGCCATAAATAGACACTGACTGGGGCTGACTAGCCAGCTAGCTGCTTTGTCACATGCAAGCGGAAACTACTTCACAAAGCAAAYGCATTCCTGTTGCCTCAATGGCCCCGGCAAGCACCGGTTGTGACATGCGGCAAATCTGGCAAAGTCTAGGTTAACAAAAGTACGGGTGACAAAGGCTGAAGTTTCTCTTCCTATATTTTCCTCCACMGTATTTAATTCTGGCCTAATGAATTTGCCTGGAAGGCTGGGTGTCACGTTGACAGCCTCTTGAATGTCTGAAAATACACTTTTGCATTGTGGGCTCCCTTCRCAGGGAATGGTTAGTTAACTGGTAATGACAGACTTCAGCGGTGAAATCTAAGATGAAATACTTGTTTCTCAGTATTTTTAAAGTTGTGAAAGTTTCTTGTTACAGTGATCTCGATCTCAACATCCGTGACAAAAGATGGGCCCAGTCCTACGGATCTTTAATGATGCAAGGAGCCCTCACAGCTGCCTTCACTGTGCTGCTGGGAATTACACGAGTAATGGGCACAGGAGCACTGATCAAGCTTCTTCCTTCATGTGTATGAATGAATGAGTGTGTAAAACACTTATTCATAAAAGGCAGAGCTATAATAGTAAATAGTACCTAACTGTTCAAGAAGAGTAAGTTAGTTTATCTTCAAATTTTTTAATTGCAAAGTTAAGTCCTCTTCTGCTTCTTTATATTTTGAATGTAGTACACACTGCAGTGTGGTTTTTTGTTTGTTTTGTTG
>NW_026623232.1:3523949-3547952 GCF_030028575.1 Malurus melanocephalus
TCAAAACTTCCAGGGTCTTCCACTGCTATTATCTTGGAGATTTTCCAATGCTCGTCTGAGTCCAGGGCTTCTGACACATGACAGAATGAGGATGAGACCTGTGTTTGTAGCAGCCCTGGTGGAATGAAGGTTTGATACTAGAACATTTTTAACCTGTTAGCCTGAAATTAGACACTGTTAACATCTTACTTTCAACATTAAATTTTCAGTGGAAAATGTAGCTTGCTTCAAATTGTCTTAAGAAAAGATAGGTTGCAGATAAAAAGAAAAGACTAATACATTTGCATTTTAAAACATCTATGTGCGGATTTGCTTACAAATCAAAAATATATTTGATCACTGCTGATAACAATTCCAGTAGAGTCAAGTACATGTCTCTCAAGCTCTACTGCTGCCAAAGGCAATAGCACAGTCTAGAAAAAAAAAAAACCCTTTAGGTACAGACACAGTCTTGACTCTGTCTGTGAGGGAGCAGCTATGCTGAGAAGTGAATTCTTCCTCTTCAGTTCAAAAACCTGAAATCAGCAAAGGAAAACCTCATAGTTAAACAAATTGGTTAATGAAGTTGATGCTCAGTGCTSTTTATCATCTGGATGTTTGTTCCATGCTTTACCTGAGCTCGCTGTATGTTGAAGAACCAGTTTATAAATGAATTAAAGGACGAAAGCTCTTAACAACCTGATGATACTTGGGCAAAGCTCTTCACTGTGGGTCTCTCCCTCCAGAGAAAACATCCACTGGGGCATTTTCCTGGAAACCTTCACAGAGKACTGAGTCCTCCTGATGTTCCTCCAAAAGAGGAGGCTCCTGCCTTTCTTTGTAGTACAAAAGCAATATCATTCAACTTTTTAATATATCCAAGTAAAAGCCATAATCCTCACAGAATTCAGGGGGAAATCCGTTAGTAAAATGTTTAGGCAACAATCACTCAAAATAGTTATTGGGTACTAAATGATGAAAAAGCTTTGTAAGAGGATTTTGGCTTATTTCAACAACAAAGTACACAAAGACCAGAAAAGTCAATTGTAAAAATTGTAAAAAAACACAGTAAAATGACACAGAAGAGGGACTTGATGCTCTTTCCAGTCTTGCTTTTATTTTCAATTTTCTCCTAGTCTTAGTATCATTCCAATTTTTCCTAAATCAAGATAACTTTCATTAATAAAATTATTTTTATAAAGCAGCTGCACACATTCTTCCATAACAAAATYCAAGTTTCAAGTTAAAACTCTGGGAAAAAAGTAATTATTTTTGTGTTGGGAGTGTGATTTAAGGGAARAAAAGTAGTTGTCACAGGATACAGAGAAACTTCACAAGAATATATCAAACAGCACTGGAAGYCAATTAATGAGGCGGTAGAAGCAGGGAAGCAGAGAGTTTTACCTCTTCCCAGACAGCAATAAGTCTCTTACAAATTTAGCTGTCAGAAATGATTGCTTTGTTTTTGACAAGTGGCATYACTTCCTCTTGTATTGGAATTAAAATTGATTGAAATTGATTCATGACTTTTCAATATTTCCCACACCCTTTCATTCCTTTGAATTTGAAAACATTATTTCTGTGAAACAAGCACAGATAAAAACAGTGTATGTGCTTTCTGGATTTTATTTCTGATTCTTTCTTTGAGACATCTAAGTATTAAAATGAGAGAGAGACTAGTAATTAATTTTCCTTTAAAGAAATGCTTTAAAGAAAAGAAGCTTGTGCCAGGCAGAGACCCACAAGGGAAAGCAGTGCCCTGGTGGTTCAAGGAGCTTGTAACAACATTTCATGGTGAAACTGCCTGCACACAGCTCTGCCTGCACTTGTTTGGCTTCAGCAGCTGTAAAACTGTGCTTGTTTGGATTCAGCTGCAGGACCAGTTTGCCTAAATCTTGCAGCAGCAGAATACAGCGTAATTCAGGTGTCTTTACTCTGTAGCATTACTAAAAAAAGATTATATTAAAAAGTCTGCTCATTCTTGTCCCAGTACAATATGTGAAAGCACCATTTTTCAGTGCAGGACCCAAATGTATCCTGAACATTTCTTGATCTATCATGACAGCAACCTTGTAAGACTGTCGCTTTTTTATGATCCCTGTTTACCTACAGGGAACTGAGGGATAAAACATGGAAAGATCAAATGACTTGCACAGAGCTTCACCAGWAACTTGAGGATGGGGAAAGCACCAGATCAGTCCCTGTTAAACCTCAACAGAGAGCTGTGACCATGATAACACCTATTCTCTCAGAATACCCATGTCTGTGTTTAGTCTGATTGAATTATTTCGTTTTCATTGTTTCTACCCCCATTGTATTTAAGGCCTTTGCTGACTTCAGCTGACGAACCCCACGTGGAGCCAGGATGTGTTGCTTTAAAACTGAGACCAGCATGTCATCCTTAAAAYGGCAGTAGTCCAAGGATTTCCCCTATCCCTTATCATTTTTCATATGTTCCAAGCAGCGAATAACAAGAAGATCACCAAAAGCATGGCAGAAAAGAGGAGGACAAGGGCAGTAATCTGAGCAAGTGAGAGCAGGTAGGAAAGGGAGCCGTGATTGCATAGCTAAATTGTCAAGAATGGGAGTGACTAAAATAAATAAATAACTAAAATAAACAAAGCAGCTGGAGGCACAGGGAACATTCTGGGATAGGGTGAGAAGGATGGCAGAATTTCTTTCTTGCCATGAAGGTATGCCATGTTCTTGGTAATTAGTACCTGCTAAACCTGTTTTTCTTAAACTTGCTGTAGAATTTTTTTTCTCTCAGTAGGACACAARCAAGTGACATTCACTGTTGCCACACAGTACTCTTTGGATGACTGACATAGTGAAAGGATATAACAAATATTTTCTAATTGATAAAATCTGTGGAATTACAAAAATGACTATAACGATCTCCATAAAAACTACATTTTGAAGCTGATTCCTTTCATAATTAATCCTCCAAGAGCCCTGAACCCTTGTTATAAGCTGCAACATTGATATTACTTGAGAGAAAATTGGTTCCTGAAGCCTGTAGTCATTGCAGGCAGAATCATGGAGCTCTGTGTCGCTAGGAGTCAGAAACACCTTTTTCTGAGAGGCTCTGAGGGACTAATAGGCTGGTTTTCTTCGGCACAGAAACAGCTCTCCTCTGTGCATTTAATGACCTGATAACCTTTAGACTTCTTGGTGTCTGTGCAACCTGCAGCAGCAGCAACCTGTCAGAGTCATGTAACCAGAATTGGTTCCTTCCTCTCCTGTCAGACTGCTTTTCTTTGTTTTCGTCTCCTCTGAGCTAACAACCCTTCTGTGTAGCATCCTGCAAGGTCAATCTCTGGCACTCTCCTTTGGCACATCTCGTAACACCCTGGTCTCTTCTCCACCTGTATAGCTATCTGTGCTGGGTAAGTGTCTTCTCTTCTGCAGCTCCAATACCTGGAACAACCTTACTTTGTCTCTTGTTGACTCTCTGTCTTGTTTCAAATTCCATTTGAAATAGCTTTTCACCTTTGCTATATCTATTTTTTCTCTTTGCTGCTTGCTTGACTTGTAATTGCATTAGAGGCCCTGAGTGAAACACTTTGGCACAGTTAAAAGACAAGTCCATATACACATATCCTGTACTGAAGTAGAATTCAAAGGCCAGRAGAGTTTCTTAAATACATGTTATAAAACCAAAACACTCCCTTCAAGTGTGAGTTTGGAACTGATGCATCCCTCAACCAGTGCTGGAGGGTGTTTCTCCATGAGTAAGAAGTAATTAGCACCAGCAGCTAATCATGTACRGATTTTTAAATACTCTCCATTTTGCAGTGCTTTTCTTCCTTTGCTGTTTGGTACATAAATTAATGAGGAGCTGTGAGTGTGAGAGGAGACGATTTCACCCCCACAATGTAAGAAACACTTTTGTCATAAGCCATTGCAACGTGTCATTGAAGGTTCTCTGCACTGAGGAAKACCTGTGCTGTCTCACATTAAACTGTAGATAATTTGGCAAGTGTGATGTTGCACCCTGTCACTGGAGTTAGGGGCAGTAGAATCTGCTTAGCTGTGTCAGCTGAACAGGCTGCYCTCCCTCTGGTAGTTTAGTCTGTATTGAACAGATGGCCCTTTCTGCCTTCCTCTTCCATTTCATAATGCTATACTTGTGACACCAAATTCTGAAAAATTAATGCATACATGAAGGCATCCATCCATATATTTTCTTTCTTGCACAGGTTTTGTGCAAGACTGCAGTTCAGGATTTGATCTTGTGTGAACAACATACCTTCTCAGTCAGAGAAGCAGCCGATTAGCTTAAGCAAACATGAGTGTACAAAATGGCTGGTGTAAAGTGTGCCTCTCACTACTGTAATAACTCTGCAGACATCTTGCTTTCTTGCTAATACAGGTTACATGCATGAAGCTCCAACTACATAAAGCAAAGGTTAGAGTACTAGGAAACTAAGGGAAGTTTCTTCATTCTTTGAATTTTTTAGTTGACTCAGCATCTGGGGCTGGCACACACTCTTTTGTATAAAGGTAACTACAGTGGGCCTTTCATACTGCTCCCCATGTACTCAGAAGACTCAGAAACAAAGCAGAGCAAGAGCCAGGTTTACAGATCAGAGTTTGGTGAAGCATTGCTCATGCTGTGTTTGCAGTAAGATACGAGACTTTCGATGGGAAGCAGCTATCCAGCCTCCATTGGCCTTGGCACTAAAAGGGGAGTGACAGTTTCCACCAAATGCAAAATTCTGTATGGATAAACTAMATATCAAATAATGATACGTAGTTTATGCATGTACAGCTGTGTAAGAGACTAGGTATTTACAGAGTTATTAGAATTATCACAGAACAGGCTACAGAGGCACAGCTTTTATTCTCTCACAAATATTAGTAGGTGTATAATTCTAGTTTTGAGCCAAAGGAGTTTGTGACAATTGATTTAGCCTGGCTGCTACTACAAAACTTCATAACAGCATATTGTAGCACCGGTGAAATAGGTCATAATTAAGCAAGAAATGTTATTMTATTTATGTATAAACAACTTATTTGTATTCATAGTAGATTGTCTCCACAAATCTATTCTTGTCTGAGAGCCAAATAGAAATTTAATGTCATTGTCATGTTTAGGTGAACATCATGCTCTTATATTCCCCTCTGTTTGGCCTTGAATAAAAATCAGAGCAACAATAATATAAATACTATGAAAGTAGTCATGAACAGTAGCCCATCTGTACTGGACAGAATTCTACAAATCAATTAGATGGTCATAAAAAGCTAATCAGATGTGGATGAATCAACTGTGGAAATAAAATGGATTGAACTCTTATGTTTCTCTTATACATGAACTCTTATTGTTCATGTATAACCCTTTTTAATAATCAAAATGGGTAAATTACACTAATTAACCTTTAAAAGTTTAGATKATTTCTAAATAATAGCTTCAAACAATACCTATTCTTTTCATTGTTATTTTTAAGTGTTTTGTCCGTGACAAGGCAGTTTCATTACAAGATCTTCAGTAGTTAAGTTGTGCTTTTTTCTTATTTCTCAATCATTAGATTTTCTACAGTATGTTCTCCCACTCTCCCCCATCARATAGAATCTGAAGTCAGAAGAAGTCAAATTCATATATCCTAGGAAGAAATGTCAAGAAAACTTGTCTCCTGGAGAACCACTTGAGTTGTGTCTCACTGCTTTTGGGTGGCATGGATCATCTGAGATGCCATCAGACCCTCTTCCTACCCAGAGGAGCTCCTTATCTGGGCTAGTGCAATGCTGGTAGCAAAGACAATGTGTAGCCCAGCCCTTTTGGACAGGTGGCCTGGATCCTGAGCAACCTACAGGGCTGAGGGCTGCTTCATCCASCTTCTGCCATCCTTTGTGAGAGGATTCTATGGGTTGCTGTTACAGCATGGCTGAAGAGAGATCCCTACAGCTACAGAAGCCTGGAATACTTAACAACCCCTCAACATGAAAGGTTAGGGAAAATACTCACTTTTATGGAAAAGGGAAAAGGGAAAAGTTATCTGTAAAGGAATCTCTCTGGAGACTTTTTATTACCTCTTCAAAGCCCTCTCTCCAGGTTTTCATAGAGGAGAGGATGGCTCAGCATCTGTTACTGTAGAAAATGCTTTGTTTATTCTCATTGGAGCAAATTATTTGTACACTGTTCAATCAAAAAATTGCTTTTATTCAGTATTTTGACTCCTTCAAAAAATTAGTCTTCAGCATTCTGGGGATAAAATTTCTCAGTACTGTTGTAAGGTATTAATTAAAACAAAAAAGATAACTTGTGATGTATTAAATAAATAAATACATAATCCAGGACTGATCACAATACATTGGATAGAATGGTGAATGGTTTGAGTTTTCTAAATTACTGATATTACCTGCTGATATGAGGGCTGTTCAAAAGGGCACTTCACTTTTGGGTTTATTTATTAAAATCCTGCACTCAACTGTAAGAAATTAGCCTCCTAGAGATGAATCGCTCCCAACTCAGAGGAGCCTGAAGCAAGGAAACTGATCATGCACATATTGCAAAACTGCAGTTACACAAGCTCCAGTGTTTTACTGCATCTCTCAAAGTGCTAAACAGCAATGTGAGGCAAATGTTCCCAGCTTAATAGTGACGCTCTTAGACATTTTCCTCAAATAATTAATGCCAAATTTACAGTGCTGTACAATTAYCCTTTTAATCTTGTAACTGGAAGCCCTTAATAAGTGAGGTGCAATGTGAAACACAGACTATTGGACTGTAACAAAGCCAGGAAAAAATGACAGATTAGCTTTCCGGTAAGCATAAATGAAGAGACAGAATTTGATATGTGAATTTTGTATATTGAAGCTGGAATTAAAGTCTGTCTTGAGYTCTTGCACTGGAAACAAAGCTATCCTTTCCATTCTCTGTTGGCTACATGGATTTTTAGTATTTCCTTCAAAGCATGCACCTTAAAAACACCAGGACAGAAGCAATGCAGCTCAGGTAAGTGCCTTGGCAGCCTGGAGTGCTTTGCAATCTCTCTCCATGGTCAATCAATTTTCTTTTTCCAGTGAGTTTATAGCACAGTAGGGTTGCAGTTGCTGACAGTATGGAAGAGCTGTACGCTAGAACAATGATAAACCTGTTGTGGGCAAGTTAATTGAAGAATGCAATTCCTAATTACCTGATATTTCAACTGGACGTGTGTTGGCAAGGTTCACAGAATTTCATCTGAACCTTGTGATACATCATCCACAATGGGTTGCAGTTATGTTCAGTGCAAGATTTCCTCAATGAGAAAAAGTTCTACAGAGAACTAATATTGTGTAACCCAAATCTGCGTTTATCTACTGCCAAGTTTGGGGTTTCCATTGTCCTAAGAAAGTGCGACTTCAGAAACAAATGGCATTTGTACATGACTGATATCAATAGGATTTCCACTACTGAGCGAGGTGGGGGTGAATAGTGATGCTGAGATCTCCTCTCAAATGTCCACATTAGAGGGGAGACAGATTTTAAACAAACAGCAGACTTGCTTGTAAGCCTAAATTAATGAAGAATCTGCTCAATACTTATCATTTTAATGGCAGCGGGCTTACTCACTGATGAGATACCATCTTACAAGCAAACCTTAAGAAAACTTTCTCAGATTACTCGCAAATTAAAGCGCTCTGACATTAGGCAGTTAGGCAGAATGCTTGTTGCTGTATAATAGATGTTAATGCAGTGCTGCAGACAAGTAGAAGTGTCTCCACAAAAGCACTTACATTCTTTCACAGGCAAACTTCAGAGATACAGACTGGTAGAGTCACACTCTTCCATCCCTGAGAGAAATGCAGCAGGTGGAAGCGTAGCAATAGTCAGAGGAACACTGAGCCTCTTGCCATCAGGCAGAAGGAGGGGACCTGAAAGATGGGGGGCAATGGAAACAGGTCCCTGTTTGGGAGGCAGGAGAATCCCCTCCCAGCCCCTCTTGCCTTCTCAGGCGCATTATTAAAATAGGTATGAGATTATGGAACTTGATAATCAAGCAAATGATTGTGAAGGTGAAGGTCAGGGGTTTGCCCACAGCAGGTCAGTCAACCAGATGCATTACTAGTATAGGTTTTAAGAAAGGTCACTGTTGTGATTTCTTTCTCAGGGAAATAGAGGGCCCTATATGGTGGTTGGATCCATCCCAAAGTCTGTTGCTTCCATGGGGTTCAGGTAAGAGATATTACTGGGAGATGAGTAACATCTGATTATTAACCCCTTCTGATTGACTGGGCCATCAGTGATAAGGTAGAGAAGTTCTAGGGCAGTTAAAAGGGACTTCAGGATGCTAAGACAACTGGTTGAAGGGATAGAAGCAAAGGCGGTGCTTTCCTCAATCCCTTCAGTAGCAACAAGGAATGCTGAAAGGAACAGGACAACCAGCTGATCGACATGATCATGTACAGTACATGATGCACATGAGTGGAGTCTACTGCTTTGTAAAAGCTAAACCCCTTTGGCCATTCCTCCTCGCCTGGTAA
This sequence comes from Malurus melanocephalus, assembly GCF_030028575.1. Taxonomy (NCBI): domain Eukaryota; kingdom Metazoa; phylum Chordata; class Aves; order Passeriformes; family Maluridae; genus Malurus; species Malurus melanocephalus. The sequence continues at coordinate 3,532,398 of NW_026623232.1, forward strand.
GAGCCACCTCCTGCCACTCTTGGTACTGTTTGAAGTGTATGGTGTGGCAGCTATACCCACAATGTACTCTTTCGAGCTATGGCTCCTGGGCCAAAGGACCAAGAAGAGAAAAAAGAAGTAAGGCTTATCTACTTCAAGTAAAAAAGCTGCAGCTCACTGTGCTGGTTCACCAAAATACCCCTCATAAAACTTGCTGTTAGGATTTTCAACAATGACGGCACTCGGACCTCTTCCTGGAGGGACACCACACACCTGAGAGGTTACTATCATACTGTTATCCTTCCTGGAGCCAGGACAAGAGCTCAAGCAGTTTATCTCTCAACTCTGCTGGTTCACCTCAAGAGAAACACTAGATGCAGTAGCTATAACAAATGGTATTCTAGATAAAAAGATGAGGTCACACAAAACACCATCTATTCTTCAAAGGCTGTGCCCAGTAAGTACTGTGCATAACACCTGTAACAGAGGCTGATACAGGGACATYAACAAGAGTCACTCTGCTGTGAGCAGAGCAGTTCACATAAAATTTCTGCAACAGCTACATTTCTTCTAAATGGGAATAACGACAGACAGTAAATAGAAGAATTTGTATAAATAGAAAATGGTTTATTAAAAAACAAATAAACAAAACCAAACAAAAAGTCACAACAAAAATCACACTTCACTCTGTGGTCAAAGGTCTGACTTTTAATTAAGCTACACAGCTGGCATTCATGCTTCAAAAGTCACGTAAGCATGCATATGGAAGGCATATGCATGTGGTGCCTTGCTGGCATGCTCCTCAAAATCTCCYCGGCTTGGTTTTCAGAATACATTGTTTGTTAGCAGATTATGAAATTTGAATTCCTACAAGACACTGAGAAAGTGAAGAACAGTTGTTTTTATTTACATATATAGGATTTCCATAATCACCTGTCACACAGAAATGCAGTTTGCTGCATTTCTAACAGCTGTAAAAACAGTGACAAATACAGAAAAAACCCACAGGTAAGCATGCATTGTGCAAAGTTTTGGTAATTTTTTTCCCAAGTCAGTTTGCTTCTGAGAAAGTATTTATTTCACAAGTCTATACAAACTACTTACGTGAACTGTATTCAAAAGGTAGTCCTTTTGAATACTTAGTCATCAAGAATTACATGTGAGATACAGCTTTTGTGTGCAGGTTAAGACTTTTCACATACAAATGACACAATCCTCCTTTATAACAGAAGGAAATGGATTATTAGAATGACACTCCTGAAACATTCTTCATTTTAAAGTAACTATTTCATTAGTAAGATCACTTTTAAACAAGTTACTTTGAAAGAAAGCTTTCAAGATCATCCAAAGCAGCTTACATGATTGCTTGTCTTCATTACTAGTCGTCTCTGAYGAACACTACTCAGGTCTCTGGTTTAGGCATGTGTAAAGCACGATGAGAATTCTGAAAACACTTATCGAAGAAGCTGCTCAGCCTCCTTGGACTTGCTTTCTTTTGTTTTCCTCAGTAATGCCTGTTTTATAGCATTGATCTTTTCATCAAGTTCAGCCAATGAATAGCTCTGCTAAAAGAACAAAATAAAAATCACTATCATTTACATTTTGTAATTGCTAGAGAAGTGGTTTATCACTTGATACTTGAGGTCACTGCATATTGCACTAAGTGATAGAACGACTTCTGCAGAATTGTSTGAATCTAGTCTTGGCCTATTCAAATTTAAAAGAGTATAAACTTGCAAGAAACAGAGAGGCCTAGTCACGGATCAATATATTCATGCTACTTCTGTTAGACACTTGTTTAGCCTCCCTATAAAAAACCCTAAGAAATCCCTTCATGTTAAAACACTAGACTACCCACATTTTTTCAGAACTTGTGTTTACAGCTGAAGGGGTTTTTTTCCCCTATTGCCCAACATCAAGCTCTTTCCTGTGCCACTTAACCTGACAATTGGTCTTCTTACAAAACTGGTCATCACCCTTTTTTATAAAAATACTTCACCCTATGCAGGACTTTTTTTTCCTCATGTAAACAACACTATTTCCTCAAGTCTCAGATAGCCCACATCCCATTCCAAGTATTCTCCCCAGTCCATCTGTCTCCAAGAGTGATGGCTAGGAGCAGACAAGGTTCCAGCCAAGCCAGCTATTTCTACTTTTTTTTTCATAAACCAATAAAGCAAATTGAAAAATAATTTTTAAATCAACAAAAACCACTAAACCAAAACAAAACCAGGTGATGTTAGTAGACGGCTGATCAGAATGCAGAAATTGCTTGTTACTCTGAGCTTGATTAACATCATTACAGATTTTATTCTATCATCCTTCTAACTGGTGAAAACACTAACTTGCCCTAGTACAGATTCTCAGAAGACTCATTTCATTGCAACATCCTTTAGCTTTCTGTCTCCTTCTCTCTTTCTTTGGYAAACTATCCAGTACTGATGCAGCTATTTCTGAGAACTTAGATACTTGCTTTGTAGAACTTCTGCTTACTTTTCACTCAAAACATCCTAAACTTAAGACGAACAAGAGTTAATAGCACTTACATGGGGAGATTGAACCTTTCTCCTCTTGCCAGAACAACTCTGAAGAAAAGACATAATCAAAACAGACTTAATGTTGCATTGACAGAGGACCACAAATAATTCTGTAACAATGTTGTCAAGAGTCTTTAAAGTATAGAAATAACACTGACTGCCATTACATGGATTAAAGAAATCTCTTTTATAATTAAGTACTTTGGATCATGAGAAATACTACTGGAGAGCAGTCAGAAGCTGTTGAAGCTTCTCCACATTTGGCAGTCAACAGCTACCAATTTAACTGAAGCTTCCTTCAGACAGAATTGAGCTTTTGAAACTGTCAATATTTTTCTCCCTAAAATTTGCCTGTACCGCACCAATATTTATGCAAAACTTTGGATAAAATGTGCTAATTACTGCACGACATTACTATTGCCACCATTACCCTTTTCTTCCCTGATCCTCATTCTAGAGATCCTAAAGCACTTTCAATAGAAGTTTCAGCTTATGAAAGTGTATGTTTTAACTTCTGGTTTTTAGCCARGTAATGGAACAGCCTCAGAAACAATGAACTTTACTGGTCTCCAACACAAATAAAAAAAATTTAACAAAAATGTGTAGTCTTTCTATTGATTTTTAATTACTGATTCTTCTTTGCTAGTCTCAAGGGAGAAAACACAAATTAAAATGCAGTCAACAGTAAAAGGGACCTTCTAACTGTTACATGGGAAAAGAAGAGCATGATAACAGAAAAGAAATTTCTACAGTCAAGTAGAGCCTGATGTAGTAACAACTAACATTCTCTTTATCCTAATACCCTGTGGTGAGTGATGGTTAAGGTGTACTATTCAGAAAGAGACAGAGCTCTGCCTGAAAACCAGAAACAAAAAAAMCAAGTCACAGAATCACATGAAGCAATTTTTAAAGGGTTTACTCTCTCATGCTTCTGGAAGTTATTCACATATTGTTAGCATTTGGATCATGTACAGAAGCCCAAATGATTTCAGCTGTTCTAAGCCATTAATGATTTGTATCAAAAATCAAAATTTTAGTCAATTTTCTTGACATAAGAAACACTTCTGATTTTAAGGCAGGGGACAGGAACACAATCCCTTTGACACATTTCTTACAAATTAGTTAAGCTTGGGTGGCAGCAATTCCCCCCCCCCCAACATATACTATTTCCTTTTGAGTGAGAAATTAGGCAGATATGAATATGAACTTGATTAGATGGTCCACATGTAATATAACCACTACATCAAGCCAGAGTTATTTATTAAAAGTGTCTGCCCTCTGACTCTTAATTTTACCTCTGTACATCAAAGATTTAAGCACAAATGACCCAAAATGCATTTAGGTATGCCAAAAGAAGGTGAGAAAATTTCTTACTACAGATTGAAAATATTCAGGAGACAGTCCTTCCAGCTCAAGGATTTTATCTTCAAGCTTCTTAATTCTTTGATAAATGTCTCTTGGTACTGGACCACCTAAATACATCAGTACAAATGCAAAGAAATCAGGAAAAGCACTTGAATAACTTATTTAACTCAAGACTGAGTTAACATGAATTCTTCAAGATTAGCTATCAACCAGTAGCTGAAACAAAATAAATGGATGGGACAATAAAAAGGAAGCATAATTAATATGATACAGGTAAAACCTGACTGATAAGCCAGTGCAGTCAATGAAGGCAGTAGGACAACTTCATGAAGCTGGCTGAAGTATGTCTGATAAGGTCCCTGAAACAACTAATGATCACTCCTACAATATTGGTTGAACATGAAAGGTTACCACTTCAAAACTGACACCAGCAATAGGAGAGAGCAGATGGGATGGCTCATGAATCCAGCTTTGATAGCTAAGACAGGTATCTTTCAGAACAATCTCCACTGAGCATCAGAGGTTAGAGGACAATTATGAATTGTGCTTGACAAAGAACAGCATTTGCCTGACCACAGATGGGAGGAGTAAGGAATGCATGTGTTCAACAGAGTAATAGAGCTCTGAAAAAAAAAATAAAAAATGACCAAACAAAAATAAATTAAAAAAAAAAGCCCCAAGCTCCCCCAAGACCCACCCTCACAAAAAAAAATCCCACAACAAAACCCACACACACACCACAACAACAGCAACAAAAAAATCCCACCTCAAGCCATTTGCTGTTTTCATCTATACCACAGCAGCTTGGCCTTGTTTCCCCAAGTAAAAATAGAACTGAACAAGAGACCAGCCTTAGCAAGCATCTCATTTGCACTCCATAATATTCTATAATGAAATAACTATATGAAGTAACTGTTTATCACAACTAAGTACTGGCTATTGCAATTAAAATGATAGTCTGGCTCTGAACCATATCAACAAATAAGACCTTAGCAAGCTTTTACTTTTTGTCACCCATTTCCTTTTATTTCTGAGTCTATTAGACAAGACAATTCTATTCCACAAACTACCAAAATAGGCACTAATGTGGAGTTTTGGTGGGGTTTTCTTCCATTYGTCTGTTTTGTCCCTTCAAAGAAACAATTTTGCAGGTAGGGTCCCTCCTTCTACTCATTGCTCAGCATCTGCTAATTAAATTGGCTAACCTCTCMCTCTTAATATTGCTTTCTCTTATGTAAAGGGACGAGCTCATCCTTTGTGTTGATTCTATCCCCAGCCCACAAGTTGTCTATGAAGCAGTCTGAAGTCCTAAACCCAGCTTTTCCCATTCATTGGGTCAAGGCAGGACTCCAGGGGCTATGGAGATCCCCACCTCCAGATATTCCATATTATTTTAAATCTTGTTCTGATGTGCCTCTCTCTTATTTGCCACCACATAAAGTATATTTTTACTAACTCAGCATCTCAAATAGGGCATAAACCTGAGTTCCATTTTGGGCATAAAACCCTAAACACTATATGATTGTACTTGGGGTGACCAAACCCTTCAGTGGCTCTATCCACTGTTTTTACAGAACCAGTTTTTACAGGCTTGCCCAGTTTCACCACTGTAATGACAACTGTAGTATAAAATGGCAAACCAATGTCAAAATTAAAGCATGATACAAACCTGTTTGTAACCGTAAGTGTGCTTCAATGTTTTGCAATCTCTCCTCAACAGCTTGGTTTCCACAATCATGCATGGGTACACTGGCTTTATGACTGGACCCRTGTATTCCTTCAGATCTAGTCTGAGGTCCATATGTGTTTACTACCCTAGAAACTAGGTAAAGAGAAAATAAATTTCAGATATATGCACATGAAATGCAATGCAGATCTAACTGAAATAATCAAAACACAGAAGCATGAAAACCCACATTAAATCAGTTTCACAAAGTCTTGCATATGAAGGGTTCCACACACATTAAGATCAAAAGTTCAAACAAAAGCATTTCTGTATTTTTTCACAAGTAACTAAGCCTAATAAAAACCTAGGATTTTACACAAGCAAAGTAAAAGAATTATTTATACATCCATGTAGAATGGCAGTGTCAAGAATCTGTCATCAGCTGCTGATAAACAGCAGAAACCTTGATACCTATGGCAGCAGCTGTCCGTGTGAGCTTTTGTGAAAGCGCAGAGGSCAGAACTAATATTACAGGAAGCATCACAAATACATGAAGATGAGGGGAGGTACACAACTGGAAGAACCAACACAAATCTCAGTAAGGAAGTTCATTACAGTAAAAGGTTTAGTGACTCTTCAGCTGCATCTGGGACTACCTTTTTACCCGTGCTGAGCCATGTCCTCATTAGAAGATTTTGGTCACTTTTCTTTAAATCACAGACATTTCTTGAGTCCTCCTGATAGAACTACTGCAGTGTACTGCAGATTTAAAGACTATATTGATAACTCCAGATGCTGAAGTGCACACACACATACACCATCTTACTCAATACTTCACGAAGGCCACATGCTACATTCTTGCTTTAATTTAYACTGGTTTTACTTTCAATTCCTTTCTGAGTATTTTTCACATTTTAGTTATGAACTGAAGTGAAAAGTTCCCTTTTTCCCTGTATTAYGCTACCATCCAAGTTACAAATCACAAATATTGTTTAAAACAGTGACTATTGAAAGAGGTTCTGTGTGAAAGACTCTAAAATCAATCTCACTTCCCCATGTCCCTCTTAGCTCACCAGACATTTCAATACTTTTTGTGCTTTGCAGTATTATTCTGAATTACAGAATTAAAAATAATTAATTGGTTTCTAAAACCAGTCGAATATTATTGCTCTCAAAAATGGAAAAGAGGGTTACTTTCATTATCATTTTGGTATTTTGTTTGTTTTTAAAATAGGGTAACTTGTGTACATCTGGAGAGCAACATGCAGTATTTTATACACAACTTCCGTTGGACAATAATTTCTATATTATTTATTCCTTTCCAAAAGTTAGTGCAGTGATAAACTCATTCCCCAGCTTGTCACTTCCTATAAATTTATGTCTTAGAACTTCCACTGTGCCAAAATTACATTCTATTTCAATACACTTAAACCAACTTATGAAAAATAGAAGATAATTCTATTTAATCTCAGTTCCTTAACTGAACTGGTGGCTTCACCCTAGAAGAAAAACTAAGAATTATTCAGCTTCTCTATTCTGCATAATCTTTTGCACACTTCCTTTCACACAATGAAAGTAAGCKACTTTGTTTTGGTCTTTAGTGCCTAACCACTGGAGACATAAATGAAGATGTAAAAGCATTTACCAGAGTTAAAAATCAGTATGCYAAGTTTGAATTTTTGAGCATTCTATAAAAAGTTTTAGTATCAAAAACTCATCAGTGCTGTTACATCTAGACACTTAAACGGGTATTAAAAGAGTTGCTTACCCTTTATATGACTTTTAAATCCAGGATAGGGTGTGAAAATTGCATCTGTTCTGGCACAGCTATTTTCTAAATAAATAATGATACAAGTGAGGTCCTAGTTATGTATTTACAATTGAAAATATTCTAACCACCACCAGCTTTGACTTTTAACAGATCTAATTTAAATACCTTGAACAATAAAACCAATCAGAAATACTTAATTCATTCTATAAACACTTGACCATTAATAGCTTCACAGACTTGCAAGGAACTATTGGTTTTAATTGGATAAGTGACTCTTATAAATGTATGCACATGTGTGTACAGAAGTTTATTGGATCAGGACCAAATGATTTGGTTCTTACTTTTCACTGCATTTCTCTGCAACTTATTTCTTTCTTCCTGTACAGAAGCCTTCTTCCTGCTTGCCACTGTCGTTCTGGTTTTATGTACTTTTCTGAAACTTCTTTATTTTTCGACTGATCTAGTTTATTCATGAGCATTCTTTCCTAAACCTTCCTGCATTTATTCTGATCCATGTGACCTCTTTCATTAGCTTAACCATAAAAACCTATAGTATGGACCACCTTAATTTATTCTAATGTTTATACTTAAATCTCTGTTCATATACAGCAAAGCTTTACACATATTTTATTATGCCTGAACAATATAATAATATTCTGTACATAATTAACAATTTTGGGAAACAGTATTTTACGATCTAACATATTCTACTAGACTTCAGATGTCCTCTCCATTCCAACTAACATTCAAGCAGTTAAACTTTTTAAGAAGTTTACTGAACAATAAGCTTTGATCTAAGAGCATAAGTACATCACAGAGATAATGCATATGTGGGTTCACAGGTACTTAGAAAATATCTCTTACTACTTATGTAGTTTTATGTACATAAAATTAACTTTGAAGATGCATTTAGCTACAGTTACTGATCCTGTAAATGGGAACCAGTTTCCCAGATGGATTTAAGATTGCTTGGTTACAGACACAGCCAATTGTACTAGCTGGTGTATGAAAAACACCAACAGTGTGAGCAATGCAAAAAAAAAAGTTATTCCAAGCAGCTAGTAATTTAAATGGATCAAAAATTCTTCTTTGTAATTTAACTAGCATTAAACTAACTTCAATTTGAATATTCAATTCACAAAACATTTCTGAACTGCAACTGAATTTACTTTGGAGGAGCACCTAGTTACAGCACTGGGAACAATAGCTATTAAATAATCTGATCTAAGATTGAAGTTCTTAAAATTAATACAATAATAGATAAAAATATTTCTCTATGGGATGCACTAAATGTTGTCATCCAGCGACTACTTACTTTGTTTTCCTATCTGACATCTGCAGTGGACATRCAAGTTCTTAATTTTAAAACAAAGTTACTCTTAAAAGAAACTACAGTTTTAAATATAGATTAGTGCTTTTGAAAAATAAAAAAAAAAATTAAAGAAAAAAACCCATACAACTTAAATTGCTATGAAGATTAAAGTCTGGCTAGCCAGTTACCTTGATTACAATCAATAACATTGCAAAATTCCCTGACATTATTTTCATTGATCTCGGCTTGTTTCCTCTCGATGAACGCTGATATCCGCCTGTCAATCTGCAGGTAATAAACATGATAGCATATATCTACTTCATTCTTTAAATTTAAAATTTAGAAAGGTCTTTCATTTTTCTGTTTTAAAATTTACATAAATCACTTACTTCTGCTTTTCCAGCTTTTATTTGGACCACTTCTGGATCAAAATTAAAATGAGCATCCTTCAGATCTCCCAAGTCATAACTTGCATATTTTTCTTCAGTCTGACTGTTAGCATCATAAATCTCTAAACTTGTTTGGCTTTCTGTTTTACCTGCAGGTTCAACATGGCCTATATTTTCCTCTTTGATCAATGACTGAAGTTTTTCTAAGAGAGGCTGAATAAAGAAAACAGCATGTTAGGGTTATAAAAATAAAAACCCAAAAGTCCCAAAGCCAAGAAGACAAGTAATACTACTGTTTTCAAACCAGACCAATGGAAATAATTTTGGGAATTATGACATCTGGGTCTGACAGAACACAATAATAAGATTAAAAAGAAGTTCCAAATATTGTACACACCATGATTCTGACCTTTTTGACCTGAGTTTTTCAGAGGTTTGTAGAGGAAAACTCCCCAATTTCTGTGAAAATCTGCCCATACTCCCATTTTACTAACTAAATGAAAGCTTCGATGGCTGGCATCAATGCCACTTAATTAACATGTCATTCAAATGCTTACTCAGAACAGTAAGGCTTAGTATTTTTCCTCCTTAACATGAAATCCAGTGCTCTTACACTGTAAAGCCTTTACTTTATCACCACAGCACTACATTCTCCACTTGAAACCGCAGTTGCCCAAGTGAATGAGAGAACACAGACATGAAATACATAGGCATTATCATGAACACATGCTTTGCTTGACACGGTTGATTATCTACTCAGGTCATGAAATTAAATGAGAAAATGCACTGACATTAGCAGGAAAAATGCTTGTTCTACTGAAGTAACTCTTACATACAATATAACAACAACATCTCAGTACATATATATCTCACTGTCTCTTTTTAATTTTTAACAGTTTCATCTAGTCTGAATTTTATTGCTTATTTTCTCTATAAATTACTTTAACTTTTTTAAAACAACATGATTTTTAGCAGTTAGATTTTCTGAAATGGAATCAAATTCCTACTTGCAGCAATCTTACATTTTGGATGCAAATTTTATATGCTTTTATCTTGCATATTTTCCCCTTCTGTTCATCACACCAAAGATTTGGTGGATGTCTGGAAAACAAAGGGTCTTTCTTTTACCTACAGACAAGAAAATATAGAAAATTCCTTTTTCATCCTCCCAGTACTAGGTACCTCAAATAATTCATTGACTAGCTGAAGCAAAATAGTAGTACTCAAACCCCCACCTTTTACATATGAAGTATCAAGGTCAAAACACTGTTCAGTTACCATCTGACAAACTGCTCATCCTCCCTGCCATGCAACTAAATKACTTTTGGCAGGGTTGGAAAGTTTCAAATAGTTAAAAGAAAATGACAGGAATGGTGACTGGCTACTTGGCAAGATGAGACATTAATGTCAAAGAAATTACTCTTTAAAAAAAAAAAAAACAACCTACGCTGAAAATATATTTAATTGCAGTAAGACACTCCAGGATGTGTCATGCTGGGATAATGCCACTTCTTGAACCACTGAAAGCACTCTATGAGCCTCAAAACTCACCCAACGCATGGAATCATTATCATAGCATGACACACACCTGCCGTGTCTTATTGCTTAATTATAACCCACCATAGATGGAAATGTATCACATTTACAATGCAAGTCTAGAAATCAATGAGGCTGCATTTATTCAGCCTGCTCACCTACAGTGGCTATTCCCACCACTAATCTCAAAAATCTCTAAGTACCTATGGAGCGAGCATAGCGGAATCCCAAGYATTTAACACTTTTGCATTCCTTTTTTGTTGAGCACAGCAACATAATGATATGAAATATATTGAAATTTTACAGYTGAGGCAATATAATTACTTTCAGTTGTTGATCACTTTTGTCAAGTCAAATGTGTCCCATGAAATGTTTACCTGTAAACATAAAATATGCTGCTGAAGTGCACTAAGGAGCAATGCTGGCTGAAGCGCTGGTGTGCTCTGAAGCTTGCTCCAATCAATTACAACTTTCACAATATCGTCTCCAAGGTTAAGCTTCAACAGGGTAAAATAAACACAATAAAAAATTATATTACCTGCATTAGCATCACTAGAGTATACAAGATTTTTACAAGACAAATATTATGCTCAGTCTCATACAGACCCACCCCATTTTTAGAGGAGAACATTGAAAAGATTTACTATTAATTAAATCCAAGCAGCTGTCATATTCCAAGTAAGCTAGCATTTGCAGAGAATTAAAAATTCCTAACTAACTCACCATACTTTTATTGTATTAATTCAGTCCTTAGTTTTATTAAATTAATTATTGTATGAAAGCATATTGTTCATGTTAATCACTCATACCATCTTTTAAGCGATGCTAGAACCACCAGCGTGAAGAAACATGACCCAGGATAGCAGTCTCCTGTAAGTTCAGGTAATTTATTCCAAGACTGCAAGACTATCTATGCCTGCATGACCCATACCTTCATGTAATACCATGCCATATTCTTGTTTTCACTTGCTCCTAATCCAAAAGAAGCTTTACATTAAAAATAAGTGCATTAAAAATAAATATTAAAAAAAACCTCAAGGTTTAACAAACTCTAGATTATACAGCAGCACTACCAAACCCATTTTCAAATCTGTATATGTATTAGGATTGAAATTAACAATTGCCATAGGAATCACAATATTTAACTCCTWAAGTAATAAAACACAGATAATGAATTTGAAGTATTATTTAAAAAAAAAAAACTATGTATCTTCTACAAACTAAAAACATACTTACTAAGACAAAGCTAATTGTCAATAACCTCTAATACACTGACACACTTTCACACCCAACTTCACCCTTTTTGTTACACTAAAGCACTTCAAAAGATCTGAAAGTAATGAGAAGTTTCACTTCCCAAAGCCAAGTAGGTTTTTTTCCAACCAAACATTCTGCAAGTGATACTCCAAATTCTAAATACAGATAAAGTTCTTGTTTGAAATCAAGARGACCTATAGGTACTCTACTTGCAACACTGAATTCCCAATTCATATGCATACTTGTACATCCATCCCTCACTCCTTCCATTTAAAAAAAAAAAAGTGGGAGTGGAAACAGAAAAAAAGAAACCTCAGGAAGATGACAAGTGACCTTTAACCCATGGTCTAAAGCCATTTAACTTCTACCAGCATCAAATATTAAGAATAAGAACACAGAACATATGCACTTGTGTCCTGATGCCACCACAAAGTGTATGAGGAAAAACTGAGAACTGAACACAAGAATGCCTTCATTCTGAAGGCAAAGCTGTCAGTGACAAGCWGTTAGTTTCAAATCCTAGGATTAACACAGTTTTGTAAAGAACTATCAGCCTAAACCTTTCTTTAGTGAAAGATCAGCCTTGTTAAATTCAGAATCAGTTCCCAAATTACATAGCAAAGGAGACTTTCTGACTCGATACATTATATAATGTATTTTAGATATTTTCACACAAATGGTTATTCCTGTTTAACACTYAAGCTAAATACACAGGATGTAGGAAAGTAACGTTCTAGGAAATAGTAGTCTTGAACATGTTTCAAAATCAAGAATGTATTTAGAATTTGGTAAGAATAAAATTTATTTTAAGAATTAAGCCACTGTGCATRTGTGATMATCTGAAGTATATATTTCTCCTATATGCTATATTAGTCTGCTGACAGGTAGATTAAGTCATCCAAATGAAAAAAAATAGAAGTCCTACTGCAATTTCCTAATAAGCCTCTTYTTTCAAAATAATCAGCTAATGTGTGCTTTCATATCATAATGCACAACTCCTGTCCAGGTAGTTCAAGGTACAAAAAGCAAGAGAACTTCTAACAGAATAATTTAGAGGCCAGTGATATTTTTAACTCACAGACACTGATTTTAAATAGAAGTAAAGAATAAAMCCCTCCTATATCAGTAAGTTTCTASTACAATAGAGTAAGTTCTCAGTCTTTCACATTCTACTACTTATTAGAACTGTGACAAACAAATTTATAAATTCAGTATTTTGATAACTTCAARCCCTTTGTCTGATTACAAGTCCACMGTCTATTCTGCAGCAATTTACAGGATCAAAAGTAATGTCTGCCCTTTGAAATTGTTTTATGAAAAACACTGTCACTTGACTCTTCAAAGAACTTTTCAGGATTAGTTATACTGGTTTTAAGAGTTGTCATTCTCAGATGTCCTCTTGGTCATGTACTGCAATTGAYTGCTCAAGTAAAAGAAATTCCTGTGCCAGAAATATTCCTGCTTACAGCCCAACTTACTAGCATAAATCCAACTTAAACTACTATGATGAATCACAAACTGCAACTGCTAGCAATCTGACACATGGTCACTCAACTCTATAAAATGGAAATGGGGAATCAACAGTTTCAGTCAAAAATGCAAGATAGTTTGCTAGAATCAGTAAGAGGGTAAAACACCACGGTAAATCTGTTAGAACTCAAGCACTGGCAACAAGTGTGCAACTCAACAACTGGAAAGGATCATGACTGAGCAATTAAAAGGACTTTCACAGCTAAGATGGAGCAACCAGATCCCTACAGTTCATTGCAGTGGACAGTAAAATGAGTCTGTTGTCATGGCAAGAAGAAACTCCAACCGCCAATGAAGACAATTTACCCTGCACTGTATAACTCTGCCAAGGAGATGTAGCAACCCTAAATAGTTCTCTTACAATTGTCTGTATGCACCCAGTTATTTTTAAAAATCACTGGGGTATTCCCAGTGACCTGCTAGCTATACAGCCAGCTTTGGAGAAAAACAGAGAGAAAAAAAAAGAGTTTTTAATGTAGGTTTAGAAACAATTAATTAAACCTATGATGAATACCCTAGTTAAGAACTTAGGAAACGTTCTCATTAGTCTCCTTTGTGTTTTTCATAAACACAAGAGCTCTAACTTTTCACTGATGTGTGTAATACTGTCATTCACAGTTTTGTTCTTATACTCAGATAAACTGAGAGTCACTAGCTCTTCATTGATTACATTCAGAATTTTCACCAGGAAGAACTATGGGGCCTTTAAACCTCAATAAATAGTTTTCTTGCCTCAGTCATCCTATGAAKCAGCTGTGTCTGAACATCATGCTGTTTAGCACCATACTCCTGTTCAAAAGCTATGGTATTTTTTAATCACTTTAGAGACAGGAAAATTGAGACTCTTAAGTAAGTGCCTGAATTATCCAGCTCTTAATTCTAGCTGTCTTTTGTTTGAAAACAGAAACAATTATTAGCAGAATTGAAGGTGAGATGCAAATACAATAGAGTTCTATACAGATGAGAGGTGAAATATACGAAAATATAATTTCAGATCAATCAGCAGCTACTCCTCTACAYATAAGAGCAATTTCTATACCAAACATACATGGTTACACCAGCTCCTGCAAATACTGGTCATCATCTGGCCCCAAATCTTCAAACTCCTAACTTTGTAAGGAAGAGTGTGGGTTTACTGTCTTCACAGAACTAAATGTTTCCACAATGGAAAATKAATTAATCTAGAAATTATTTATATCAATAACGTTATTAGCGTTATTAAACGTTCTCCTGATAAGGACCTTCCACCACTACTGCAACATCTGTTACACAATTCATGAACATTACTAAATCTAAAGTAGGTGTTTCAACTTAAGTATCACAGAGCAAAACATCTTTAAAATTTCTGACCCTCAGATGCACTGAGTGCTTCACAGTATGTCATTATCAAGCTGGGGCTAACTTCAAGCTCCTGATCATTTATTTTGATTTAACGCAATGTAAGTTTTCAGTAGCTTTTCAATTCAGAGTAATTAATTGGTAAGATACAGCAATTAGGCAGACTGCACTTTCCCATGGAATAAATCATCCGTCAAACTACAAAGTGACACACAAGGTCCCGTYACTGCGAGGCAAAGGCACGGTCCCGGCTGCGGGACAGAAGCAGCAGCAGCCGCCACGCACCCTGGGGTTGCCCCAGCCGGAGGGAGAGGCAGCCGGCACCGCCGCCCCGGCCCTCGCTGGAGCCAGGCGGGCGCGAACAACCTCCAGAAACGAGGCAGCTCCCTTGTTTGTGGCARACTTGCGTCCTTTTCAGCACCGTACCCTATTCCTGGAGCCCACAAGCGCCCGCAGGCCGGGGAGAAGCAAGGGCCGGCCCTGCGCGGGCCCCCGAGGAGAGACGATGTGAGCCGGCGCGGCACCCAGGCCAGCTCCGCCCTGAACCTTCCCCACCGCCCGCCCCTCACTCACCTGCCCCGCCAGCCCGGCGAGACAGCGCAGGGCGCTGCTCGTTACCTCGGAGGCCGCAGGGTCGATCTCCGGAGCGCGGCCACCGGCCGGGAGCGGGCTGGGCACGGCCGCCGCCGCCGCCATGACACCGGACCGGGCCGCGGCCGCGCGTCGCCCAGCGATGACGAGCGCCCAGCGCTGGCCCCGCCCCGCGCGCTGATTGACAGGCGCGGCAGCCAATAGCGAGCTCCTACGGAGTGGGGGCCCGGGGCGGCTGTGGGGGCGCGCGCTGTCGGCTCGGTGTCCTGAGCGTCAGCCCGAAC
>NW_026623232.1:3548722-3651734 GCF_030028575.1 Malurus melanocephalus
CCTCAGCTGCCTCCTGGAGCTGCCAGCCCGGGCCCATGGCAGGCACGCTGACAGGAGTGCCTCCACTGAGGGCTCCTTCATGGGGGGAAGGACAACTGGCGTTTATTTCCTACATCAGATTACCGCCGTCGTTGCCGCTGTGCTTTTCTGGTTACACCTTCACTTTTTTTCATTCGCGTGTGTTGTTCGAAGCCTTGACTCTTCTGGTTGCAGCAGGGTTGCTTTTAAATCAGACTACAAGGTTTGTCAGAGTACTCTGATTATGGGGATTGCAAAATTGTATTCCTAGTAAGACAGTTTACTTGTAAATTTCTGTCCTAAAACGGTATAAATGCTTGCAAAAGTTTCCTACCTGATATTTCTTTTGATACCCTAATTTTGATCTTCACACTTTTTTCTGTTCTCTGACTCTCCACAACCCCAATATTTTTTATTCAATTGTAAAATGGTGAATGCAGTTGTATATATTAGTTAAAACATTTTAAAATAAAAATGTTAGGCAGATGAATTTATTTGATTGATACTTTGGGGATTATGTTCCAGATGAGACATACCCTGGTTTTGAACAAGGCTTTCAGCTYCAGCAATGCACAGCATTTGAGGAAACTTGAGCAGAGAAAGCCCTGCTCAGTTCCAGAGAGAAATTAGTTCCAAAGAGGACTTCACTGTTACTGATTACAAATATATTTCAGGGAGATCTGCATTTAGCAAGAATATCTTACTTAAGGTGAACTAGATGGCATTTGCTTGGATTCAGATGGTGAAGAGCATTCTTTGGATTCAGAAATAGTTGTGGCAGAATGTGTTCATGACCTAGAAGCTCTGAAACACAGAGAAATTTACTTCCTGAAAAGACACTCTTTTTGTCAAACAATATCTTGAAGACTTGCACAAAATATGGTAGTCATTTAAGAAAAATAGTGAAAYTTTGTTTTGCATTTCTGTGCAACAATGCTATTTCCAGCTCCTGATTAAGGGCTGCTTCGGCCTGCCTTGCCTCTTGCAGTTTTGTCTCTGGACAGGCAGCTGGAGCAACCCTGCCAAATGTAATCATGTCATTTAGATCAAATCATGAAGATTGCAAGAATAAAGGAAAATACATTGTCCTTTCCCCTTCCTCCATCAGCACTACAGCTCTGAATAAACACAAATAATCTGCTGGCCAGAGCAGAATATGGAGCACAGATGTAACAATCTGACATGGCTTGTTGCATCTCAGTGTCAGAGAAGACAGTTTGTCTGGACTGAATTCCCAATGACCTGAAAACACAGATCAAGTCCAAGCATTTGAACCAATTTTTAACTTCAGGTAATGAGTACTCAGTTACTTAATAGTTTCCAGTTTGGAAAAATAAAGCTTTCCTGGAGTGATGGAGCAGGTTTGTGCCTGCTTTAGCTGTAGGTTTAGCTTTCTCAGGTGAGAGACCTAAGACCTTTCCTTTGCTTTTGACCATAYTACCATGCTACCATATTACCTGTAGCCAGAGGTTGTTTTCGGGTAAAAAACATAGCAAATGAAAAATAAATAGATAAGCATGTAAATATCAGAAAGATACTGGCATTTACGTGGAAATTCAAGGGACATTTAATGAATGTGGAGGATTTCAAGAAATGGTGGGGGTGATACACCATTATTTATTCAATRATGATTACAAGAAGAGTATGCAAAAGACCATGAACTAGTCTGTAGAGTTGTTGATGTCCACCTTTTATTTACTAACCAGAAACTGGATCTTAGCCTTCTTGCTGTTGATTGCAAATGTCTTCACTTAGAGAAACAATTACAATTCCTATAGGGAAAGATYTTCTTCCTACATTCTCTATCTTGGAAGACCTTGATTTGTGTTGCAGCTGCTAGTTGAATAAATTTGGTATCATCTGAAGTTTTACAGATTGAATTATGCAATGCATTATGCAAACACAAACAGAACAGAAATAATCCAAAGTGATTTAAGAGATTAGGGAAATGAGAGCATGTGAGAAAATGAGAATAGGGGAAATAATTGCAAATACAGCTAAGGMAAAGATGTTAAACATTCGTATCTAATGGAAGAGACAGATCAGAGCAGAGTAGTTCCAGAAGATGATTATATGCTCACTGCATGTAAAAATGAATGCACTTGCAATCGTGTCTGGCAATAAAGTTGGCCACAGTAAATCCAGGCCTCCCATAAAGACAGAAGAAATTACATAGTGTGCTCACTAAAGCTGGTGATACAATAAAATATTGGAAGATCTCATTGCTGGAAAGATACTGGTAATTTGGAATAAATTTATAGAAAACTGGCAAGAAGCGGATTGCAAGAGCTAGAGATACTTGTTTAGAAAGAGGAATCAGAAGATTTAAATATGTCTAACTTGGCAGTAATGTCCAGATATTTTAATAATATGACAACAAAGGGAGGGAATAATCTGGAATTGATTTCAACATTCAGGGATAGACTTATCATGATAATATTAAATCTTCTGTAGGTTTGATCACTGAATGGATCTTTAAGGCATATAAAAGCTTCTCCCACTGAAACTACCTTGAAAAATATAAGCACAGATCCACTAAGTTCTTAAATAGCAAATATTGTGGTTGGAGTAAAATGATTTTGAAATATAAAATAATTTTCTTTTGGTTTTGGACTATTGTTTCTTTTATTTTATTCTTAAAATGATAAACTTATTCACCTGTTTCCAACTCTAGGTGCCTTTAAGCAATTTAAAATCACAGTAAATTTCATTAAATTGACACAAGTTCTCTTTGCTAGTCACTACTGTCATAATTGCTCACACTATTTCTTCTGTTGATTATTATAATACCATAATTTCTGAACTCACACTTTAATTTTTCCCTAACCAATACCCAAAGAAAGGTGGGTGCTTGGCAGAATGTACCAGTCATTGAGGTTTGTTGTGTCAAAGAGTGAAGTGCTGATCTAAGGAGGCTATGTAACGTATAAGCAGACTTTTCTCCTGAGTTGAAAAGCTCATGCTCTGTACTGCTTATGTCAGCTGTAGCACAGAGAAAGGCAGAAGAGGCAATGCTTCAGAAAAAAAAATTAAACTGAAATAATTTGGAGTGTCAAAGGTAAAAACAATATTCTGAATTCTGCCCAGAACCCCTGGCAAATGGTGCAGTTTGACACCAACTGCTGTAAATGTAGTTTCCTCTAATTTCAGATTATCAATACTGCTCTAAATTATCTCAGTTTATAAAAAGAAAACKGATAATATCTTACTCGTTGTATTAAAATATAACATGACCAAGTCCCTCCAAAATAAGAGCTCTTATTTATTTTTCCAAGCATTCATTTCAGAATTAAGACAACTTCACTTCTGTTGCTTCCCAAGTACCCAGGAAAAGGCATTGCTTCAACCAAGTTTATAGATCCTGGTTCAACAAGATACTTAAGCTGGTGCCTAATTTTAAGCACTAGCCCAGCTGAAAAAAAAAAACTCAGCCTGTCTCCCTAAAATGTAGTCATGTCCTTACTAACTTCATCAAATAAGGCTCTAAATTGCAAATCTAACTGTTCAATAGGAGCTGCATTCCTAAAAGAAAATGTCTCTGCTGACCTTCTGGTGTTTCTTTCACTCTATCAAAGTTTAGAAAGCCTTGTTCAGACAAGATTGGAATGGGATTTGTTCAAAATGTCTTGTGAAATACAGCCGTGATGTAACTGCCATTAAAGAAAAAAGCCAAACCAACATACCTATAAGTATCTTATATTTATGACTTGCAGTAATTTGATCATTCCTAGCATTCATGATGCTGTTGCCTGCATTCTGTTCAGTGTCCTTATCCTGCATGCATATAGACCCATGATGCTTTCTTTCTGAATTTTTTTACCCCTGTGTTTTTCTAACACTGCTCCGTACTCTTCCTTACTTTGGTCTTTATTTTCAATGTCTTTGTTTAGTACCTTTACAACATATTTAAATTTTATCTACCTCCCTGCCCTCTTTCATGCTGCCATCTGCAAATGTGATTAGCACTCTCTGCACAAAATCCTTCAGTTCGATTATATAATTTGGGATTGAGAACTGACCCCTGCAAGTCCTAGCTCAACAGCTCTTCTTCGGAAGTCAGTGAACCATTATTATTCACGAATTATAGACTTCTATAACTACTTTGAAAGATTTGATTATAAATCTTCTTCCTATAATTTTCTTCTGACACTCTCACATAAAAATGTAGAAGGTACTTTGCAGAGTAGATGTCTATGCTCACASTGTATCCCCTTACCTTCAGGTATCCATTCATACCTGAAGACAGACCAAAAATTAATAATTTTCCATTTCATTAATATTTACATGCTGTACATATTATGTATTTAAGTCAAGTTTAACGGGGCACTTGAAAATCTATATTTAACAGGGAACCAGAAATATAGCATATTTATTTCAGAGAAAATTTAACTGTTGGGGTTCTTTGATTACTGAGTACTTGATTTTAAAAGCTGCAGCTTGCGTCTTTATTAGTATAATTTGACTATTATTTTAAAATAAATAATAGTGATGGATGCTTAGGAATATTTTAAATAGGATTCTTCAGTATTGCTAGGTACAAGCTTTTCACATACCTTAGCTGGGAGCCAAGTCCTTTTCTAAACACTGCCTTCTTAGTATTTTCTGTGGAACAATTACATTGCTCAAATTTAAATTTACCTCCTGTTTCAACAGTTCATCTTATAAATTTCTATACCCCAGTAGCTGGACACTTATTATCTAATAGATAACACCTGTCATTTTTGGTCTGATTAATTAATCTGTATTCTAGCAGTTTCCTCCATYGACTTCAAGAAACAGATCCAGATCTAGTTTAGATATGAGATTTTTGGACTAATAGTTTAAATTAGAGACCTGTATTATGTAGTTGTGTTGAGCCTCTCAAATTAGCCTTAAGG
This sequence comes from Malurus melanocephalus, assembly GCF_030028575.1. Taxonomy (NCBI): domain Eukaryota; kingdom Metazoa; phylum Chordata; class Aves; order Passeriformes; family Maluridae; genus Malurus; species Malurus melanocephalus. The sequence goes on from NW_026623232.1 coordinate 3,553,618, forward strand.
AATTCATATATCCTTATGACAAAATAAGATAGGTACCTGAATCCTTTAAGCTTCTCTGGATATATCCCCCTTTTTTCATACCACCTGCAGTATTGTTCAACTTCCATACCTCTACAAGTAAATATGCAATGCCCTTTTTGGATATGAAGTAACTATTAAGTTATATGTATTATAGTAAATGAACAAAGGATCACACTCATCTTTACACTGTCAATATTTTTCTAAAKCAGAAGAAGCATTTGTTAATAGGGAATATGGACTCTAACCTTTTTGGGTCCCAAACTTTTAGTGAAGCTAGTCATGCACCTGCTTAGTTTGTGCACAAATCATTCTAATGAATTCTAAAGGACTATTCATGTGCATAAAGCTAAGCCTGTGTGTAAAAGCCTTTGCAAGACCGGGCCTAGGTTGTAAATTTGATAATGACTGAAACTGGTTCAGCAGAGAAAAAGCAGGCCTTTTAAAAAATTTAGAAGTGTAACTCCAGCTAAGCTGAACAGGTATGGGCAGTGCTAAGAGTCCTCACAGTACAGAACCCTTAAGACTGACCAAGAAAAAATGATAARAGATGATATATTTTTTAAATTTACATTTTATGATACTGCATTTTACCTTAATCTTATTAATTCTTGACTTCTTCTTAATTTCATTATGACTATGAAATCCATTTGAATAACTTTATTACAGGACCTTAGAAACTTTCCTGTTTAAATTTCATGTATGTGTGTGTGTGTGTGTGTGTGTATGTACTATATGTATATATAAACTGTATGAAAGAATAGATCTGTTTAGAGAATTGTAGTTGTGAGAAATCATAACTAGATTCTATAGTAAATTTGCTTGAGGAGAAAGCAAGACATCAACACTGTTTCATACAGAGGTGTACAGAAGAGTTTTGCACACTATTTGTTCATACCATGCAATGTTCTGTCTTCTGCTTCAAGTGTTTTGTGCCGCACTGYGGCAGTTTATGTTCTCAGAGACAGTACATTACCTGCAGGAGCCTTCCTATAACATCAGGGTAATTCCAATTGGTGTGGTGCATCTCCTGAAACCATTTTCTAGTATTGCTTCTGTGAATTGCTTCCATCAAGAACTTCCATAGAATTAGATAAAGCTTTTCCACGTGTTTAACATTAAACATTTAGTTGCATTAGTTGCCTGCATTAACAGGCAGTGCTACTAAAATTACCATAGAAAAAAAATGAAATAAATATAAACTGAGTTCCTGCTTGTGACTATTGTTTTTAGCATTTAATATGCTGAGTGTATGAAATAGGCATCTTTATGCGCCATCACAAAAGACAAATGTTTTCCTTTACTTAAAGATAGTTGTTGTCTTATCATGATCTATTCACTGCTAAAGTAGTCTACTTAGTGGCCTTTAGGTAACATTGATAATGAAATGTCACTTGTTTGTGAGGCTCRCTAAGTTAACATTGTTTAAAAAAAGTGGAAGTTTTTTTCTGCAGCTTAATCAACTTTTTATTCATACTAAACTGCTCCCTCAGAAWATTCTAGTTTCCTCAGTTAAAATATTAATTTAATGTGAAGAAGAGAGCAGATTAGGCATGGACAAACGATACCAAAGCTGCAGAGTGTGAAGGTGACAGTCCAGGGACAGTCACTGCTGACTTTATTCCAGTTGTTGGCCTTGGGGACATGACTGATCTTTYGCTCAGTTTGATGCAAGAAAAAGAATGAAGAAGGTACATCTTGTAAGGTATGGTGCTCCTTTACTAACCTTTTAAATTATAATTTTAATGAAGATTAAAGTTATGGAGTTAGAGAGTATTTTGCCAATTTATAATTTAGCATTTCAGGCTGAAGTTTCTTTTGTGTTCTTTCTGTTTTTATACAGGCAGCCTAGAAGATGGACATTTGACAGGCGACAATAGACTGCTCCTTTCCCAGGTATCTCCTGCTTGTTTCCTTTATCTGTGAATAGGAAATGGCTTAAAGGCACCTGTGTTATGAAGGTCCCAGGGGCAGCTGCCTGACTAGTGAATGCCTGATTATGTGTTAACATGCTTTGTCAGATATTGGCAGAATCTGTTCTCTTCTTTTGCCTTTTCAGCAAGGGTACCATTGACAGACTGGCTACCCATTTATAGAAATGTTGTCCATCAAACTGTGAGGAAGGACAATGGTGTTTTTCTGTGACCAGTGACTGTGGGAAACTTTTCTTTGGCTATTCAGGCAATTTTTGTAGCTTGCTCTGAAGAGGAGAGACTGATGAGTGCAAAAAGTACAATTAAGCAAAGCCAGACTTCAATTGAAGGCTGTAGTGTAGTCTGCTTGTTCTCATTTTTTTTATTTGGAAAAAAATCTATGGGTTTTCACATTGCTGTGTGGCATTCAGCGGGGGGCTATTACAATCCTAAATTTTTTTTCTAGACCACCTAATTCTAAGTAAAAATTAAATGTAATGAGAGCCACTTGGAGTTCTGAATATTTTAAAGCATAATTCCCACAGAAGGGATTCGACCTAAACTGTGGAGAGCATCAGTTGGCTAATTATAGCTGCATTTTATATTACAGCAGGTGTCAGATGCAGTCATCTCAATAAAGTCCACATAATACTCTGGGAAATAACAAAAGCTTTTCTTTGAATGTGGGTACTAATTTCTGCTAGGTGTCATATGAGCTCTGATACTTCTTATTGGTGTTAACAAGAGCACTGCAGCACTCAAACATGCTTTTTGCCTGGGATGAATTGATACTGTAAAGCACTTACTAGTCAGCCTTGGCAGATGTCAGTGGTTAATACTAGTGTTGCAGAGGTTGGTATATAATGCAAAGAGTCTTACGTAAATACTTTTAGATGATGGGCTGGTTTTGAGAACAAGTGTGAACCGTGCACAAACTTACTTAATGAAAGCTAAATAGACAACAGCAGGATAAGTGTGCTTCCTTTAGCTTCTATCTTATTTTAAGTCCTCTGCAAGTAAAGGGTAGATGGGAAAGCAGTAAACTAGGTGAACGAAAACATTAAACTTGATAAGCTCTTCATGCTTTCATACTATTTGCCCAATTCAATGGAAATAGCAAGTTTGAGTTACTGAAGTGATTGGTGAAAAAAGTCTTTGCTAAGCCTCAAAACTGAGGTRCCCTAAAAATTATAGCTTCAGAATAGCCTGCATGTGATGAAACTACAATCTRTAGAGATTTGATGTTCACCTGACTTCCTAAATAAATGATGGAATTCTATAATTACAAGAGGTTTGTATTTTAAAATATTAGTGATTCATTAAAATAAATACTGAAGTGTGTTGCRTGCACAGAAACCCTCGAATACAAGGAGTTATGATGATATTGAAGTGGAATTGCAGGCAGAAATGGAAGGGTGAAAAGCACAGGCAGCAAAACCTTTCCGGCTGATTGTGCTTGGCCTAACATGCAACAGAGATGCTTCCCAAGCTTTCTATGTACCTTGAGAAGCAGTAAGATAGGAGACACTTCAGTACAGAACAGCAGGGTCAGGCCATGGGGAGCTTGCTTATTCTCCTGATGGGTGTGGAATGTACCTGGTCCAAATATGGACGAGGAGAAGGGTTTCAACAGAGTGATGCCAAATGCTGGGCTACTCATGCAGGAAGGACAAGCATATACTAGCAAAACAAGGGAAATCTGACAAATGATAAAAACTCCCAACATCTAAGTCTTCTGGAAGAGTATCAAGCCACCTACCTTCCCCATCTACCTTCTACCTTCCCCTCTATCACTTCCTCTGACAAAAGGTAGTCCAAAACACCAGGCTGCCTTTGTTTCTTACACAGAAGTCCACGGAGAATTGTAGAGTTTATAKAAATAATAAATACAACTTAATGTTATACGTATTTTATTTTTAAAATATAATAAACTATTAGTTGAATAAAACTGAATGAGAAACTCCAGCACCTTACCGTAGCAACTCTGTAAAAGAAAAAACCCAATCACCAATTATGAAATATTATTTAATGTTTTGTAGAACTGCAGAGTACTTTAATCTTACTGCTTTACATTCTCAATTAAAATAAATGTGGGAAGAACTTGGTTTTGGTCTGAAGACTAGATGGAATAAGTAATGCGTAAAAACCAGTTGAAAGTAAATTAGAATAATACATTCCTATTAAGGATACATGCATTTCTGGACTAACATACACGTTGTTAAAAAAAGTTTCTAAATACAGTAATAAACATATAGAATCCATTTAAACCTGGTCAAAACCAGGTACAGAAACCAAACACAGCAGTACAGAGATGAAAATTAAGGGAGAAATAATTTTGTATCTAATCTGTGCCTGGCATCTGGGGAACAGAGGGTTGTCATGAGAGAACTGCTTTAGCTCTCACACATGAGGTTACCTCTRAGGAAAAGACATATGAAAAGACCTGGTAACAAAAGCCCAGTTACAAAAGCTGAAGGCATGATTGCCATTGTATGAATGAATTTACTAATTTACCCCATTTATTCCACATAGCCCCTTWCTGAAACCTTTTAATATTGAGAGAAGCCCAGTTCAACTTGGAAAGTTCTGAGGAGTTCCCAGTGAAAKGCTGGGAAGGTAAATAAGAGGTTAACTGTAAAATCTGTAAACCTAGTTGGTCCTTTGGTTGTGTCTCAATCCAAAAAGCATGAAGGGACCACCACTGTACTACATTGCTTCTGCACTATTGCTTTCCTATGTCTTAAATTTCTGGTGTTGGGATGTGCTCCTGTCCATGTGAAGCAGAGCTATGTATTAAAGAATAAAACCTCCTCTTGCCAGTAGACATTCTATTATATTTTTTTTTTTTCATTTTAGGGGAGAAAGTAAGGGATAGTTATCAGCAAGTAGAGATGCTGCTATAAAAAGTAGCTACCAATAGTGTCACTCAAAACTTATTACCCTCTGCAGATTACAAAAACCTAATGACTTCTTGTGATGTCTCTGAAGGATTCTTTGGAAGAAGGCTTCTGACAGTTCCTGTGGTAATGACTGCCCTATATATGACAAGAGTTTTATGTATGTGTAATTCTTCTCCATTATTCTAAAAAAATGAATGTGTCTAGGATAATTTTGTATATCACCTACTGTGAAAATTGCTTTTGTGGCAAGCAAAATCAACTACTCCATGACCTACACTTGATATTAGAGATTACGTAAAACTTACTGCACTCTCCTTTCTCCACAGTTATTGCTGCTTGTTCCCCTCCATTTTTACTCTTAGGTTACAGAGATGTGATTGCACAATACAAGCAGCACAGATGGCAGCTGAAGGTTTCTATCTGCCAGGTGTCTGCATAACAGCTGAGCCAATGTACACAGCTGAGCACAGCTCACTTTCTGACATAGATGTTCAGCACCGTTTCTCTGAACCACAGCCTTGCATAACCTTTGGACGTACCTCTGGGAAATGTTAGAGTATACTCAAGTACACAATACTTTGGCAGGCAGAAATCAGAGTAAGTCTTGCTCTGAATTCATTGTGAAGGCTCAGAAGAAAGAAGTACTTCCTGCATTGGCAGTTGAGGACACAAAGCATGGGCTCAATGATGTGAAACACTGGGAAAGTGTAGACTCTATATAAATATATGACCTATAATTATAAACATATATAAATAATCACCCATACTCAGAGCAAGTCTGTGGGGGATCTGCTCGAGTTTGCTAACAGACTCCAGGAGAGAAAGGAAGATTAATCTTTAGAGCCAAGGAGGAAATCCTGTAGAAGGGAGTGTGGGATTATGTCATTCTGAGCTCTGTGAAACCATCCTCCTCCTGATAGGGCTCCTTTCTTGTAGTTGAGGTACACAAATTAGGTCTCATGAGGAGAGAAGAGGTGTGATCCAAAATATGCACCCTCCTGTGACTGTACCACAGGGAGATGTGCTTTTCTGTAAATACTGCAGTTACACGCCAGTAGACAGTGCAGATACAAGTCCTTCCAACCTCATGCTGCTGGTCTCCTTTTGCAAACAGATGTAAGAAGTGGGAGATTGGGAACCTTTRCTGGAGGGGAGAAAGAAATCTGAGGAAGAAAGAAACCAGATGATGGGTTACATAGGAAGCAGTTTGGGAAACAAGAGGTTTGCACCATCGCATATAGGACCAAGAACTTCAAATAGTATGGGGAAGAAAGGAAGGTAGGAATGTGAGAGGGAGTTCTGGACATGGTGCCTGCCTACTGTAAGTGACACTTTCAAGAACCAGAAATGGAGCCAAAGCCTTATGTCTGAGAAGGCTCTGTGCTTTTCCAATAGTTTCACATTATATCAGAGCTGATTACAATTCTGTCAGTCAAAGAAGCTGGGGAGACCTGGGGAGGAATGTTGTTTCCTTGAATAGCTTCACAAGATCAACTTACAGAAAGGTGTGGAGAGTGAGAGGAAATATCACATGGGAAAGAAGAACTGAAAATTCCCAAAGTGTTCTGCCAAACATTACAGCTATCGGGAAGATCATTTGTGCATAAGGAAATGGCAAGATCCCAAGGGTGCCAGCAGTGCTGTACACTATTTKTAATTTTGTTGTGAGATACTGGGTCAAGTTCATCCATGACCAACRCTGAGAAGAACTGAGTTATGGGGTCCAATGGTGGAGAATTTATTTCCRAGATCCAAGCCTCTGAGAGTGAAACAACAGTTCTTGCAGCTAAATGTGACAGATGTCTCTTTGAGAGCTCACGTTATCTTTTGTTGAAGAAGAAAATGGAAACATTTTCATAAAAATTAAGAGTAAACACTATGTCTGTGGACATAGTTTCATTTTACTTCAGTGGTATGGAAGACCATGAAATATCTTCATCTGGCCTTTCGTTAAACCACATTACCTTTAAACACATATCAAGGAAAATAAAGAGTTTGAAGTATTAAAAACGTTTAAAATGATTTTGCAGGTAATGTGTATGTGAAGGTTTGAGCAATCATCCAAGGCCAGAGTACTTGAAGAACTGAGAAACTGTTAAATTATTGTGATCTTAAAAATGATTACTGTAATACTGTAGAGAATACATTTGCCATAACAAATATAGAGCATATTTTCTAATTTCTCTTATGGTTATCAAGGTCGTTCAGTGACAGAATGCAAAATGTTTTATTTTACTTATTCAGATACTATWAGGTGTATAAATTCTATAGCTAATGTAGAAAGGCATTTAAAAATTGGAATTTATTAATGGAGAGAATATGRCTTTGCCCAATATAATACAATAATTTTTATCTTCTGAATGGAGTTCAACAATACACAGGCTCAGGCTGGCTTTGTTCCACTAATACATGCCATTTCCAAAAGGGTGTTGCCTTATATGTTAAACACAGCACACACACAATTACCCTTGCATTCCTTGAAAATTAATTTCAAATCCACATTTATTGTAAGTGCCTTGGGGCAAGAACCATCTTTTGTTATTAAACAATGAAAACAGGATCTTGGTCCATAATTGGAGCTCCTAAGCACTGTGAATTCTTTCACTAGTGTCTCGCATTCTCTTTCTCTCTCTCTTTGTCCCTCTGCAGATTATGCCAGTGTTTACAAAGGTTGGGATCCCTTGCATCCTCATGAGTTTTTACATTTGCCCAAGAATCAGATTCAGTTTAGCCTAGCATTCTTCACAAGGATAAAAGGGTGACAGATCCTGACACATCTGTGCTTTTGAAAAGTAGGAAAGCTGATTTAATGCATAAACCCTATCCTAAAGCTGTCTCCAAGGTGAAATTGCACCAGTCTTGGAATAAAAAGTGGAAGAAGACTGATATTTAAACTGCATATAGTGGTATACTTGAGCACTATTTCTTATTCTATAGCCAGAAAATGTTGTAACAGCCTTATTTTCCAGTTTTTAACCACTGAAACTTAGCTTTAAATCTGACTTTTCTAAGTCAAAAGACATCTAAGACACCTGATTTGTGTCTTACGTTACAGTCCACCTTCTTCACACTATGAGTTTCTAACAGTGTTGTTTGAAATTGTAATACTGGGCAAAATTTRTTATTAAATGCTTATTTTTAAGTTTTGCTACCTGGACAAAAATATGAGTCATATATTGATCAGTCAATTACTATACTAATGCTTGATCTGTACATGACAAATCAGTATGTTCGATCATAAATTTATGGGTGCATGTACTGAAGTGCTGATAATTTTWAAAAATTTTTATTCAGTGATGCTGATTTAGTAAAATGAGAAAGAAATGTGAAATTATTAAAGGAATATGAAGGGCCAGAATGGGTGATACTGACACACTAGAGTTTTCTTTCTAAGCTCTGATACTTTAGCCTGCAGTTAAAAAGAGCTTTGCCACTGAAAGAGCATTGTGACCATAATGCTTGTTCCCTGAACAGGAGTGGTGTAACAACTATTCAGTCACAGGTTCTTAGCTTGTTTGTATAGTATAAAGCCAGTAGAAACCATTGCAATTCTCTAGCTGGACCTCCCACATAACATGTATCTAAGATTTTCCTGGAATTAATTCCTTTGAGAATTAGAGTGTATGTTTGAGGGGGGAAATCTAGTCTTGATTAAAACATTTCCAGAGATAAAAAAATCTACCAAAATGCTGAGTATGATACTTGGATTATTATCATAACAATGAAAAAAATKTGTCCTCTAGTTTGAATTTATGTAGACTTCAGTTTAAACCGTTGAGTTTTGTTACACATTGATTTGCCCAAAGTGGAGGCATTGATCAACCTTCATCTTTCTTTAGTACCAACCTTATAGAACTTGGACAAATCATTCTTTAACTTGCTTTCTGGGCTTCTCTACTGAAAGAAGGCAGTGTGCAGAAAAGCATATGAATTTACAGTGCTTGAATTTATGAGCTTTGGCTTGCCAGGCATAGCCATCAGATTAATTCTAAATAGCCAAGACACAGACTAATTCACCTTAAAGACAAGTTTAATGTAACATAAGAGATTTTCTAATTTCACTGTGAAATTAAGCACACTGCCTCTAAAAAAGGTTGAAACMATAGCAAGGGGGAAATTTCCCTTTTATTATTTAATATTCCCTGTGTACATCTGCAAACAGATCAAATGAGGCCACAGTTATAATTGTCATATATACATCAGGCCAGGGTAAACCTTATATTCTCAGAAATATTCAGTATGCTTATACRTTCATCTGGTCTGGTCAGGAAGCAGAATTAAATTATTTGAGTTACARTCTGCATTGCACATATGTGTTCCTAAAGCTTATGTATTGACATCAAATAAATTAAGGTGAACCAAAAAGTTTTCAGGGAAGCAAAACAGTTGATGCCAATTTCTTTTTCATTTCCTAATTAATAGAAAGACATCAGTGGAATCCTCACCTTCAGGGAAATCATGATTAGACACTGGAAAAAGGTTTAAAGAGATAGAGGTTAAAGAGATAGAAGTACAGCAGAATGTCGAGGGAATCTTGGTATTTTTTTGTCTCTTGGAACATGTTGCACCGAATTAGCAGYGTGGTTATGGGTCTGGACTGTAAAACTACTGACAGGCATGCAACTGAATGGAATTGCAAGGTGAGCAGAGCTCAAAATCCCAGATTGAGAACCTGTACTCTATTGCTGAAGAGCAGAGATGATAAGGATCTCCTCCCCCTCCCCTAAAGAAGCAGACCTTTAGAAAGGTTCGATGAGTCAATTTTGTAAAATATTTATTTAAACAGCTGCTGTTACCAGTACGCTCATAGTATTTCAGAAGTCTATCCAAAGCAACAGTGAAATGAATTATGGACAGTGTGTCACTGAGTCCCTGCTGAGCTAGATATGTAATTTCTAAGAAAGGCATTCTTAAAGGTGGAAAATACATGCTTGACCATGATTTTGAAGCATTTRTCTAGAAATACCAATTATGTCAGTAGCTTGATGTAACTCCTGATCTGAATTTAAGTCATCCTTAAAAAACACTTGAAACTAAGAACATAAAGAGCTGTTAGCACTGCAGTGTGAGCTTGAACACACTGCTTCAGGGAGAAATCTCATCTTAGTTTCTGCCATATCCTCTGGGGGCAACATCACGGTATTTTGATTCAAGGCCTCCTACTGAGAGAATTCCTGTCAGCTTCCTGGTTCCTATGGAAAAAACAGGCCATATAAAACCATATGTTTTTTCATGAATCCCTTTACCAAACAATGCAGGTGACTCAGTCAGGTTTCTTCTCAGGCACTTTTGCCTGAGATGGCTAATACCAATGAGATTGATTTTAGGCTCAAAAATGGGCTATTTCAATCTCCCCCCTGCCACCCCGTCCATTTTTTTTCAGCAGTGGTGCTTTGGAAATTCTGTCATTTTTTTCTCTTCATCCTCTTCAAAGTCTTGATTCTGTTCTCAACATYTTTATGTTTTGTACTATGTAAGTGCTCATTTGTTTCCTCTTCCACTCCATCCTGTAAGGGCAACACCTCCTCTGACTTCTTTGAGACAGAGGTCTATCTGGTATTCTTCTTGTGTTTTGTTTTCAGAGCACTGCACATGACTTGGGGAATGTTTCAATCCCGAGATTAAGGCTATGTCAAGAGTAATTGTTTAAAATCTTCCTGCATATTGACATTCTTTAAATTCTGTCAGTCTTCCCCTTGTTTATCCTGATTAGGATTTCTCGCATCTGACACTCAAAAAAAAAAAGTAAGTTTGAAGGATAATGTGGTATTAACACGTTCATTGTATGTTGGCTATAGTATTTAGGTCTCAAATATCTGCATACATCTTAGAAGAAATGAAAAGCAAAATGATTCTGTGTAAACTAATTCTGTTTTGTCATAATATTTCCAGAATTGCAGTCAACTATAAATTTTCAACATGAAGTTTAACATTCAAATTGAAATCACAAAACTGGTGCTGATGTTGGAGAGAAAACAGAAAATGATTAAAGAAAGAAATCGCAGAGGTTTTTTAGCTAAATCTGCTCTGGTATGTATTATGTATTTGGGTCTTGTRGTAGTGTTCTGTTTAATGCAAATTGACACAATAATAAAACTGAAAAGATAGCACTCTAAATTTCATAATTTCACATCATAAAAGTATATTTCTATTGAATTGAGTGTGCTGCACAATTAAACTTAGATAGTTTAATTTGTTTATCTTAGTTAAGGATTTMTAGAAGGGCTACTTCTTACWRKYYTKGGKKKYYYCMWTTTTTTTGATATTAAATTTGAGTCTTCTTTAAAATGGGATTGATTTTCAGAYATGGAAGTACTCACCTGGTTTCTGTAGGGCACGTATTTCAAAGGTTTTTTTCCTCTGGTGTTAAAAGTGTAGAGATTCTGAAAATTTTCAGTTATTTTTGAAGGTTGATGATACCACATATTCTTATTTTAAAGCACACAAAATTTTCTGATGTGAGGAACAACAAATTGCAGAGGGTGGCATCATGATGCTGGATGGATCAGAAACCCGTAAGTTAATTCTTAGTGGTAGAGAAGGAAGAGGTTAAGAAACTGCCTCCTAATTGCTAATCTGTAATTATCAGATTAGCTTCCTGATGAACATGTTGCAGAATTTATTTATTTTTGCATACAAATATTATTTTTTAATCTGGATTCTAGGAGTTTATATTAAATGGGGCTGAAGCTCTGTAAATCATTTAAGCACCTGAGTATTCCACTTACATTAACAATACTGTTTCAGCATCTGCTTAGATTTATATACATTCTTAAGTACTCTGTTGCGACTTAAATGATGTGGGTTTGGATACCTAATGTTGTTATTTCTATTGTCARCAAATATACATGAAATGAAAGTGCAAACCCCTATTATTAATACCTGTGTTGCTCTATTCCTATTTGTTTCAGAATAATAAAATTTTCCTCTTAGAAAAAATATTTTCTTTATTCCCTTACCAACCTCACAGTACAATGTATTAATCCTTGATTTTAAATTTTCATGAATACTTTCTGAAAATGAAAACCAAATGTATGGTATCTATTTGTTCCCTGATTATGTATAACCTGAAAGAAATTCAGAATGTAGTGAAGCATGACCTTTCATTCCTGAGGCAATATTAGCTATCCTTCATCAAGCTGTGCTTTTCTAAATGGTACCCATTTAATGTCCAAAAATGCTTTTTAAGATCCCCTCCTCCCAAAAGGCATCAAAACTAAATGGTCTATAATTTACTGAAGTGTTCCCTGAGTCCATCTTCAATAATGACATTATGTTGGCCATTTTCCAGCTATGAGGCCTTTTTCTGACTAGAACAACTTTGTAAAATGTCTGCAAAACTTAAAATAATAACACCCCTGCTTTGAAGTGGGGGGGTTCAGAAATATTGAATATTGTTAGCTGTTTATTAGTAGAATATTTTTATTACACCTGAATATACTATTATATCTTATTATATATGAATTATTCATTTTAAAAAATGGAAAAATTCCATCTTTCCCAAAACCATCTGTGTTTCACCTAGAAAATACCCATAGCAGGTATTTAATGTAAATTGTATATGCATACAGTAAATGTCTTTAAAATGAGGTATTGTTTTACAAATAGCAAAAGAGCTATTAAAAAATCCAATAAGAAAATTAATTAACAATAATACACAAGAGCTAAATCACTTTATTTAGTGCATTGTCTTTTAAACTGACAATGTTCATGGAATGATTTAACAAGAAAAATAGCAGAATGTTAAAGAGATATCCTTGCTATTTAATATATATCACTTTCATTTTATGTGCTTCAAAACTAAAACACAAAATAAGCAGGAAAAAAATTAGAAGTAGGACATGTAGAACAATACCGCTTAAAAAGATGGGTACTAACAATGCTTGTAGTATAAGTCTAGGTGTCATGGCCTGTATGCTCTATGTGCATGGGACAGAAACCAATGGMTTGGTAACTCTGCTCCTGAAGTGTTACATTCCTTTTCAATTATCCTAAGTATAGGAGTAGTGGTGCTGTCACTGACATTTCTCTGTACTGGATCATATATCAGCACAGGAGTTTAAACCTAACTGTTCTCTGTCCATATAATAAAACCATGGTTACTGCCCCACAGGAAATATTTTTGGGAACACTGGAAGGCAAAAAAGTCTGGATGCTGCAAAAAGGGGRCGCATGATAGCAGCTAGTTGTCAGTCTAGCAATTGCTATAGAACTACTTTTGAGGACGCCTCATTACGTCAGTGCTAACTGAGTGACCATAAGCATCCTCCTGGCTCAACCAAATGCAAGGTAAAATATTTCACATGAATCTGCTTGCCATCACRATAAGGCTATGTGCATATATGGTCAATTGCTATGGCTGAGTTGATATTCAGTACTTTGTTAAGAGGTGGTACTGCAAGATGTCTAAGCCTTGTGTTTTGATTAGTAATTTTTGTGAAGTTTTTGGTGGTTTGTTCAATACATTCCTCCAGCACTTCATTTGCAATACAAATTTTTCATTTTAAATAATTCATACTTAATTACAGTAGTTGTCAGTTTATGTGGTCCTTTTCATTCTTGAAATGCTTTAGAAGCATTAATTCCCACAAAGTTTTGAGAAGCAATTAAGTATTAATGTTCCATTTTTACAAACAAAAACCAGAAAATACAGAGGTTGGGCAAACATTTCAGAACATCAACTGTAAAATTAGGCACTGACTAGATAGAGACTTGATCTAATTTTCAGAGGCACTGAAGACATTTGCATATTCAGAATAGAAACTTTAGTCCTAGTAGTTAAATTCATAAAGACTCTTGGATACCATATTACTGAGCATTACAAGTTTTYAACTACTCAGGATCAAGATATGGGAGGAGTTCATTAACTCAGAGTGTTTGCAGAAGGTGAGCATGAAGCTGCCTAAACTAGAGAAAGACTGATTTCCAGATTCTCACAATTCCAGTTGTATAAATAACCCTTTACAAACATCTTTCCACTTGGGCTGAAGAACTCTGCATCCTTTCCTGGCATGAACTGCTTAAGTCATTTCTGAAGAAAAAGGAGATGGAGAGAACTGGGGATTGTGAGTATAATCTATTTCCTCAAGTACTCACAAGACTGTGCACATTTTAGCACCGCTATTTACCATCTCCAACATCCGATGTAGATTTTGTGTCCCAAGAAGAGATTTTAGCCAAACAGTGAAGCTCTTGGGAGCTGTAGTTTTGACCTTGTTTTGTCTCAGCCTGGGGAGTGAGCTGAACCTGGGAGAAATGCTCTGATCACCAAAGTAAGGTAYAAAAAGCAGGTCAGTACATGTCTTTGTTTTTAACAAAATAAATGTCTGACAATTTTCACACAAAATCAGTCTGCTGGATACACACTTCACRTGCTCTGAACACAACTACTATTTCAGGTTTCTAAAAAGGCACAGGTGATTTCCATCCAGGTTCTTGCTATGAGCCAGAGAAAGTGGGCATGAGAGGGCCTCATGCTGCTGCTGAAAATGGGCTGCTGCTGAGCATTTGTGAACATGTGTGGGTAAAAGTGTTTAAGTGGTGAGAATTTTAACTGGTAGTATCTCTGGTTTGTAGAATTAGGTTCCAGCTTTGAAGAGTTTGACAAGAGCACTGTTGACGCTGCTACCAAATATACTCCCTGAGGGTATGTCTATGGTAGTTATTCTCAAACATTTGAAGTCCCATGAGACATTGCATCATATATGTGTGAGCTGTTTGGTGTAAACTAAAGTTGTTAGCGTGTTTCYTTGTTAGCATGCTGTGAATCATTTGGCAGCCTTGTCTCATCTTCTAGGCAAGCTGCCACCTACAAATAGTAAAGAAAGGAGCTCAGAAGCTAAGAATAGAATATGGCTGCATTTTTGGTGAGAGTGCACAAGTATCTTTCAATGTGAATTTCTGCAGAAGTGTGGAAAGGCGTGGTATAGTGAGTGCCAGAGCAAGCTTCATACTCTGAACTGCGGCACAATTTGCAGTAGTGAGGTACATGGCCRGTGATCAAATTTAAGTATTCACAATTCTAAAGAAATTGTGGGTCCAGGATTGAAGGTCCAGGATTGACTGTAAAATTTACCCCAGTGCAGGCAAGACTGGACTGAATTATCCAAAGCTACAAAGGGAAATTTTGGCCGGAGTTAAAATGAGATGTTGGGTTTTCTATCTTCTCCGATCTGTAGCCCATATCACTGCACCTTACTTCTCYAAAAAGCTCAATCAAAACATAAAAGTTCAAAATTGCACTCAGTATTTAAGAAAAATCACATAACAATGAAAAATGAGGAAAAACTGATGTGCAAATTGCTAAGAGCCATTTATACACATACTATTAGGAAAGGATTACATGCATCAATGAATCAGCAGTTTTATGGGATGAAAATACTTTTGAGCATAGTTCCAGTGTGATGAATATGCTAGAGTTGTAGATCACCAGGAAGAAGATTAATATTCTGTGTATAATTATACGCATTTCTTCTCAATTCTTTTTTTGAAGACAGACGGCAAAAAGGATTTAAAGCAACAGTCATGCACTTCACATGAGCACARAGGAAATGTATAGGGAAGCCTGCCCCCCCACCTGCCAGAGAGCTTCCAGCATCTCTCTGGAAAACCATTTTTTAAGTTTTCTGCTTATTCTTATCCTTCTTCCCTGAGTTTGGTCTCATGGCCCCACTCAAAATTCTACTTCCATCTTCTTTTAGGGACAGAGAGGCTCTTAGCCTGAGGCTATCAAGTGCTGAATAGTTACCCCTTGGTGGCAGTGGTCTCACACTCTGTCCCCAGCATGAGATGTCTTACTGTAGCTATGTGGTGACTTTTGACAGTGGAGTCTGTGAGTCCATCTGTAATAAGGCCTGCAGTGGTTGAAAACATTGCATATTTCATTTGCAGCTATTCTGAGAGWATGTCTGCGTTCAGAGTGTTAGATGCTTTCCTCTTTCATCAGTGGGTGATGCTGTACCCTCTTSTACATAACTACAAACTGTCCATCTTTAGCTTTGCTTGAAGCATGTCTCAGCATTTTCCCTGGCTCGCCTGTGCACTAGCTTGCCAGAACAGGCAATGATCTCTGCACAGGCGTATTTTTTTTTAATGAGTTTTCTCTTCCATCCAGTTTCCATTTGAAAATGAGCCTCATACTGGAATGAGAACTTGTGTGTCCCCATCTCAGCCATTTGACACTGTTARGATTAAACATATGTGTTGTGTTGTTTTGTGTATTGGAACAGGACTTCTGAAGTAGAGTGTGAACTGCAATTTGAGCCAAACTTGTGGTTTTGTAGGACAGGATGAAGTCAGGCTTCCATGTACCGTTGAGCTATCCATAATATTCTGAAGGCTGGATGCTCTGAGGTTCCCCACTTGCTATCAGTTGAAGAGCTCAAAGTGCATCCTGAGGGATGGATAGTGACTAGGCAGTGTAGACAGTAAGGAYGCTCCTGGGGATGTGATGCAAGATAACATAGGTGTAATTGTTTCTGCATTTGTGKGTCAATGGTCATTAATTTGYTGACTGCTTGATAGTATCATGGGTMTACAACATAGCAAACTCAATAATGTAAGACCAGCAGCCAGTCCTATTTCAAAGAACTAATTGGATGGCTCATCCTAAAAATCAATTAGCAAAATCAGGTCCTTAGTGATGATTTTTTAAGCATTGCTGTTAATTTTCTTGCTCATTTTTTACAGCTGTTACCTGTTGCTCTCAGTGTTAATGCGATACACAGTGGTGCACTCTTTGCAGGAGTAAAATGAGAAAAACATTTCTGTTCKGCACACTGATAATTACCTTTGCTGGGGAGAACTCCATACTTTGTTGAAGTATTTAAATACATAAACTGGTAGAAAATTATATTAGGTAAAATTAYTTCAATTTTATTTTGAGCTCCACAATTGCTAATAAAATCTCTGACTTTTGTTGGAGCTGTACAGATCACCAGACTGCACCTGTTTGCCACAGTGCATCCACACTATCTTCATCTAGCTGAAGAAGCTTTTCAGATGACTACCCAACTCCTCCTGACATTAGAGTTACAACAGGAATGGGGCACACATCTCTTCCCAGTTCAGGAGCGCTCTTTCCTTGCTGCTTGCTGAAGACTATAAATAGTCTAGATCCCTGCTGCAAATGTAGTGGGGGATCAAGATAGCTCAGCCACAAAGCGTTCCTACTGATGGCAGCATTTTTTTTGGAAGGGAAAATTGATCCAAGCTGACAGCTGTGCTGGAATGGCTAGACTGCAGCTAAGTCGTTTAAGGCCAGTTCTGGTATCTTGCCCTGCTCCACGGCCCATACATAGCAGCCTCTATGCAGTCACAATTTAACTAAACATTTATCATGGGATTTTGTCATTGCAGGACATTAAGACAATTTGGTTCAGAAGTTACTAAAAATAAATACAARCATAAATAAATGAACATACTCTGAACATGGACAGGTCTTTCTGCTCTTGCATTACATCAGGGCTATAAAATGGCCTTGAAAACAACATCCAAAATCACTTTATATGTTCCAAAACTTCTACACAAGCCAAGAGACAAGATAAGATGTAGCTCTTGCTGACTCACTCACAGAGCACGGGGTACATTGTCCTACACTGCACAAGAGTGGCCATGGAGGAGGTCAGCCAGCTCTTTGGTGGCCAGCTCATCAGGTAGTCACAAACYGGAATGCATGTCAGAAATGGCAGCAACTGAATGCTCACAGGCATTCAGCAGTAAGTGAATTGATAGTTTCACTTTACTTTTTGCTGGTAATGGTCTACTKTATAGAAAATACACCTGCATGTGATACTCTTGTTGGAACTTCCAGCAGTGCAAAAAAGAAGTGTGTCTGGAGACTGAACTGCCCAGGATCATTACAAGAAATCTGTGGCTCAGGAAGGTCAGCAAAACCTCTGTCCCTAACTTGGACAGTATTTTGGAAAAAAGGGGTTAACATCCTTTGCTGTTATCACCAATTTAATTATCAGAACTAATAAAATGCTTTGGGATTTTTTTTTTTACTCTTTTCTTCCAGTACATTTATAACTGCAGTCTACAGCAATGACTGTGCCAGGCCTTTGCTTTACTTCTAGGCCTAGAGAAAGTTTTATGAAGAAAGGAAGAAAAGTCTGTCATTCATTACCTGAGAGAGGCRAATAATAAGAGGGGACAAATAATAACATGTAACATGGTGAGAGGCAGTGAAGATTGAGAAAAAGCTTCTGTTTTCTGAGGCCATRTTTTAACTGCAAGATCTGAGGATATTTATCTCCTGATCCAGGTATGGAACGTCTCTGAGGTGAAGACATGCCAAGTTTGTCTATCCTCTGCTTTATGTGGATCTCCATGGAAAATGAAGTTTTGGTGTAAAATCCAACAGTGCTGGTAGCATACCCTAGTCATGTTCCTATGTAGACCACAAAGGTGCAGGATCCCAATGCTTTTTATTTTTTTTAACTTATAAAGGCATAGAAAGGGAGAAACCACCAGCACCTACTTATCTATTCACATTTTTCCGCTTGTAGCAGAGTTTCTCTCAGAAACAAATGTGRTGGCATGGAATAATTTTATTTTAAAACTGGGGTCATCCGTTTCTCACCAGCAATAGATGAAGGCAGAAGAGGCAGTAGCTATTACAATATCTAATGCTTGTCTGGAGCATATATGGTGTTTTTCTGGCACTTCTATATAATGCCTAAGTTTAAATAGGAGGGTTGGAAAGTATCTATCTCCATCAAAATTAACTTGTAAGCAAAGACACATTTCCAGAATCTGGGAAGTGTGTCTGTCAACTGGCTGACACCAAAGAAGGATGTTCTGCCCTTGTAACCCACACGGCCAAGTGAACACCCTCACTGCTAGACAGCTTGATTGTATGTAATAGTAATTAAGTGCTTCATTCTGTGTGAGGATTTTAAGATGAAGCAGTTTCCTTCTGATCTGACAGATCAGAAATAGGTGGCTAAGTGCTGAAGAACAAGGTCATTCTGTAGTGGCTAGTTTGGGCATTTCTCTCTTATCATATGTTATGAAGCCCATTTTGAGATGAGTTTAGCCTAAAAGGTGCTTTAAAGCTTGGCACTGCAATAGCCACATATTTTGTGGTTTTAGCTTCTAAGCCAAAATCTTCCATTTTCATTGCCTAAATATGTTTAGTGCGTCGAAAAATCAGGTCACGTACTAACTTCTTATACATGAATATGGCATCTGCAGCCTTTACCAACAACAAGTTTCTATTTTCTTCCATCTCATTGATAAAGATATTGAATAGCACTGAACTAAGAATAGATCTGTGTGGAACCCCATTATATAATGATGCCCTCTGTGCAATTACTTTTTGRCTGTATCAGCCTTTTCACTCCAGTTAAAATTTGCTACACAGATTTTATGTAGTGTCACATTTAACCAGAAGGTCAGAGTACAAGGTAAAATATCTCAGCTCAGTTATATTGAGCGACTTCCTTTAGCAACAGAACCTTTTCATTTCATCTAAGGATGTAATCAGTTCTATCACTGTCACTAATTTTCCATGAAAACTCATTCACTGAAATGGATTATACTACTGTCTTTGTAAACTTACTGAWTAGATCCCATTCTATTCTTTATCCCTATATTTTGTCTGGAACAAATGTAAGGTCACTAGATTTTTGCTTATTTTGGTAATTAATGTGTAGGCATTTTTGAAAAATGGTAACGTGTTAAATGTTTTCCGGATCACCGAAACTTTGACAGCATTACAGTATTTCTAAAAGATTGTTCCGCYGAGGGGTAGAAAGAATTAAACTTTGTTTTCTTTGGAGTTATATCTTCCACCCTCTCACTGCTGTCATCCCAGCTCTCCACATCCTTTAGAGCTTCCCCAATACAGTTCTGCCATGTCACTCCCTCGTTTCTAACTCCACTCCATCACATCACCTAGCTCACCACACCACTGCTATGCACTCCTTCTAGTGTCTTTGATTTCTGATATCGTTTTCCTTCTCCCCAGCTCCTTTCCACCTCCAGTACATGTCCAGTACAACAAAAACTCCATGTACTCCGTGCTCTCTGAATTCTTTACATGTTCTCTACCTCTGTATTTTATCCTGCCATCTGGGGAAAAGCCAGCACATCTGGCACAGACATGCTGGCTGCCTGGCTAGTACATGTCTGATCACTGAATAAACTGGCTGCTCCTAAATGTGAGGGACAATGAATTCTCCTCTGTGCCATGAAGAGTCTTTCTGTTCTACCCAGACAGTATWTTATTTTAATTAAATGTGGAGGAAATTAATTCTGCGCCACTTCTGTGCCTCTGCTGAATGTGACAACAACTAACCCAAAGGGTGAAAATTATTTGGGCATGGGGGAAAATGTGGGGATGGAAAGGAGAACTAATGGCCTGATAAAGGGCCAGCCACACAAACTGCATTTTTTCTTAAGCCACACACTTAAATSAACCTTAGAATGCCTCTTCGGCCAATTGCTTTAAATCTCTGGGGTTAATACCATGCCATTCTTCAGTCTGAACATTATTAAATGTCAGTGTTTACTGTAAACATTCAGTTTATAATTGGGGAAATAGGTACATTTTTAGCACTTAGATATCACTCAGTTTCTTTCCAGTTGCCAAAGAGAAGAATTTATATAATGCATTTATATGAATTAATGGCATATTTTTACAGTAATGGATCTAATATTGACTTCAAATACAAAAGAGAAAACCATAGCACATATACTTCATAACACAACCCTGAGATTAAGAGGGTCAGTATTAGTTCAGAGGCTTTTGCTGGAGACCTATAAAAAGCACAAACTATAACTTGTGCTTCTGAAGAATGCTCTTGTTAACTTGACTCATGTGAAACCCCTTCAGTTTGCCAGTATTGTGCCCTGAACTGCCCCAGACTAGGAAAGTGCACTTCACTTAATATACATATAAAAACACTAAACAACATAAATTCTTCAGCAAGGGCTTGAAGCAGTATCTGTGCTACAATCGTATATCACATTAACATTTGATGTTATTACAGCTTCGCAGGTGCAACAATCCTTGGTCCTTGCCCCTGTGGGAGAGCGGTGGTTGACTTCTATTTCTTTTTTTAACTGTTTACATTTTTACTTCAATCATAGTTTGTCTTATCTCTCCCTCTGCAGGAGGGCAATCATCAGTGAGATTTGCCGCGAATACATTGTGGCTGATGTATCTAATGGAACCTGCACTTAWAGCCAGACCTGTCAATAACCCCAGCACCATTACAGTAGATAGCTTTTCACAAGATTGGCTTCTTCTTGCAAAGATTATTCAGTACCATATGCGCAAACAACAGCAGCCATTATTGCCCTTTATTTCCCATCTCTCCTTTTCTTAGACTAGCACATCTCTTTATTATTATTTGACAGCAATGAAGAATAGCCCAATCTTTGCCATCATTTGGTAACAACAATTCTTAGCACTTTTCATGTTCAAAGGCCTTTGCAGTCATTACCTAATTAATCTTCACAACAGCTCTATGAGACTGGTAAGAAAGGTTTAGCCTCATTTTATAGATGGGTAACTGAAGCTGTGAGTTTAGCCGCTTGATTTTCAAAGGTGCTGCGCATTCTTGGCTCCCATTGAAGTTAATGAGAGTGCAGAGGGAGCAACATCTCTGRAAATAAAGGAGCTTGTGCAAGCTTGCAGAGGAGGTTACTATCAGCATGCAGAGGACTTTCCTTGGTCCCAGACTTGTGCCCAGGCTGTTGGGTCAGGCCTCCCTCAAATCAGGATTGTCACTGCCAGGCTGGCCATTAGAGCTTGGCTATTCAAAGCTAGCTTTGCATTTAGATATTTCAGTGTCACAGGGGAATATTTCAGAAACTCTGCACTTGAAGTTTCACCCCGGGGTATTTCATCTGTCCTCAMTCTGGAGAAAAATGCCTTTAACCTGTTAAAAGATGTCTCTATGCAATGCAAGCACTAGGTTTCACTTAAATTGATTCACTTGCAGTTTTATGACTACATTTTACAGAAATTGCACTTATTTTGAAATACTCCCTAAGCACTAAGGAACGTAGACAGAATGCATTCACTAATGCTTCCCTAATTCATGGAGGTGGCTGCTTTACCAGTCACTGTCAGATCCTTAATCAGCAGAGTTGTAAGCTTGTAGATATTCAGCAAAAGTGCTTAATAAAAATCATTTAATTCTAAATTACAAGAGTGCACTTAACCCTAAAGATATTAAAACTGATTGTTTGACGCATTGCACTGAGTGGTAGAAATTTAAAAATAAAAGCTTTCCTTACTTGCATCAAAGTGAATAAATCTTCCAGCCTTCATATCCTAGTGTCATGATATTATGCTGTAACAAAGTAATCCATTTTAGAGCTTTAAGCTGTAAATATATAAAGTACTTCAACCTGACTGGTGACAACAGGAGAAACTGGGTTTTGAAGAAAAGAGCAAGCATTATGGCTGGCATTCCTATTACATGGTTCTTGAAGGCCRTCTGTCTCCATTTGTGCACTTTCTGTGGTGGATTTATAAATCCCTTCTATAGCCTGGCTGGTGGTACAACATAGTGGAGTGCTGTAGTGGCTGTTAGAAACTTTTGGCAATTACAGAGCATCTACATCTCCCCTTTATTTATTTATATGTATTTATATTTACCCCTATATAAATGGATCAATCCACCAGAGGCATGCACAGGTGTGTACACATGCAYACTTGCATACTAGAGCACCATACATACACACACATCCCTGCCCTCCACTGAGGTGGTCAACAAAGTTCAGATTTTGGATGAGCAGAGATGTTGGTATTTATTTATATCATATGAAAAGTAATAACTAGGCATATTTAGGTGTCCTGTTATTTTTTTTTTTCAATTGAAATTATTTTGCCGTTTGGTTGTTGTTAAAATGTAGCTTTTGTGAAAAACATTAATGGCAGGGCTTCTTTTGAAGAAGTGGAAAACTTAACTTTTTTTTTGAGCAGTTAGTAATTGAATTATTTCCTTTTACCCAAACTCAACAAATGTTAGTGTTTTGTTGTCAGAAAAGAGAGGAAATAAAGGCTATGGATATGTCTGGATTTTGATAAAATGCAAAACCTTATGAAAATATGTTCATTTTTAGAGCAACACAAACCTTTCAAGTTCCCTCACTTTTCCCATTGGAACAAAAATCATCTTCCTTCAATACCTATTGTGCAAATAACAGAAATATTAAAAAATATTTAAATTCTTAAAAATATTCTTCTCCTAGCTCTTTATATATCACCTGTCTTCCTGGACCAGAGGCAGGACTTGGCTAAGATTAGTGCTGGGTAGCAGGACTCACCTGGGTGTCAGACTCTATCGCAGTTCTGTATTTCTCTCACTGCTGATATTATTTGTACTCARTCTTTGTAATTTCCTGCATTATAGCCAGATGTTCCCAGATTCATTTTTTGACAGCCTTAATAGGGCTTTCATGGATTATAGAGTGTTTTATTTGCCTGATATGGAGGATGTGGGAATCAAAGGTTTTATTTTCACTGAAGTCCTCCAGAATTATGACATTAAATCTATCAGTTCACAGTACTGAGAATTGCTTATAAATAAAAGAGATTTCATCCCCATTTATGATGTTAAAAATGTCCCGCAATTATTTGTCCAAAAACTTTTATGTTCTGGTGGTTTGRATTTTCCTTATTCCAAAATAGAATTTTAAATCTTTGGAACAAAGTCAAGGAGTCATATCCCTCTTATTTATTTTTTTTTTCTTGTAATCTTTTCTRATTAATTTGTACAGTATGTTTGATTGCTTAATTGTTTAATTTTGCCTTCCATAAACAAGATTAATTGCAATTCACTAGCCTGAATAAATATATACCCATTATAGTAAATATGCAAGTACTGACATTCTACTTCTGAGCTGTAATGAAAACTTAAGACAGATAGAAAYGGGTGCACTGCAGTTGTCAAACTGTTCCTGACACCTCATTACACACCATCAGAATAAAAATGGAAGATTTTAAAAATATTATTGCAAAGGCTTACATCCAGGTTAGGCAAGAAGGAGATGACAGGTATGACTGTTGTAGATGCTGCATCTCCTCTCCCATCACTCCTGGATCTACTGGGATAACTTTCTCTTTCTTGCTGGTTTGAAAGAGAGTAATAGGATCTCACCACTCTTTAAAGTAGGAAGAATTCCTAGTGTATTTAGAAGTCATTCAGCTTCAAAGAGGCCACAGTCAGGGTTCAGGAAGGTGCCTGGCTTTGTGGATTTTCCATCACACACTTAAGGCCTCATTCTCATCACATTGTACTGTTATACTTCATGTAATGGAATTGACTTAGTCCACATAGTGCACAGCTTGATAGATAATGACTTAAATATTATACATCAGGAGGGGTGACGCAAAAAAAAATATACTAAAACCTCCATTGTTAAGTTCCATACCTATGAGAATTGCCATATAATTGCTTGATTCAAAAAACGTTAGTTTGTCTTAATTTACTTCTTTAAAATATTTCCATCCCCCTCACTCCCAAGCAACAGACTGGATTAGTCAAAGTTTCCATAGAGCTGGTTGATTCTGAACTTGTTTTTTACCCATTTCACACATAATTAAATATAAACTTAACTTTTCTATCTAGGATAAGCATTGTGAACACTAAATACAGTAGTTTTTTTTTTTTAAATAGCAGTCGAAACATTGTGACCAAATTCAATGCTCTGACTTTGTTCTTTCCTTTTCCTTTTGGCAAAACTCCAGGTACAATGTATGCAATCAGATTTTATAGTAGATATGTACAGGGTCACCAGCTACCTTAAGATAATGTTGCAAGTACCAATGCCTGTATATTGATAATATTAAGGGATTAATATTTCTACATTTGCTTGACAGGAAAAATATAGTAAATTAGTTAAATGTGTTGATAGTTTTGAGAATTGTTGTTAACTTAAAAAGAACAATCTAATTTTTCTCCATCTTGCATAATTTTCCATTTCCAAGATTATGCCACAGTCACCTTCTAATAATTTTGAAAAAAAAATGTAGCTTTATAAAACATACATGACTATATAAAGGACAAGACAGCAGCAGGAAATGGTTAATTCCCTTGTTTATATTACTAAATACTGTAGTGTTTAGATTACTGGAAAGGGGGAAAAAAATCTAAAATTCACTTTAATTGTTATGACTTTTTTCTACTTGTTTAGTTTTTGCATTTATCTTATCTTAGACATTTAAGAATGATAAAATTAACTTCACTGCAGCTTATTATGAGCGTCTCTATTTTCATCCTAGATTTAAAAAAATATATTTGCTATACTATTTTACTGATTATTGTGTTTGCAAAAAAWTTGCCATTACAAAACCACAAGTTGGGATTAAGTTTTGAAATTTAGCCCAAAGATAGAAACTTATTGAATTGACTCAAAATTAATTATTAGGCAATGCCATTTGTTCATATCCTTTTTCAACCAATAGATATATCCTTGATAATCAACATGAATTTTATATCACACTAATTGCACAGTACACAAACTTACTTCTGTCTTCCTAGATAATTTCCTAATATTTGCATTAAAGAGAAAAGAAGATGTTCAGAGTAGCCTAGTGGTAGGTTTTCAGCTCATGCAAATTAATATTGAAATCACTGATCCAGAATAGTTATTGTTTCAATGGCATGAAAGAAAATGTATTGAGTTTTCATTTCCAGGAGTTTTTCTTTATTCAGCTCTGGTAGGTGTATAATACTAAAGTCTTGAATAATTGCTTTTTAAATTAAACAYTGGATTCATATCTTAGCAGATTTATGAGTCATTTATATTCCAGTAAGCCACACTACCCAAATGGTTATGTATACAATTTTGATGAGCTGGTAGTTTAAGTACAGAAATAATACAGAGAGCTTTTTCTGAAGTGGGTATGGGGATATTGGTATAGTTGGTGTTTAAATATGTTATCAGTACAAAATAGAAAAGCTGGAATAAAATAAGTTTGCCATGAGAGATCATAAGAAGTTTTAGTCTAAAGTTTTTCAGAATGATGTTGATGATAACATAAATCCAAAAGCATTGTGACACTAAAATTACTGTGAACTACATATTAAGCATTATATATGTGTAGGTAATGTATTTGAGTTCACTGAAAATTGAATAGGGGTTGTGGTAGCAGAATTACCCCCAAATTATGTAAAAATAGAAATTTGGGTTTCTCAAGAAATTTGCTATTACGGCAGTTTTCTGGAAAGCCACTAGGTGGAAGTTATTTTCCTACTAAGCAACTTTATTGCTCTCACAGAGACCATTGTTTCCTAACATGAAGCTGTAAAAGAATAATTTTCCTTCATTATTATCCTCACTAAAGTTTCAAGCAAACAGCACAAAAAGTTATCACTTACAGAAGCCCTGGAATATAAAGCCAGAACCTCCTTGACTGAGACAAACGCTAGGCAGGATCAATTCTACTAATAGTGCAATTAAATTGTTAAAAAATGTGCCAAAGTAGGAAGTATCAAGCCAATTGCAAGTGAGAAGTAGCTGTCAAACCAATCAAAAATTGAGAAAGAAATTAGCACATGCAGTAATAAATACGAGCAGAAATTTAACAAATARTCTGGTTAAAAGTGCAGAAGTAAAAAGTTCTTTCATCAAAAATGCTCCCAGCATTTT
Source organism: Malurus melanocephalus (assembly GCF_030028575.1). Taxonomy (NCBI): domain Eukaryota; kingdom Metazoa; phylum Chordata; class Aves; order Passeriformes; family Maluridae; genus Malurus; species Malurus melanocephalus. The sequence goes on from NW_026623232.1 coordinate 3,580,061, forward strand.
GAGATTACTATTTTTACTTTATAAAATTAAACTCATAGCACAGGCTTTACAATAAACCATTCTGAGTTTGACTTTCCGWTCTTTTCAGAACTTGTCAGTACAAAACCCAAATAGCAGTGAAATTTGTATTTTCTGCATTTGGAGAAAAGTTGAAAGGATCATGACTTCAAATCTGTTACTGAACCTCTTCTAAGAAACAAAGACTTCCTCACCATGCAGAAGATGAAGACTGGTCTTGGTCCTGACATTGCCCTTTGTTTTGTTGTCCTAGTAGTCCTCATTTCACCAGTAATGAAGGATGGTTATTTGGTGCTGTGCCAAGGAGGATATGAATGGYAGGCCAGGCTCACAGTCTCCATTGCAGCTATTGCTTTCTTCTTCTACTATTGCTTTCTTCTTCTATTGCAGCCTTAGTGAAAAAGAGTGGGATGTACATCACTAATAACTGACATAACTTGTTTTTCATGTCAAAAGGAAAATTTAGGGCATCTCTGAAAGATTTTTTGCCAAGGCATTGGATGAGGAGTAAAGAGAACCAGAGCAGAGCATATCACCCACTTTGTGTGGTCCCCAAAAGAGAAAAAAAAACCAACTGACTTGGAGCATGCAAGTGTAGAAAACACAGCATAGGTACAATGTGCACTGCTGGGAATACCAAGTGTATATTGTGCAAATATGTAATTCCAATAGGCTATCTGAGACACCTGAAAAACATCACTTTTCATGGCAAAGTTTTGTTGTTGCTGCTGTTGCCATTTGTTCTGTGGGAGGCTTTTTGTTTTGTTTTTTTTAATAATTGAGTAAGTTCACAGCAAAGAATTAATTACCAGGAACTCTTAGCATTTGAGAAAAAAACAACTTTGCCCTTTTAGCCCTTTTATTTATAAGAAAAAGAAGCAACATAATTATGTTGCTTTATGTAATACTTGACATTAGATACAAAATTCAGGAAACTGATAAAATTTAGCAGTATAAATTTAAAAATACATACCTAAAGGAAATTCTTATGACATTACAAAGGTKTTTAGTGGGAAGAAAAATAAAAGTTCAACAAATCACTCTAAAGTCTACCACCACTTTCTCATAAAAGAGAAACTCCTGTGTGAAGTGTCTTGTTAAAAACATTCGTAACTGGAGTATGTCTAGATGATGTAATTGTAAAAGTCGTGAAATTGGGCCTGAAATCCTTTCAATGAATGCTAGCAGTTGTTAAACACATGCTAATAATCAGTATGAATATAATTCCTCATCTTCTACTGCTTCATTGAGCAGAAGAGAGAAAAATCTATTGAAAAAGCCAAGATGGGGGCAAGTAGTTGAGAAAGTGATTTTTGAAGGATTTTTTCCCTTCCTACCTGAACCTCTTCTCTCCAAATAGATTCTTCCATGAGTCACTTGGAATAAGAAAAGAAAGTGATATAAGGAGACAAAAGTCAGCGACAAGCTAAATGGATACTCACTCTGGACTACAATCACTCCTCAAGAAAAGCCAGTTAATGATACTTGAGACAATGGGCCTGATCTCTTGCTCTTCCATAACCACACTGAAATGCTCCCACTGGAGCAGTTTCATAGCAGTCTGGTTTCTGCCTCAGCCTTTCATCCTTTGTGGGGATGAAGTCTGTGGGTCTCACCATGGGAGATGATGTTGTGACCAGGGCAGAGTACATGGAAATGAAATAATTCAGAATACAAAGCTGAAGGCATTTTAGGCAATTAAATTTGTTGAGATTTTTTTCTTTTATATATTCATTTAGCATTTTTGGCCATATGTGTCAGTTTTCCAGGCTCTTTGCTGGAAAACAGATTCTTCTGCAATACCTCTAACCAACAAAATGGGGCTTGCCTGGTGAAGACATTTTGGAATCCCRGCTCCAGCAGAAATGCCCAGGATCTAGGACAACAACTTTATGACAATAATCTTCTACACTTGAAAGAATTAAGCTGAAGATCAGGCCTTAGGACTTCTGGATCCCGTGCCTCATAGCTAAATTACTCAGTGACTTTTGGAGCTTTTATAAGCTGTACTGATCTAGATGCTCTCTGCAGTAAACCTGGGACAGACATGGTGGAGGCTGGGAGAGATGTGTGTTGCATCACCTGGTTGGCACTTTAGCTAAGGACAGGGAACCCTAGGACTTTCGGGGTCTTTCAGAGCAGGTATGATATGTAAAGGGAAAGCAACTGRAGGACAGAAAGAAGTTGTCTGCATGAAATGGAACTCTGAGGGACCAGAACTTCAGATGACCTTCTCATCTATTTTTTGATAGCTGCAAAAGGTTCTGTGGCCCTAAATATTTCAGTCCAGCTAAAGAATCTATTTTTTATGGGGTCATGCAATGACACACAATGAAAAGTTTGTTTTTCCAAATTCTAAGACATGATAATTTGGGGAAGTATAGAAAAAACAAAGTTAAAAAAAATCCACACAGAATGAGTTGTATTAAGATCATATGTTCAAATGCGCAAACTAAGGATTACCAGAATTAAGACTGCCTTTATTATTAGGAGTACAATAATACATTGTTTAATTCCATGATTTTCTAAGCTTTCCCAGCATSACAAACCTTAATCTTAATTCACTGTACATAGGGACTACTCTGAGGATGAATACATATTATATGCTTCAGGATATTTCCCCCTCAGTTACCCTATCTTATTAATAGCTAAAGCCTGAGAAAGCATGCAGTCAGTGAGAAGGGGAATTGAAATTCAGAACTCAGAGCCCTCATGACTAAGGCAATGAAATGCTGTCCTAATTAATTGCTTCTTATCCCAAATTCTTCCATGGAGTTCCTGTGTGATGCTGAGAAGCCACAAGAAACCATTTTTACAAAAGGAAGCTGTTTCTATTTTGTAACTTTTTCAAGTATCATGTTTATGTTTCACTGTTGTACCAAGCTCTGACCTCTGTATCTTCAAGCCCTTGGAAACCCTACTGTGAAAATGAAGTGTCTTGAGAAGGCAACATACAACAAAATTAGGTCGTTGGTCCTTCAGACCAGACACACATATTTATTTGTCATTGTCATTTGGGTTTTAATGGCAGTGCCTAAGTCTGTATTAYGGAATTTCAAAGTGCTTTTATATTGGAGAACTCTTTGCAGAAGAGTGTGAGGTAGGGGTGTGCATAAATCCCTTTCCTCTAGACYTGTTTCATTCAAAATAAACCCATAAATCTGGTGCAAAAGGGAACTTCAGAAAACAGAGTGATTGCCTCATTCCCCTTCTGGGACAACCAGGTTGCACCTGTGGGATACACTTTCCCTGACTTTTGCTTGCCCATCTGGAAAACAGGAAGGATAATGTCACCCCACAGGGAAGAGGCAGCACAGGTCCTAGGGTTCATGAACTCAAAGGTAGGTCTAAAAGGGACTTAAATTATATGCTTCTTACGCTATCATGCAAAGACYTCTGAGCTGAATTTGCAGGCTTTAACTTCTGTAACTACAGCAGTGTTAATTCACAGGTTTTGGCTTCCCTGCATCACTGCGTTGCACTCACACAACCAGATGACTTTCAGACCTGAGCTTCTGGCTCTCTAAAGCTGTTCTGCACTATGTGGTTGTACCAGTTTAGGCCAATACTGGCTAGCTTAGGGATCTTTATATTGAAATCCCCTCCAGGATAAAACATGCCTTCAGGAAATGTCAAGAGCTCCATTCTGCCTAAAGCTGACTAGAGATCTCTACAAATGCAGTTTGGGGCACCATTTTCTTTCCATTTTCAGCAGGAAAATGATGAGATGCTGCCCACTTTCTTACAATAGGCAGTTATTGGAGCTATGTGCCTTCAGTTAATGAAACCCAGAGTGAATATATAGTTGGAATCCCCATAGGACGTTTTATAGAAGATGTTAGGATTTCAGACATTTACTCATGTCTTGATAGAAGTATTCAGTAAATGGCTGGGACTGTCTCTGAACCATATAGAGAAATGTTTTGCATTAAAATGTAAAAATACAAGGTGTCAGAAACCAAAATCCTCATTCTAATCCAGTGATTCACTGTTAATCATGCTCCTTCCTAAGACTTTATTTTCTGCACATGGGTTCAGGTTCAAAACAAGTGAAAGGGGAGGAACTGACATCTGGAATGTCTTGCTAAAGTTAATGTGCATTCAAGAGAAGRTGGGACAACTATATGGAAAATAAATGTAGCAGAAGTTAATAAATATAGAGAAATTGTACACAACTCTGGAATTATCTAAGCAGACAATGACTAGAGGCTGGAGGAGGGCTCGGAAGTACTATACATCTTTTCTCCTCCTGTACTGTTTCTGCCGCATCTGTTCTTTGTCCCTGTCAGAGAACAAGGGAACTGTCAAAGAACATGGGATATACAGCAGGCAGGGTGGACAGAGAAAAAAATCAGCAGTAATCCATCTCACAAAGATCAACCATCTCATACATTGAATGAGACACTGCCACATGAGAAAAAAAATAGCATTTGTTTTCTATCTGGAGTTATAGGGTTGTGTTTGTGATGATGGTTTAAAGGTGGCAACTTACAGCAAGCTATGTGGTGGGAGAGGATAGCTTTGATCAGATWAGGCTAATACCGATAAAAATGACTGGCTTGCCTTTGTGTACACAGTCCCTTCTGTAGTGTGAAACAGAAGCAGGACTTTTGAAAGCACCAGCAGGTCCTGTATGATGAAGGCTGTTTTGCAAAGCGGACACAGAAGATACTGAATGAGGTTAATATAGAGAAGTGCAGTGTGGTTTTCCTGAGCTTTCTAAGGTTTGTCTTTTTCATTCTTTCAATGTAGCTTTGTTGTATATTGTTGATGAAAGGCTATGGAATTCTTCCTTAATACCTGGAATAAAATACAGTACTTCATCTCCTCACATCTTGCTTTTGCTGCATTACCCACATTGCAACCTTGTGATCCTTTTAATTTGCATTCCACACCACCAAAAGCAGTGCACACTCTGGACTCACTCCTGATGATCCTCTTCACAAAAATAAAAGTGACAGTTTCTGTGAAAGGGGAAGTATTGCAGCGAGCGACATATGAGCATTGAGCAGAACAATGCAGTGAGTAAGCAGCTGAACCTTGAAGGGAATCTCCATTGAACTAAAACACAATAGGAGAGGCTAATTCAATTAGCAACTGATGCTTGTTGCTTGAACAAACTTCACTGAATTTTGAAAAAACCCAGGAACCACAGCCAATGAACATATTGGCAAAAATAGACACAAGTAAATATCTTGAGGTTTTTCAGTTTTTCTTAGATCTTAGTAGGCTTCCCTGGTAACTGATGTTTTCGTTTTCAACTGTCTCCTTCTCATCTTTTATATTTTCTTCCACAGAGGAAAATTGTCTAACGTGGCTAAGCCTCTGAAAATATTTTCATACTGTCCTACTATCCTACGTATTTCAAGTACCTGCCTGTACAATCTTTCCTCTAGACCTGCTGCCCTCAAAGCCTTGAGTAACATACAGACTTCTCCATGCCATTTCATTCCTATCGCTATTTCATTCCATTCCATTTCAAAGAAAGATGCAAACACTCATTAAGCAGAGGTGTGCCAGGCCACTCGTTGGAACATGCTATTAACCAGACTAGGGAAAAGCAGAACTTAAAAATCACGTAAATACGTCTAGTTCTCCAAGAGCACACCTACCCACACCAAAGCACCCTGAACAGTGATGGCACTGATTTAAATATAGTACAAGAGCAATTCCATTTTTTCTGTCAAAACTTTATTATAAGTCATCTGTCAATCCTTATGGTCACTTTGAGAAGAAATGAGAAGGAAATGAGTCAAACATCMCATCATTAGTTTTGATTATTTTCATCATTAATATAAAAATTCTGTCAGGGTAAGGCAGGATACTTTAAACATCGTTAATGTGATCTGATTTTTTACGAGGTTGTAAAGATAAAAAAAAACAAGCAAAAATAGCAAGCAAAATTTATCCTAATTTCTATGCAAATCTATGATTTCATCCTTTTGCAAACATCCATTGCTGTCGCACAAAACCAGTTCTCTTCAGCTTAGCAATAAAAACAATATAACTTAGCTCATGTCAAAGTTTACCGTGTGACTTTAAAGCATCTGTTAACTTTAATATGATAAATGAAATCATTACTGAATATGGCCTCACAAGGCAATTTTTTTTTTAATGTTTAAACCGTTCTTGTCTATACCCCCTTGTCATTAACTGGTAAATCAGTAATTTATTTCCTATTAGAATTTATATAGTTTGCAGCAATTAAGAAGAAAAGCATAATTGCTGACAAACCCAGGGCACTATTTAAATCACTTCCTTGTTGACAACATATTTCTCCTTCCTAAAACTGAATGTCACTGAAATCTGATTTGTACAGAACCCTTGTGGACTCATCATTCAAATGTACTGCACCTGTCACCTGTGTGCTAGCATTCTGCTAAGGATCAATTTACATAACCTCATTTAATGGTTCATAAATCATACCCATTAAGCCCAGCTAACAGGAACCAAGGGTTCTAATTTATGCTGCCTTTCATAGCAGAAAATTGGGAGGCTGGAGCCTGTGGATAAAGAACCCAGGTCTTGCCTTTGATTGTTGATTGTGATGGTAAATGTATGGATGATGAGAACAGATTTTCACTTTATTGATTTCCTGCCAAAGCACAGCATGCTTTATTGTGAAAGGGGGCCTTTTGGCAGCAGTGCTAAAAGTGGCAGTTGTTTAGGAGCCCTTTGCCAAGATGACATCTAAGACAATACCGAGTGGTAAATACTAAAATAATATCAAGCTGAAATGTTAGTTTTTAAAAAGAAACATACCCAAAGGTTCATAAAATCAATGGTGTTTTCTACCCCAGAGCACCTCGATAATAAACAGGAAGCCAGGTGATTACTGTGGGGTATTAATTTTTTWAAAAATCTATTTTTCTTAAATTCTGTATTCTATTATAAATTATTCATGGTATTTCAGTCAAAGTAATGCAGATGTTTGAAGCCTGCTGTAGAGTGACAGTTCAGCCAGAGTTGTGTGCTGGGCCTGTCTTGAGCTTTGTACTCTGATCCTCCCTTTGATTAAATACCTGGAAATAGCTTTTTCTGTCATTTGATTTTCCATTTTTAAGTTCTATTATTTAGTAGGTGGCTGAGTGCCGTATTGAGTGTATTGCCAAATGGAATATGCATATGCATAGGCATACAGCAGTCTTCCCACATGAGTTTAGGCAGGGTCTCAAAATACCAAAAATAGTCTTGGTATTACTTCCCAGAATGAAACAAACTCTATCAGTATTTTTCCCCTTGCCTCGTTCAAAATTGCCCCCCTTCATTTCAGCTTCCTCTATAATTTTCTCCTTACAAGTAAGAAATAATTTTTTAAAAGCTTCTCTTAGGACAGACTGATTCTCAGCAACTGGGAATTTTATTCCCAATATTGCAGATGGACAAGTAACTTTGCTAGTCTGAGAATACAGTTTGAGTCTTCTGCCAGCTGTGATACTAATTCAATAAAGAAAAACAACATGCTAGGTTTTTTCTGCTTTTCTAGCTATACTTTAGGAATTAAGATCTTTGTCTTGGAAGATGCTGGTCATGATCTGGGGAAATGCAGAAGTTCCTTAATAGTCTTGATGTAAAAATCTTGCTCAGAAAAACCCACAACACAGTATTTGGGGCATTAGCTGAGCTGGGAATCTTGCTATTGATGTCCACCATAGATTTCCCTTGTGACTTCACCCAGAACTCTATTCACAAAATGCTCTTATTTTCAGTAAATTCCAAGTATAAATTATGTACGTATCCAACAGAGGAAGCGCTAAAGCCCAGCTACCTGCTTCCCTCCACCATTTGTGTTGCCCTGCYAACTGAGCTGAAGAATTGCATCCTTATCTTTCTATGGGCTGCTTTCATCTGGTGGCCATCCAGCACAACTCTGTAGAACAGAGAGATCACCAAGCCCAGTGCAGTTAGGGCTTTCTGGTACTTTGAGATGGTCTTTGAATTCTTCAGCTTGGGAAGAACATGAACAAAAATCTCCCATTATGTCTCAAAATCGTCTATCTATTGCTCTGTGTTATGAAAGCCACTGTATTCTTTCCTGCCTATCTTTGTGCAGACATTAGTCTAATAAGTGTGCTCTATGAGATCTATAGGAATGAGAACCAGGCATGACAGACAGGAGAACAATTTGTAGATCCTGACAAGTCTTAAGATAATGGTACARTTTGCCACTATAAGGATGAATAAACTCGGCAGCCCAGCATTTATAAACCCAGGAAAATAGAAAATTAGTTGTTTCTTAGGAGCACCTTCATGGACAAGCAAGGATTTTGAGGATTTTAATCCTGGGCTTTGAGGGACTCATAGTTGTCCTTTTGTGGAGCTAGACTGCCAAGCTCTGAGAGTTAGTTTTGGTTATTGTTGCTGCAATAGTTTTGCACATCACCATTTTGAGCTCCCTGACTCACCCTTCTCCTGCATGTAACTAACCTTGTCTCAGAAATGGCAAAAAGAATATGTGAGTGTACTTCATCTGTCCTAATTTCCAACTTTGATTTCTATTAACTTCATGGCTGTCGAAGTTTGCACTGAGACTGAAATAGGAAGCGCAGCAGCTGGGGAATGAGCAAACCTCTTCCTGCAATGGTGGCAGCAACCTCTGGCAAAGGAGAAGGGAGAACAGATGGAACAAGAAATGTCTTAAACTAACATAGTTGTTTACTGTTGCATGCAGAAGTGGATCTCTCAGCCTCTGTCTCACTTTCTATTTACCAAATGGGGAGATGCTGAATACATTCARACAGATAGGAGCAATTAAGTCCACATTAATGTCTTGGATTTCTTTTCTCAGTAGCAGCATATATTTAAGTGTTTTGCTATATGAATGTTAATTGATTTGTAGATTGGAGCCCTACATTGGTTTCTTTGTCTCACAAAATCTAATATAATTTTTTCGAAATGGAAACTGTTGAGTATCCTCTGGTTATTCTAATGCACCTGAGTCCTGGGCTTGAACATCCCTACTGTTCAAGTCCCTGGTCTTCACTTAAACAGAAACCAACAATCCTACTGAAGAGATGGAAGGCTCGTTTTGGTAGGTTCATGTCAACGTAGTAATTTTCACTTTTGACATAAGTAATGTTTCAGCTCAAGGTTCCAGAGGTGAAAGGTTTTAAACTCAAGCTCAACTCTATTAAAAATACATATACTTGGCTGTAGGAATTCTGTTATTGAGTTTCAAGGTCCAATTAATAAAAAAAACACCAAAACAAACAAAAAAAAAAACAAAACAAAAAAACCCCAAAAACCCCCCAAGCACAAACCCATAATCCATAGAATATCATTCTGGTTGTTATTTACATAAGGAGTATTTATTTTTCAGATGCAGGATTGAGGCTGAAGCTCAGTTAAGGAAGCAAGCATCTCCACAGGTACTGGGGGATGTCACTGGTGAACCTTACTCGCCTGTTTTCAGGTGTAACCACACATAGATGTTCTTTAACCTTGCTGACAAAGGTTACTGCTTCTGTAACAGAAGTAGAGAGATTAGATCATGTGCCTACACCTTAAATTCATTGTCTGAAATGCTATCTTTGTCCTTCTTTCCTGTGGCAGTGAKAAGCACAAACAGAGCAATGGAGATRACAGCTCAGGAGCTGAGACTGTCACAGACAGGGTGTGTGTCAGCCACAGTTATTGTTCTCACTTTATTTATGTAAATGAAACAACAGATGTTTTGATAAGAATTAAAGCAGATCAAGACCTACTCTAATATCTGCAGAACATTTCTTCTCAGGTGCTACTCCTTCAAAGCTTCTGCACATAGTTTGTGCATTGCAGGGGGCCCACTGGTATCCCTAGGCCAGATCCACAGCTCCATTCCAATCCACAGGACTCCCATGAYTTGCAGTGGATTATGGTCTTCATGAGTGGAGCTAAGCTTATGGGAGATTGTAGCCACCATTTAGATGAATCATGTTTGTCCTTTTGACTTCAAGACAGGCAAGGCTTCACACTGCAGCATTCCCATGTAATGTCAAGGGATATACACCAGAGTATAGAACACTGCCTGAGGGCACAGAAAATATGTGATCAGAATGCCCAGGGTTCACTGTACTTATGGAACTGCCCATGTGCATATARACCTATTTCAGTCAGTTCATAGCAACACTACTCAACCTTTATTGAGAGAAAATTAATTTAATGGAGCCACTGAACTGTGTCATTCTGAGCTAACATATGTCTTTAATTCCTCCTTTCCTTGTCATAAATCAAGCCTGAGTTTTAAAACTGCTCCTTGTGATCAAAATCCAGTGCTGCTATGTGGAAAATATGATAAAGGAAAATAAGAATATAGTAAAGGGAGAGCAAGGTGGGAATGCAGGCCGATATCCAACATATTTAGAGCTATGACAGAGATGTTGATGACACACTGAAATTAGATAGCTATCACTCCTCTAGGAGGTCTTGCCACTCTCCAAGGCACTGCTGTCCAATATGCTCATAAATCTACCAGTGAAAAGACTGGCATGTTATAAGCAACAGAAATTATTAATAGTTTGATCTGACATCTTTAGTTTTACCTATTTACTTGCGGAGACTACTGGTGACATTTGCCAATATAATCTGTCAGAAGTTAATATTTATCAATATTAACTATATATCAATATATTATAATCTGTCAGAAGTTAATATTTATCAATAAAAATTGGGTACATTATGCAAGAAAAATCTGGTGTAAATGGAATAAGGAAATTCTACAAGGCCCTAGGTACCTAAAATAATGTGAAAAATTCAGTATCTGACAGTGTTTTATATAGATGTTAAATAAAACAGACTGCAATATTTTTGAGAGAAGCTGGGAGCTGAAATATGAAGTCTGGTCCAGTTTTAACATGAGATTACTCAAATTTGATCAAGCTACAATTCTGTCTCTTAAAAGTAAAGATCATTGTACTTGCCAAGTATCTGTAAGTATCATTGAACTGTGATCAAGTATCCCCTTCCAGCCATGATCGTATTGATACAGTTTTTCATTTCTTATTGAGATATGTCCCAAGATTAGCACCAAACCCCAAAAAGTCTTAACATAGAATTCCAGAAAAAAAAACTAGTAGACATCCTGTATGTGCTCTGGTCTTGTAACTTTTCCACTCTATGGGACAGCTCTGTGCAGCTACTGAAAATGTGTTAAATAATTTCTTTAATGTTTAATTATTTTTAAACAGTGGATTGAAAACAATCCTAAAATCTCCCAATATTGATTCAATGGTATTGATTAAAAGTGAAAGAAATTTACTTTTTGAGGTCATGGAAGCCCAAATAATATGAGGGACTTCTAGCTTTTTTCTAGAGGTGAAAAAGATTTGTGTAATTGCTCTGCCTCTCCTCCTGCTGCTCCCCACTTCCCTTAATAATTCCTCAATATGTAGTCTAATTTCAATGAAATTATACAGAAAGGGTGGAATTCTTAAAAGAGCGATTTCAGATTCAAGCTGAGYAGGAGATAAATGAAAGCAGGCAGCTAAGCAGGGGTGCAAAGTAAGTGTCCTCATTGCCAGTAAGATTGTGGGACAACATCAGCCATCAAGCCACAAGGCATCAAGGCTAACACAGGAGAGAGACCACAGAACCAGGTTTCCTAATTCTGACATTCACAGAATCTTTTTCTCTGAGGTGTTTGCATTCAAATCCAATAATTCATCTACAAACTGAGATTTGCTGACTTCATTTTAAAATAAATTCAAGGGCCTTTTTCCCAGTATCTTATCTCTCTTTTTGGAAGCTTTTCTGGTCTCCCAATTAYAGTGTCTAAATGAATAAATTACTGAATGCAGCAATTTGTATGATTACCAAAACCATGCTGATAGAGCTAGCATGCAAATTCTATTCCAATAAAAGTAGGTTATGCCTTTTGTATGAAGAAGAAAGATGTCATTAGATGAATTTCAGTAGTGGATAACTCTCTTTAGAAACAAAATTTTGAACAATTCTGAGATACCTGAGAGGGGAAATGCATATTCATTTTCATTATAAATATAGGCTGGGCGCAAGAAGCTCAAGTGTTAACTACATTTCAAAATCACTTCACTTAATAAATGTGTGTGTGCAACTAAATAAATCCTTTACRATGTACTTAGATATTCTTTACTGATCCATCTCTTCAATTGCTACTGCAGCTGATGGACCTCACACATGACAAATTGTGAACAGGAATTAAATGACCAGCCCTGTGAGATAATGACTATCTGTAGTTCCTGCTGACTTCTCTTTTACAAATAGTCTTTAAGGACAGTTTTATGAATTCAGCTAAAAATCTATAATGGATTCCCATTCTCTTCTTCCCTAAAGACAAGAAAAGAAAGAAAAATAGAAGGTAGGTTTGTCCTAATAAAATCAGTAGTTTTATCATGCATGTGGTATCTTTAGATAGATTTGAAAGACTTTTGATGTAACCTGCAAGATCAATTATTTCTGTGCATGTTAGTGATGGAGCTTCTTCTGTATATGTTCTCATCTTAGCAAATCAAATTCTTAACATTATTTCAATCTATTTTTCTTTAATTGAATTTGGTTTGCATAATATAGGGGCAGGGATTGGATTTTTGGTGGTTGGGATTTTTAATAATTTAAAGGATTTTAGTTTCGCTAAGTCAGTTGTCAAAGAACAGAAAAAGCTCAGACTGTCATGGGCCCTATCCATTCATGGTGGAACTGCAGGAGATAACTGAATTACACGAGCAATGAATCTTTTTTGTGTTTCTTCCACTTAAATTTAATCAACCCTTTGTGAACTTCTTTCATTTCAATTTATATGAAACAACTCAATGTGATACAATCCTTTTTGTTGAAATTGTATTGATTCCTCTGGAGATGCAGATATCAACACAAGTTTATAAGATCTTGCCTTCTTTAAGTTTACTGAATAATTGCATTTTTACTTAATGCTTTTAGGCTTTTAGGTAATAAAATATCTAAATGAATTTGTATGTTAAACTTGTAGTTGAATTGTATGAGTTCAGTGTTACATTATTGCTCTGTTTGTACTAGTGTCGATGAGACTGAATCAAAGCTTTTCTTTTCCAAATATGAATGATTATATTTCTGAACTAAAGTATACTTATCTAGATTCCAGATCATTATTATATAAAATGCTGACTATTTCTACATGTTTGATGAATTAGGGTTTTTTAGTTACTTGGATGTAATTTTAAAGTAAATTCAGAATACTGAGAAATAATATGCTTACATCTAGGGAGAAACCTTACACTTTTAAAGACATTAAAAAACTCACTACTACTTAGCAGTAGTGTATAAATGGGATTACTGAAATTATTATTCCCTGGGGTTTGCAAGAAATCTTTTTTTCCCTGCCAGCCTCTGAGGCAGAAAAAAAATATTCTGCAGTTCCTCCAACTGATGATGTCAAAGCACTCTACGCACATCAGTGCTGAAATTAACAATTAGAGCAATTTGCTGGATATAAATCCAAGGTTATTTCTCATTTTTCCTCTTTGCTTTCAAGCACAGGCATGCCAATACCCGAACCAAGGGCCTGCGTACATCATTCTCTTGTTGCTACATCTGTTTACAAGGTGCATTCTACATCAGGTCAGTGGTTAAAACATGTTTTTAAAATGGTGACATTAGTCAAATTACTTCTGCTTGTTCTGAGTTCCTTTTTTTAAATCTTCCTGACTTCATTTCCATACTTGACCAATTATCAAAAAGTGTGTGTTGAAGATGTGGTTTCCTCTAGACCAGACCCCCTAAGTGTACCTCCTTTTTGAGTGTACTCCAGGTAAGGTTTATAATTGAGGATCCAGAGCGAAGAGACTTTTTCTCTGGCCCACCAACTGGATTCAACAGGTGAGCCAGGAAAGTGACTCTTCTTCACATTTGCYTCCTTGGAAGCTTAAGAAGGGGCCTAGCAGCTGATTCATCCCTGAAAATACTTTCTTTGGTTTCTGAATCGCTCCTAACCATAGAATGTCCCCATTTCCCTTAAGGATGAAAGTTTAATGAGGAGCAGATAGAACTTTGGTATGAGCACTCCAAGTACCTGGAAGGGTCTGTGCTTTTGGTTGCTGCTTGTYAGAGACAAGGGTCCACATACTGCAACATATCAATACCACAACAGGTATCAATAGCGTATTAATAACCACACTGATTTCAGTGGAGCTATGAAAGTTTAAAAGGAGCATATTTATAACCTTTTGCAAAAGTGATTTAGATCCYTTTTTCCCAGTAGCTTGGCCTCCTCCTTGAACTGGACTACAAGACCCACAGTAATCTTGTCAATATTAAGGCAGGGCCTAAAATTATGAAAGAACAACAAAAAGTGCTCCTTTTCCAATGAAAATAATTTGAATTTGCATTTATAAATTGCTTTGGGGGTTGGTTTTGAGTGTGTGTCTGTGTGTAAAATTGGACAGGGCTAGCAATCTTTTTAAAATATTCACATGCAGTGTTCACTATATTTTCTTTTTCCCAGATGCAGTTTTCAAAACTTACCTACATTATGGTAATAATAAAATAAATACAATRTTCTTAAAATAACTATTCTTTTGTAAAAGAGATAGCAAACCCATTTCTTTTTACAACAGTGAGCAACAGTGTACTTTCCAGCAACCGCCAAACACTATGAAAATGGTTTCATTTACTTCCAGAATTTGCCAAAAACAGATGATGACTGAAACTGGTAATGACTATTTTCTATTCTCTATCCCTAAGTAATTGACCATTAATTATAATATCAATAGGCTGTGGATAAGTAAAGCAGACACATGTTAGGGCTACATTTCATTTGTAACTGTTTTGTATATATCATAAATCTCTAATATTGGGCTATTGTCACACATGATGAATTATTGTAAGCATGTCAGCACATAGTGGAAGTCAAGTACATTCAAATACTACTCAGTCAGAATTGAATTTGGCATGATAGTCTCATAAAAGGGGACTCAATTGAGAGTTTCCACTTGCCTGCTCTAAACTTGTCACTTGTAGGTGCTAAAGAGCTTGTTGTGTTGGTTTAATTAGTCAACAAATCGGTCCTTACTTGATTGCGTGGTCGTATCACATATGTTAACACTTCACTGTTTGATGGAGATATTAACAAGTGACAAGAGTCTCTTGGTCTATGGACTTTAAAGAAGAGAAGCTCTTCTATATTATTTCATTTGGTCCTGCCAATATTTATTAGATCATGCAGGCTGCAGGCTGCCAACAAGAGAAAGACAACACAAACATTTTTCAGGGTTATGCTCATCTGTATCCCTAAGAAGGGTCACTAAACAATCGATGATAGAAGAATATAAGTAAGATGAGTGTTTTCTACCACAGCTTAGAAATCCATTATATGATACAGTTTGCTGCAGACCTCCTTGGAGCTTTTTTCACTTAAAGATAATTTATGACAAGAACAGAGAGGTTCTTGAAAATGCTATAGCAACTGGAGCTGAATGATGCCACTCTGGCACTAGATGCATAGTCACCAGAGGCCAGTAAAAAGGAAGTTTGCATTTGTATGAAGAACTGTATTAGTTAAGCATTCATCAGTGTTGTATAAAATATTCATATTAGTTGTTGGTGGAAGATTAAACAAAAAAACTTCAATAATTAAAATGGCTTATTCCCAGGAGTGGGGGGTAGGGAAAAAGTTGGTTCTCTGCAAGTTTGCAAAAGGGCTTGTCTATTCAGTTTTTGTATAGCAGCAAACAAAAGAGGAGTGCATACTTTATAGGCTCCACTTGTTTGACCACCATTCTGTTATAGCTTTTATCTGTGCTTTACCAGTAATCAGGTCTCTGAAGCATGGGCTGCAAGAAAGAGAAATACATCACATGTAGAAAATCTCCTTAATCATTTTTGATGAGTCTCTTGCTAGAAAAAGCCATTTAAAGCATTGTGATAGTGCCATAAATACTATCCATCATAAATATTGACTGACTGGTCTTGGCAGTATGTGAGAAATTATAATGAGGGAGCATCTCTTTAAGTTTTCTGCTATAACAGTTTATTTTATTTCTTTTTGTTGGAAAGCTTGGAGGCAATTTGAATTTCCTTAAGAGGGAAAGAAATAGGATTCTTATACATAAAACCTTRTTGCTTTCATCTCCAATGAAATTTTGCAGCCTCCCTACTTCTTAGTTTTTACTGTAATACTTAGGCTGAACTTTTCCTCACTTTTAATGCATAGACTCATCCTCAAAAGCCAGGGTCTGCTACAAAACAACTGTCTTGAATCACCCTGAATTTTTGGTTATTCATATAATATTACTGGTACAGGAAAATTCACAAAACCAAGTAAAAAATTCATAATAAACTTTCTCATAATAACCAATGACAGAACAACATTTTTCAAAATAGTGGTGAAGAAGTTCCTTGCCTTAATTTCTGTATGCACCATTTTGCAAAAGTGTTAGGTGCATTTAAAAGCTTGAACATATATTTTAAATATATAATTTTGTAAAAACATGATTAATTTGTTAATACAAATATGCATAAATTTTGAAAAAGTGTATGTTAATGTGCAATATTAGGAACAGGAAGTTGTAACATTTTCAACTGCATAGAGGTTCCTTATTATCACAGATCATTTTTTCATAAATGAGTGTAGACATGCACACCTCTGTGAAAACAGTAAAACTCTACCAGTAAGCATATAAAATGTAATGGCTGTTCTAAAGCAATGGTTGTTTGTGTGAGAAGATTTTTTATCTGTGATTCTCAGATATAATCTGCATTAGTTTGAATTGTTTTAATTAGTTTGAAAGTACTGTTCACTTCTTATTCAAGAATCTGCAGTCAATTGCCTTGTATTGTTATACTTTTTATTGCAATAATGATCAAGATGCCAAGTATGTATTTAGGGCCCAGATACTCTGAAAACAGAGCAAAATATGATCTTGCTTGTCTCTCAGGTAAATATTTTACCTTTTTTTTATAGTGCAGTCTTTTTTATGGTGGAGGATCATATTCTGTATCATTGGAATATAGATTATATTTCCAGAGCTTTCAAATTACTCCTACACTGGGCAAGAGACCACACCTCTAAGAGATGTTCAAATAAGAATCTTTGCCCAGATGCCCAAAATCTCTCAGAAAGTTTGTGGTACTGTCAATCCCTCAAATTGTTGGGGAGCTTCTGTGAATAAATAAGTATCCTTCATTTCTATTGATTGCTGTGAACAGGGGAAAATTAAAAACAAATAAAACTGAAATCTTCAGAAGACATATGAAGTCATTCAAAGTGAGAGTTTGATGTTCTAAGTTGATGATCACTTTGGATTTGTTATGAGCTAATTTACTTTGATCTTTGTGGAGGTATTCTTACCCTGTGTAGTAGCTCAAAATTGTCTTCATTGCTTATTAATTCAAAACACACGTTTTTTTATTCTAAAATGATGTTTTACTCAAATCACCAATCGATGCCTCCTCTTTTTCCTTTCCTGTCTTTTTTTTTTTTTTAATTTTTTTTTTTTTTTTTTTTTTTTTTTTTTTTTTTTTTTTTTTTACTTGTTTTTTTTTTTATAATCAGATCTGTTTATTTTGTTGCTTTTCCTACAGGATGTAATTTTTGTTGCATGGCAGCACTATCCAAATTCCACCTCCTCTATACAGAGTTGAACGACCACCATCATGACTGACAGCTGTTCTTCCCAAAGCTGATACCAGAGGCTATTGATGTAAGGCTGGTAGGTCAGACCAGAGAAACAATGCCCTCCCTGCAGATACAGGGGGTCTGCTATTAGATCCTTGCAAAACTGTCTCTTTTCCAGGTTGAACARGCTCCAGTCCCTCAGCCTTTCCTTACAGAGTGAATGCTCCAATCCCTGACCATTTCTGTGGCATTATGCTGAACTCCCTCCAGCTGATCCTTTCCTTTCTTGTTATTGGTGCTCCCTTATCTGGACAAAGTGTCTAGATGTGGTCCTGGGGGCTGAGTGGAGGGGAAGAATAGAGAGGCTCTTTCCTGTCTACTGGCTGTGCTCCTGTGACTATTGCCCTGGATGATCTTACACGGGGTCACACATCAASGGCTCATGTTCAGCTCACCGCCCACAACGCCAGCAGCACACCTGGAGAGCAGTGAGACTGCTTCAAGGGACTCTTTTTTCMTGGGGCAGGACTTTACATTTGTGCATGTTGAATTTTGTAAAGCTCCCATTGGCTGCTTCTTCCAGTCCACCTTGGGTCCCTTCAGGTGGCAGCCCTGCCCTCAAGTGCATCACATGGTCCTGCTGGCTTGGTGTCACCTCACACCTAATGAGAAAGCACTCTGCCATCTGCTTCAGATCATTGATAGAAGCGGTTAACAGGACCGGACCATGAGAGATCCCTGTTGCTCTCCATTTGTAAGTGGCCTCCAGAGAGAGCATGACTCACTAATTACTACCTGCTGGGCCTGATCGCCCAAACAGTTATTTACTCAGCCATTTGTTCAGCGGTCTAGACCCTAACATTCCACCTCAGATACAGGAATATTGCAGGGATTGTCCAGGGTTCCAATAAAGACAAGATAAATGACATTCACTRCACTCCCCTCAACAGATCCAGTCACATTATCATAGAAAGCAATTTGGTAAAGCATGATTTAACTGCTGACTTTCCAATAACCACAACCTTCCTAAACCCATAAATTCATTTAAGGAGGAATGTGAGGAGGAAGGAGGAATCATTCTGTGATTTCCTGATGACCAAAACAAGGCCTGTACTTTCCCATATTGCCCCTTCAGCCTGTTTTGAAGACAGATTCAGCATTTGCCCTTCTCCMGTCATCAGGGACATCCCCCTGACCTCTGTGACCTTTCACAGATGACAAAGTGGCCTCACTATGATACTGAGTATCATAAAGATTCCAGCAGAGTTGAAGAATCATTCCCTAAAAGCTTTGAAAAAATATGAACTTTTTTTGCTATTCAGTCCCCAATTACATACTAGGAAATAATAAATAGTTTCAGTGTAGGGAATTAATTCAACAGGACAATTTGGGTGATTGTCATTGCCCTGTCAATAGCCTGGAAGAAGCCCTTTCAATAGCCTGAAAACAGCCTTTTATAAAGAGTGGAATTATATGAAAAGTGTTAAAGAGTAAAGTCTCTTTCTGAATGCTCTTTATTCTGTCTCTCTGGTTTCTTCTTTACATATGTCCATTGAGACATTCAAGTAAGTTTTTTTCACTATTGAACCAGTGCCACTATGAGAGGATGAATCCCATCCCCTTTTTACTCATACATTATCAATATAACTGTTAGGTATGCATTGACTGGAACATGTGCAGCTCTATTAGGACCAGTTCTTTCTTGCATTGAGAGATGCCTCATCACGGCATACATATGTATATGCATAGTCATTCTTCAGATTAGCCACAGCCACATCTTTGTAAAATACTTAATTACCAGACCACAAAACACAGATTACATTTCCTTCCCTAATCAACTTCAAGATAGAGTGGATTCTGCCTTGGGGCTGGAAGATCAGTGTGAGGACATCTGAGATCCCTTCTAGTCCCATCACCCTTGTAATAAACAGACAACAAAGAAATCCAATTGCCACCAATGTGTGCATTGCCAACCATGAATGAGAAAAGAGATAGTTAGCTGTGACTACTCRGGAATTGTCTTAAACTATACAAGTAAAGTCAGACAAAGATGAAAAATGCTTTGTTATTTGAAAGTAATATCCCCAGTTATTCTTAAGCCCACTAGAGAAAATGTTTATTTTGAAAGTTGAAAAGATATTCCAATAATATCCTCCCCAGCCACACTCTTAAAAAAAAAAAAAAAAAAAAAAAAAAAAAAGTTTTAAATACAAGCAGGAATGTATTATTTTTCAAGGGAAGCTGTAGACTAATATCAAATGTTTGAGTTTCATATATCATAAATGCATGGATAATTTGTGGATATAATGAGCATTATCTGCTACTAGTCTAAATATGCAATGCACACTTTGCACAGGGTGGCTCTCAATCATCTTACAGTCTCTGGAATTCCTTGACTGTCTTTTTAGCTGCAAAAGGACTTAACTCACTGGCAGGACAGGTGCCTCATTTTAGGCAACCAAAGTGTGGTGGAGTAAATATTGTCTTTAGAAATAATGTGGAGTTTGAGGCTGAGAGGCTGAGCAGTACAGTAAGATGGACTGAGGCACAAAAATATATTCTGTCCTGGCACATCTGATAAAGAGGTGGTTACCTCTGACATGGGAGCTGCAGTAGTAAACCCTGCTCTAAGTATAGCCCAGACAGCATGAAGCATCCCTAAATATATTGCAGTCATTCCAACTTGTTTATCACAGCCCTTAACAATGCACTTGTAACTGCAGAGCAAAAAGTATTGGATCCTACTCAAGTTTATAAACTTGGTATAACATGTAATTAAAAGAATAAGAAACAGCAAAAATAAGAATAAAGCTTGTGTGGGGGGTGCTTTCCACATACTGTATGTTCATCACTTTTACCAAAATATGTCTCTGCCGTTTTATATGACATATAGAGAGTCCAAAGTGTCATCTGCTCAGAGGTTTTTGAAAGACCAAAAATCCACTAGGTGTCAGGGCACTGCACACAGAAACATCCTCACAAGATCAAATACCCCGTGAGTTTCCCTAGTCTACACTTCATCTGTCTGGATTTTCCCACCAGTCAGGTCATGGAACTCCGGAGAGGTAAAGGAACTAAAGCCTAGACCTTCCAACAAGCAGGTCCCTAATCTCAATGCTATGGCATGCAGACAGTTGGCAGATCTTCTCAGGCCTTACTGCAAAATCTGTGCAAAATTGAGAAAGTGACAGAGCTACCTACAGAGGACTTAAATTCTSAATCAGAGTAGTGCTAAAACCTAAAAAATGCCTGAAATCTGATAAATACAAAAAAATAGAGTTCACTTGTGAGGGATCCCACAAAATGAAGAGGCACAATTTACTGTATGTCAAGAGGTTATTTTGCAAAAGCCACATAATGATTGTATCTCAGTTACAAGGGTTAAGACATCCTTTGGCTAGTTTCAGATCCTGCTGTGTTCCAAATGCTGGCAAAAGAAGAAGCTATATCCAGTTTAAGACATGGTTTAGGCTGCCATACTTGCACACTAGAGTGCTTGTACATAGTCCTAAGTCACATAGGCTCTAAGGAGATACAAGGATATGAACAATAGATCCATTACTTAGTAGCTACTTTTGTTTTGAAAAAAAATTTACATAAACATTTGTTCAAGGTTTCCATCAAAGTGAAGGCATGAGCAACTGTCCTACTTCGATTGAAAATATTAAGGATGTAAGTTAATAGGCAATTGGTGGTTCATTTCATATTCCTTAAATTCAAGGTGCCTTTCATGACTCTCTAGACTGTGCTCCAAGGAAAAGACTGGCCTGCAGTAAGCCCAAAAAGTTCAGGAATATTTGGATGCTGTAGTCCCAAGCCTTTCGATAGGACCTCAATATCTGTGCTTGCTAGCCAAGGTGCAACCCTAAACATTGCTTGGGTCTATAATACCAGATTAAACTCCGGTAACGAAGCTCAGCTACCTTGGGTCTGTGTAAGATGTTAGGAACAGTGAATCTCTTGAATTTACAGCAAAAMATCAAATATGCATATACATGCAGATACAAAGTGAACATGGTGAAATATGGAACTGTGATTATYTATTATATTTCTATGATTATTGCATTTACCTCCTACATTTCCATCTCCTGAGCAGCCCTTGATTGCCCCAAAAATAAGAGACAAACTTCCAGAAATATATTATCCTCTCAAAATTAAAATCTCATCTAACTAATCCTCTCTGCAGYGGGGGAGAGTATTACACTACCAGAAAGGATGGCAAGACCCAGAAGGATAAAGTCTAGCAGGGATACAAGATTGAACATTGAAGTTGAATATCTTCACATAAATACTTACGGTCAGTTTTAACAGCTCCAGCTCCCTGTAACAGCAGCTGTTCTAAAAGTAATTAAATCAACTTGACACTAAATATAGCCTCAAAATGTTTAAAGGCTTTCTAAAATAATTTTGAAGGGTTTTTTTATCTGGGGGAAATTAGAAATTACTTCAATTAATACAAAAATATACTCCAACTGAAGCTATAAATATATACATATATATTTAGGCTATATATGTATAGGCTATATATATTTAGGCTATGTATATTTTTATATATGCACATATATACACTGAAGAGTTTACAAGGATTTTTATAGAAGAATGTCACATCCTTAAAGGTCAATAAACAATATAAGGGCTTCAAATCATGACCATTAAAAATAACCTTCTCGGCAAGCATTTTTTTCCCCACAGTGGTTAAAATTTACAGGCTAAAATTGTAGGGGGTTTAATCCTGAAGAGGTTGTTAACTGTCTTAACCCCAAGAGTACTTGATGGTGCCTTGCCCCAATAATAGTAAAAAGGAGCAAGTCCCAGCTAACTTTGGACATTTCTTTAGGTTCTGAAAACACCCCTGGTACCAACCACTAAAGGTATGTATATTTATTCACTGTAAGGGCTAGAAATATCTTTGCTACAATTATGGCAAGGCATCTAGTTCCCTCTCCTGGAGGTCATTTCCTTCCAACTGACCTCATTTTGGGTACATCCCTTTCATCACAAGATTTTTGTGCACTACAGCAGAGGAATAGGAAAAAATTTGTTTCATGACTTTTAGATTTGTGGGGAGGGAAAGGAACGTATATTAAAAGCTTATATATTTTAAAAAAATCTCTTAAGGCCCATATGTCTTTTTATTACCATATAACACTGAATAGTCCAGGAAACACAACATAAAAACGCCACTTTGAAACTGTAGTTAGGGTATTAGGGGTCTGATCCAATGCCAAGGGAAGACAATAGGGAGGGTTTGTATCAAATGCTGAATGCCCTCTGAGCCTATCGAAGGGATTATGGACCATTTGGCGAATCCGTATCATCCTTGCTGGACCAGGCTAATCTTATTGTGCCATTGCAATTGTGGTAAACATGCAGCTAATGCAAATGTATCTAGGACTTACTTTTTTTCCAAATCCCAAAGGATTTATTGAAGGAAATATAAAATTTCCCCTCCTTTTTGCATATCTTAGCATTGGAACTTACTGAAACTTATAAAGAATTCCAGAATTTCTTCATACRAAGTCTACATCTTTTCCCTTACTTAGTTAATAATACCAAACTCAACCAAATCAAATAGGATACTTAATTCTTCCTTCACAGAAAATATTTTACCTTAATGAGAAGTTTTCTTATATAAAGGAATTCAATTTTTTTTTTTTGATTGGCGTTAGACTCACAGACAGACAGAAATAAGCTGCCATTCTTCCATTTGATAGCCAGACGCTGCCAGTTGTTGCTAGGGCAGTCATGCTGTTAAATTAGGTCTAATGAACGAGTAATTGCTTTAGGTATAGTGAACCATTTCAAAGAAAACAAGGATTCTAATTGATTTGCAATTTGTTTGGCACATTGCATTGTCTGGGGCTATTGATTAGTCTTCTGGATTTCACACTGCATGTGTTTCCCTTTATTAAGGGAATAACAGGTTACTGATTACTTTCCTTCTGGGTTTAATGTAGCGGTTAATGTCTACTTTGTTCTTGTGTCATGTCACAGGCAAGGAAGGAATAATATGCAAGTGGGTGGCCCTTTGCTAAGAAACTCCCCTGCTGCTTTGAGCTGTGTACTCTAAGACATGCTGAAAAGCAGATCAAGAGAAAGGGTTAGAATAGCAGGACTCACAAGTTACGGCCTGAGTCAGGCTAGACCCAGGCTAAAAACTTGGCTTTCCTTCCCTATCAAAGCACAAAACAGTATGAAGTGGCTGGCAGTAGATTTGCTCTTATTTGATTGTATGTCTCTCTATAAGGAAACATAGCATAGTTTTATATGCCTCAGTTTATATACAGGAGCATCTTAAATAAGGAAACTTACAATATATTTGTCCTTGTGCTGCAAGAGATTTACTCCATACTATACATATTCTGGAGAGCTTGTCATTTTACCTTTTACGTCTACCTTGGCTTGCAAAAAAGTGAGCCTGTTTAATTAACAGCATTGTTCTTTCAAAGGACAGCTTTCTATAATATAGTTGATATTATTAAAGTATAATTAATTTTCAATTTTTTAATATTCTTACCTAAAAGTTATTGCCCTTAACATATCTTTAACAGGTATGATGGTAAAATAAAATAGGCTTCATTGTTCTATAATTTGTCTTGGTTCTGGTGGTTATTTAGTTTTGTATTTTGTGCCCCTRTAGTCAAGCCGAGAACAAAGGAAATTAAATATAGGCATTTAGATAACTTGCAGAGTCTAAGGAATCATAATTTTGTGTCCTGGCTATGCATCTTTCAGAGGGATCAGCCATGTATCARTCATGTAACTGAAGATCTCAACCTAAGCCTGACCCAATGGCTGTTGAAATCAACAGTAAACCTCTTATTGATTTGCAGAAGCTTTTCCCCGTGAGTCCATCAACTTTCTTGATTCATCTCATGAGAACCTATACTTTATTTAAAGTTTCATTGCTATGTGAGCCACCATGCTATGGTCCAAGTGCCCTAAAGCTTCACATAGCATCTGGGGCACCAAAAATTTTTTTGAGTGATCTCAAAAATCTATGCTTTGTCCCATGTGCAAGGATTTGAAATTTCTAATGCTGTACTGGTATTTTTTGCTGACTTATTGTAAAGATGACTATGAGTAATTATCAGTAAATTGCTTGAATATGATTTTGGTTTTTTTTTTTTTCCTAAAAAGGACTATGATACAACATTGGTCATGTTCAATTTAGTCCAAAGATCAGTTTTAAACTCAGTAGCTCATGATCTTTCATGATCTAGAAATCGACTATTTCAAAGTTTTTGTGGTGGTATAAAGAACAGCTGTGACTTAGCTTTAATTAATCCTTAATTTCAGGTCATCCCAGATGTCTTAACTAAATGAGCTACATACTTTCAAATCCATGTTAGACTGAACTGAATGAAGTCCTTGGTCTTACAGACAGAAATATAAAAAATTATCTCCATAATGGAAACAAATCAGCAACCACAAAAATATTTTGATATCATGTGTAACAGCCATTTGGTATATACCAAGCACAGAATATTGTACTCTAAAATTGTCACTGTTGTTTTGGGCTTCCTGTAAGAGACTGTACTAAAGATTCTTGACTGTCTCACGACCATCGATCATCGAGACTGAACACCCCAAAAAGGAGAACCCCGAGGGGAAGAAAAGGGGGACTCTTTGCTTAAAGGAGTCTGAGCCTGATCAAGGTGGGGTGACTGCCAGATTTCCAGCTCCTAGGCTGGCAGGTGCAGTGGGTCCACCATGGATGGCTGCACTGTTTAAAGAGAGCGGTGCGACCTCATGGATGGACATTCTYTCCCCACCGCTTGGCCAATTTTCTCCATGCTTCACAAGTTTCCATCAGGTTTCCATGCTTCGCAACTCCCTGACTTGCTGCCACCCGCCTTCAAAAGGAGTCTGAGCCGGATCAAGGTGGGACCAGATTTCCGGCTCATGCTTCGCAACCCCCCCTGACTTGCTGCCACCTGCTTTCGGGGGGGAGTCTGAGCCGGATCAGGGTGGGGCCAGGTTTCCGGCTCGTGCTTCGTGGCCCCCCTGGCTTGCAGCCACCCGCTTTCTAAAAGACTATAAAAGGTCTCTCYGAGAAGACCCCGACGGAGATCTCTCCCRACRGATGCTGGCGAACTCATGGAACCTCGGAGGATTAGTCTGAGCCGTTAGTAGCTATAACCCCACCCTCTCTCTCTCTCTCTCTCTCTCTCTCTCTCTCTCTCTCACCCTCTTCTATTGCAAAATATCCAAATAAATTATTCTTCTTTATTTAAAGCGTATATATTTGCCCCCCTCATTTTCTTTTGCACTCTGAGATTCTGATAACAAACCCTCATGACTCTCTCTTGAGTTAAGCGGATCGTGACACTTCCCTATGGAATTCATTTTTACTATCCTGTTCAAAAATGATGAATGGTTGGATACACARTGTATATACCAAATAGCAGATGTATACTAAAATGATTCTTATAATTTAGCAGACCGTAACCTATTTCCTTCTATATTCTGTAATCTTAAAATATCAGTAGGCCCAAGTCATACTTCATACAAAGGGATATACATTATACTAAATTGGTTATTAAATTTAATTTGTTATTAAATATAGTTTATACCACATGGGTGACCTAATGTAACTGTTAAGTAAGAGAAATCGTAACATTCTAATTGCCTTTATATGTGGTGGGGGAAGCCTGGGCTGTGAGTCAGATGGTGCAATCATTCACCAGTTTAGGTGGGATCACAGGCTTGAGCCTGGTGATTTGAGGAACTTACAAACATAATTCAAGAGATGTGAGACATTAACATGCCTCACTTTCCCTGGCCTTTGACCCAGGAAAAAACAAACCAAACCAAACCAAACCAAACCAAACTTAAAATGAACAATTTTAAGCAGGAATGCTCACAGGAAAAGGTATCAGTAGCTACTGAGAAGTAAGATTAGAGTGTGAGCATACTCCAGTTACAGCCATTATATCAGATTGGGCAAAATATGAGTATATAAAAATAAGTATTCTATTAGGATATGAMTTGAACCTTCTTAAATAACATGTTACAGCCCATCACTTGGATGGACCACTGWGTGTTATTGAAGAAACTTGAGATGCTTTAATAAGGATGATCTTATCTAATTTCTTTTAATAAAACATACACATAAAGATAGATTGCTTTGTTAAAATGATGAATATTCCCCAATTCAAAGAAATCTTCCAAGTGCTATGTATGTGTCTTATTGCTATGCAAGCTTAAGCTTTTGATTTCCTCTCCTTTGTCTCCACCAAGACTGAGATATGGCATTTAATTCTCAAAAAAATTATGTGAAACATGACAATGAAGCAATGATCAGAAGTGATTTTGGTTTTCCCCTTT
The DNA here is from genome assembly GCF_030028575.1 of Malurus melanocephalus. NCBI lineage: Eukaryota > Metazoa > Chordata > Aves > Passeriformes > Maluridae > Malurus > Malurus melanocephalus. The sequence continues at coordinate 3,606,951 of NW_026623232.1, forward strand.
AGTTGTAGGGCTTGATGTGGAACAAACTCTGTAGCATGCATCACATCTAACAGATACTTCACTAATGAATTCAAGACCCAATAAGCTGTTGTCACGAATGTGATTATGTAGTTACAGTGTTACAGTGAAATCTTTTTTTTTTTTTCTGCCTAGTTGGGGGACTTACGGAAGAAACAGTTTCCTAAATTTTCTTTTAAATCTTACTCGCTTGGGTTCAAATAATCAAATTTTATGCTATAGGTCCACAAAGTTGTATGTGCTGCAGGGTGGTCCAGGATTCTGGCCTCTTAGCACCCYGTGAAGAACCTGACAAAGGCCACACCTGTCTTCTGACTATATGAAGGGCTACCTACAAAAGACTGCTGCATGTACTGGGATTTCCATGAACCCAGGGAAGGCATCAAGCCAAACAAATGAAGAGTACTCATGAAGAGTGTTCCACTCTTTAGAAAAGAATTGAAAATGTGCTAGGACAGAGAGAAGGAAGGTGAGATACATGACAACTGAGCYTAGCATTTACAAAAATTGCATCGGCTGAAGAAGTCCTAAGTCCCCTCTCCAYGACAGTATTTTTGCAGCTTATCCAACAGGTACAATTCACTGAAGAACTAAAAGTCTTATCTTTTCTAGTTATTTAAGTTTCCTAATCGTCAGAAGAACCTGTGAAAATGAACAAACAGTGTACTTTTACCTGTGGAAACTAAATTCAAGGGCCATAATCTATTTGAAACTTYTTGTCTCTGACACACATCTCCTGTTGAACTAGACTGGGAAAAATTGTACCATGGAAAAAATCAGTTGTGAGATAGTMTTCTACTTTGGTATCAAGTGCAGCAAAAATAGGTGTGTATCAATTCCTCATCTACCCTACACATCACTCAATATATTAATAGAAGTCCTTCTTCTGTGGGAGAAACTGAAATGTAATTTTGTGAACTTTCATCAACCCCAACAAGCAGAGTTTAAATCACACTCTCCTGTGTGCTGCCCTTTGCTCYGCAGAGGTTGCAGGCAGGATATACCGACCTCAAGGGCCACTGCGAAGCTCAGCTTGCTACAACTGCTTATCACTGACAGCAGATTCTTCTTAGCATGATACAAACAGCAATCTAGACATGCATAGACCTTTTTTCAGCAACAAATTAAGTCTCTTTAGGCATGAAGTGCCTGTGGCTTTAACATAGAAAYGTGGAGGATTGCCGTCTTTGATGTAGATACTTAAACCACCCATGAGTGGCTAATTCTTTCTTAGACTTCAGAGTTTTGCTTCTCATCTGAAATGTAAGAATTCTTTTTTCAAGTCCACAGATGTTATGATCATCAAGAATATTACATTCAATAACAGATAGCTCCTCAGAAATGGTATGCATTTTCCATTCTCATTTTCATCCATTGTTTTCCAACACTTATTGTAATATCCCATAGAAGTTCACAGAACTACTGAGCCTAGTGTGCTGGGTACAGCTGAAACATGTCTGACTGAGATCCTTACTCTTGTAACTGATCCTTCTGCCTTTATAGCCTTAACTWAAAGTTTGGACTCCATAGTTTAGTTTCTCTCTCCTACCACACTCTATCTTTGGAAAAATCACACTGATCTCAGAGAATGTTTTGTTGCTGCTTTCTGACTCCATCTGTGTTCAGTTTTTTTACTAAAAACTAAAGTAAAAAACTACAGTTGCTGAGACATATTACTTCTAACATGGCCTTGCTGGTTAGCATGCACAGGAGCAAATCACATTTTAAAGTATTTTTAAAACATGGAGAAGCTTTAAAGAACTGTTTAAAAAACTGCTCTTGGTTTGGTGCCAGATACAGATGCCACACTGATTACAGAAGATTACATAAATTCCTCAAGCCTTATTATCCTCTCACTTACACCCATAAAACTGGGAAGAATTCCACTGGGGTCCCTGGAATTAAATAGGTTCTGGAGAAGTATATATTCCTTCTGGTTAGCAAGCTATCAGTATTTTCAGTACATCCAGTTATCTCTACATGTCTACTAGTAATACAAAAAAATTGCAAAGCAAAACAGGGTATGATCTGTCTATGCAAATACTTCAACCTTCATTGATTTCAACTGAGTTGCACAGATTTATATGAAAGATGGATTTTGACCTGAATATGTAGGGAAAAAATCCAACTCCTCAGCATCTTTGTTTTAACACATTACTGAGATTTTCTTCCAATTTGAGAAACAGAAGATTCCTAGGGCAGGTCAAACCAAAGTTCAGTSTAACTCTGGAAGCCTTTCTATAGCAATGGTTTAGAATGAGGCATACGATGTTCAAGGAAAAGCCACATATGTGTGGATGGAACTTTCTCTGCAATCCAGTTGCATATCCTGAYAGTTTCAGAGACTTGAGTAAATCATGGGTACTGCTTGGGACCTACCTATTATCAACTCAGACATTTGTTCTTTCAGCTATTTGCCCCCATGCTCTCATATGGCAAGGAATTCCACAACTTAATTATGAATCCTAAGAAAAAGTTACTGCTTTTAGCCTTTTAAACTGGGTGATTTTATCTACTGCCTCTCAATTTGGTTGCATGCCTCAACTACTTTTTTAGAAGATGAAATCAGTTTTCTTCACTGACTTTCTCCATACCACCGAAAAAAAGTATAAGCCACTGCTATATCCCAGTCAGGAATATTTTCCACACTGCKTTTCCATAATGTTCTGTTTAGTTTTCCCAATAAAAATCCCATCCTTGAATGGCAGCTCATCCTTGAATTTATTTTCTATGTCTATTGTTAGTCTCTTTTGAGATCAACATACAGTATTCAAGGTGAGGACATACCATTAGTTTGTGCATGGTAGTCCTTACTATCACAGTAGGATTGGATCGTGGGTTTTGATGTGGGGTTTCTTTTTATTTCTAAAATATTAGCTACATGCTAGTGATGATTCTAAAGAATTCCTTGTAGAATTGTGATGACATTTGTAAATCAAAGAGCTYCAGGGATAACACAATCACATTTTCACATGAAAAATCACTGAGAGCTTGGTATATCCCATGATTTTTTTTTTGCGTTATTTAGTAGTATTTACTACTATGATAGTAGTAACCAAGAGAATTAGAACTTTGTGACCTGCCAAGTTTCCATGGACTGCCACAAACAGTTCCACAGGCAACCACTGGTCATGAGGCAGTGGTTGGAAACCAAGCTGCAGAGAATAATTCATACTAATTTTTCTGAAAAGTTGGGATGTTCTTATGTTCTACCAGTGTGAAAAAGCCTTAAGACCTTCACTGTGGTCCCAAGCACTCAAATAAGATGAGAAGTTCTTACTCTACAAAAGAATTGTGTATTTCTTGAACAATACAAAGTTGAGAATAAAAACAAATTTGTTCCTTAGAAATTGCCTAGTGAAGCAGTTGTTTCATACTGCCTGTTGAACATTTGGGTAGACTGATTCAAATGTTAAAGCTGTGTTCAAACCAGAAAAAATAAAAATAATAAGCTGTCAGAATAATTACTAAGAACATACAAGGATTATACAAAGTAAACTGCAGCCTGCAAAAAGAGAATTGCATGTTAGCTAATTGTTAATTTTAGCAATTGCAATGGCTAATTACTGTGGCACACATTGACTATTAGCATGATGCCCCAGCACCTGCTTTCTCCAATGAACAGATTTCTTCATTGCTCGTGCAGGAGCAAAATGTGTAATTATTGGCCATCATTGGGGCGATTTTTCAGTGATTCTTTTGTGTGATGTGAATGACGCATAATGACATATTTTATTAGAGGGCAAATAGCTGTTTGTTAATGGAAATGATTCGAAATCCAAGAAACTAGGAGCTAGGAGCATGTTTTCAGTATCAGCATGAATTCAAATGTATTTTCTTTTAACTCTTTATAAAAGAAGCATAGAAATCAAATCTAAACTTAGTATAATATATTTAATGATATGTGCAAACACAGCATTGATTAATTGCCTCAAATGTTTTCAATGCTACACCATTCCATTTGTTACAGCAGTCTGCTAAATTTATGCATTTCTTATTTAAACTCTTCTTTCCTGGGCATATAGTGTTAGCAAGATTATGTGGCTTGTTCCTCATTTACTGGGAAAAAAAAATCATCTTTGTAACTTAAGCAACAATTATGGGCTTTATGAGGCACATTTTCATTGCACACATTGTAGAACACAGTGCACTGACATTATTATTCCTGAAAGTACATGCTTGAATGTATCTATCAAGACCCAAATGTCAGCTACTGAATAGATTATGCATAGTTATCCAAAACAGAATATAGATACATAAAATACCAGCAACAGAATACTCAATTTCTGAGGGAAGATTTTTATTAGATAATCTGTGTGAAACTTTGAAGAACAATGTAAATGAAAAAATCATATATGAACCTGAGACTACGGTGGCAATTAAAATAGCAAACTGSTTTGTCATTTTTGAAGGACAGGTTATAGCTAGAATAAGAAAGCTGGTCTTTTCATTTTGCTTYTTTTCAAATACTGTTCAAAGTTGGGGGTAAAAAAGGAATTCTAGGGGACATAGTTTGCTGAATTCCACTGAAGTAAACCCAGACTAACTTGATGGAAAACAATGAAGTAAGTTTGGATATCCAAGGAAAGTAGAAGTCTCATGAATGTCTGTGAAATTTTAAATGACAAGTAGGAAACCCAAGCATCTTTTAGACTCTTCAGACAATGAAGCCAAAAGTTTAATGCTATCTTARAGCATAGTAATGATAGATCTTTTCTTGCCGTGACTGTGACATCATTCCATTTTGACAAAAATCCGGTCATTGGCCTTTGATTAAATTTGACTCAATTTATACACACAATAGGTGTAATAGGAAGATATTGCAAAGGAGCATATCTTTACTATTTCTTCTTTGATACAATTTGTATATGACAAACTAATTGCATTTTAAAATTTTGGCTTCAAAGACCACCATAAGAAAAATTAAACCAACTATACATACACTGAAAATCTGRGCCGTCCCATATATCAAGTGTGAGTTATTTACAAACTTGAGGAAGAAACTATGAATGAGCACTTCCTCTTCTCACCCAGGGCCTATAGCTTCTCTGCTGTTGCAAGATTGTAGATAAGTTTGGTATTCAGGTTCACTGTTTGACCCATTAAACTGGTATTGAGGTATAATTTGTGTGTTTTCCCAGTACGGTTGCACATAGAATGGGGTTCATTTCCACAAGTTTGAATAAATTTATCCAGTTCAGTGAACCTGTTGTTAAGCTTAGCAAAACTCAGTAGGTGGCTTTAAAGTCCTGTAATTAGCCCATTACATAAAATCTGTACTTTAGATTTTTGCACATTGGTTAATAAGTATAACGTGCTTCGTATATATAAATAACATTACATTAAATGATGCAACATAAAGGAATTAAAGGCCAAAGCAGTTAAATAAAATACTTGAAGGAGATCTCAAATTAGCATGTTTAATTCCAACTCATTGAACAGGAAAGGGCTTTAGCCTTACTGTACAGGTTCTATACAATGTGCAGAACAGCAGATACTTAGTCTCCATTTTACATAAGGTCGCTGTCATCTCTGACCTCTGTGTGACTTTGGAAAAATGTTCTAATTAGCTTGTTTCTTTTAAAATCTAATCATTACAATGTCTAAATATAGTAATGAATTACCAAGACAGCACTTGCCTCAACAATTTTTCATAGTTTGTACATAGCTAATTAATTCTTGATCCTTAATTTTTGCTTTCCAAATGAAATATGTGAGGAAAATGAAGTCTACAGCTAATTAACCCATGCAGTGCTTACTGTTTCGTAGTAAAAGCTTTTATATTAAAGTTAAGGCTTTTTACTACCTAAAAAGTAAAACACAGCTTTGAATCCTATTGCATTAGGTTCAAGTTCCACTTCAATCTAACAGATTATTCACTATTTTAATTTTTTTTTATATTGCATAACCAAAATCCCAGTCTTCCGTGTTTCTTCATGTCTGTTGATGAATACCATTATGTGAATTAATATATTGAAATGTAGTGTTACATATATAATAATGTTTATTTTTTCTGTATATATATAATGAATTCTAGGTAACATATAGTCCTCTTCAGAGATTCAAAGTTATCATTACATGAAGAAATATATTTCAATAATAAAAGTTTTGTACAAATGTACATATGCATACACACATCTATCTGTCCATCTATCTATATTTATATATGGAGAAACATTTTGGATTTATATGAAATATTCAGAGTTAATACTGCAGCCAAAGGAAACTTGCTCAGATTTGATCTCATAAAAAACTCAATAGTCCTGAATAGTTTGTCAGGGTTCATAAATACACAGATTCTAGTGGATGAAACTGTCTTTATTTATATGTTTTTATTGAATTATGGTAAATCAATGGTTTCACTTGATCTCAACATGAAGCCAGATTTCATTCAAAAACCAGATCTCATTCATTTGCAGTTTTAGTTCATCAGCAAACTCACAGAAAAAGCCTGGATAAATATCTTTATGATGCTCCACAAAAATAAACAAGAAGATTGAAAGGGACAACTTTCATACATCTAATGCTTATTGTGATGTGGTAAATAAAGCTACCCCAATTTTCAGTTGTATTCTGTTTATCTTATGCCATTTTGTAACATTATCTTTGAGTGCCTTTGACTTCTTTCCTATTTCATCTATTGCATGTATTGGATTCCATGTATTGGCTGCTCTACTGCTCTATAGTTGTTGCTTATTTTTTCATTTTACTGACAATTTTAGTTGAAAGCTAATGTGATGGCTTCTTTATATATATGTATTTACTCTATATATATTTATGYACATATATATATGTGTATGTATGTGTGTATACACATATATACATGGTCTTCTTTTTCTTAAAAACTTTGGCGTCTGAAGGACTTCTGTCCTTTCACCAGATACATGCAGTCTTGGAGCTAATTCCATTCTCTGCCACAAAGATACATTTCCTGCTGGTTTCATACAGAACTGACAACATAAAATTGGAGTAAAATTTGATCTCTGGTATAGGTAGGTATAATTCTCATAGAACTTTCTGGCCTAKGTTTGGACTTAATAGAAATCTTGAAGAAAATATCACATATGGTATTAATATATCTGAAAGTAAGATTAAGAGATAAAATAACCCACATTGATAGAGTATACCAGTATACCATAATTTGTGCAAAAGTAATCAATTTAACAGCTCAACAGTTAAAAAAGTTTAGGAGAAATTGCAGAAAGGGAAACAATCAGTAGAAGCCACAAGACAAGCCATATAGATCTTCCTTAACTYGTTTCATCCTGATATCTTCCCAATCCTCCATTCTGGCTTATAAAATACACATCCTTTGGTTATCTCTGAAGGCTGGGTTAATGCTCTCTGTAAGCTATTTTCCAACACCTGTTTAGACACTTTTTTCTCCAACAAATTTCAATCGAATCTGTTAAGTACACCATCAATTACACTTCTTTACACTATGGATCTGCTTAAGTGAAAGAGTTGGGAGGTCACAGGATATGGGTTATTTTTGTGAATGGAATATTTGATTTAGTCTCTTAATTGACCATGTGCATGACATCTGCTTGTGGGGAAGAGTCATACCTGAGGGTGAATCTGCAAGAACACTGAAGGGAGGCAGTTTCGGACAGCAATTACAAAGCTGACTTTTCTTCTCTCGAAATTCAAAATTCCTCATTAACATCTAGCAGTAAGTTAATGAATCAAAAAAAACCACTATCCTGCCTACCAGCCATAATTCTGTTTTACAGAAGCAGGAGCCATTGATCAGTAGTGCCCATTGAAACGAATAATTTTTCTATGATGTGTAAAAAAACTGCTAGAAGGACGACAAGGAAAACCATTTCTGTTTATTTCTGTTTATTTCTGTTTATTTCTGTTTATTTCTGTTTATTTCTGCTTGCTATGTCATTTTGTAAACATACATATCATATTACCAGGCAGTGCTTGACCACATTCATCACTGAYCATCTTTGTAAAGAAGCTGAATTTAATTTACCAGATAGCTGTGTCTTATCACAGATGAAGAGTTCTTTGGGTTTTTTYCCCAGCAAATAACTTCACCTCGAGAGGACTTAGTTCCCTCTTTCTAGAAATGGGAAAGCATATACAAATAGATGACTAATTTCCCGAGGAAAAAAAAAAAAATATATATGGCAATAAATTAAATTTTTCTCAAGTGTTGAGAAATGTGTGATTACTTTGAAAATCAGGCCTATACAATGCATTAGGTGATCATTTTTCATTGTACATTTGTTGCTAAATATCTTGTCAGGCTATTGGCTGCCCCTGCATTAATTCAGTCTTTCTGTATCTCTGAAGATTATCCCTGTTATATACGAAGCAGCACAGATACAGAATTTTATGTTTGGTTGGTTTTGGATCTACAAATTATTAGTGACATCATATCTGGAAGCGCCTACTAAATTTAAGGATTTTTGCTTGTTTTTGTTTGGATTAATTTGGGTTCTTTAACTATTTAAATAAGAGAATAAACAATTAAAGCACTGAAAAGTGTAAATAATATTTTCATAAAGGTAGCTAAGGCAGGACAAACTGAGGTAGAAGAAAAATGCATTATCACTCACTAATGTTTTTTTTTTTTGTCTGAACAATGCTACTGATGACTGTCAGGGYTTTAGCTAAGGACCTAGCTTTGTTTTGGCTAAGTCCTTATCTTTCCCAGATACACAGACTGGTTTAAAATTATGTGATTTTAATAGGCCTTTACTACTTTTCCTTTTATACCACTTTAAAGACCTATGAGACACAAGACAGCAAAGATGATGAAGAAGSAAGATGTTCTCTCTGCTTTGCCAAAGTTGGCAGAAACAAAAATCCATTACAAATTTCCTCAKCATACTAGAGCTTTTATAGTATATACTGAAAACATGTTACATGGGAACATTTTGTGTGGAACTATCACAAAATACAGATTTTTTTTGCTTACAACTATTATTCTAAAAACACTAGTCATGACTGGGCAATGAATTTTACATGCRTAAAATGAAGAAGTCATGACTTTTACATGAGTAAAATGAAAAATGAGTAGACCTTTTTATTTAAATGTAACAGACTACCCAAGAGTACTCTAATATACCCAGTCTTCATCACACTTCCAGCAACTGGCAAAAACAAAAGTAAAATATAGAAGGTATGCTGCATAGTTTGTAATGTGTGCAATAATAATTGTTTGATCTTTGGAATTTACATTTTGAATTGTGGAAGTTTTAACTGTACTAGGAAATTTTTAATAATAGACTGAATCTGCTGTCTTCTCTATCTTCTTGCTTTATACTGTGAGTCTAATTATCTATACCTTGAAAAAAATTGAATCACATATTGCTCATGTAGCAAATAGCTCTCTTGATTTCATCTAATATTCCAGGATGGTTGAAAGCTTGAAGCTAGTCCKATGGATTCCACTCATTGAGACAGCCAGAATTTTTATTTGCAGAGTAATATACATCTCTGGGAGACAAACAATTTAGTCACGCAAAATAACTGACTTCAGAGAATATAATTCAGCAGAGAGCCTAGCCAAAGATCTTTTTTTAGCTTTCACACGTGAGAGCTGAAAACAGAGAAGTGACCACACTTCAACTCCAATGAGAACTCATTGGTACTCAAACAAGTACAAAGTTTGAATTAGAATGGATGTTTCCTGTGGTAGATAAGCTTCATTCAAAAACACAAAGATGATCAGAATTTTCACAGAAAATATCATGGTAACAGAGAGAACATCACGCTGCCAAAATTACATGGCAAATATGACATTGCAGTGTAATACATTACTACCATCATTGATGGGGAGCCGATGCTTTTACCAGCACACAAAGTCATGGAGTCTGTTTCTAATATGACTGAGTAAGTTAAGAGAAAAAAATCTGTATACAGCATTAGTAGCAATGCTTTTGATTTACCAAATATTCGTTCTAGAAGCTATGGTTTTGCTCATTGGCAATTTACACATTTGTTCCATTCAATTTGTGGGCTAGCTCATCTTCTATCAAAGAGATCCTTTAAAAAGACATGCTAGAGGATAAGAAAAAAGAAAGGTTATTAAAAAGAGAATTACTCTTTTATATAGAATATGATGTGTTTCTTATGGTCACTGGCAAATTTTATTTTATAGTGATTTCTTCTAAAGATATATGAAATACAAACTGACTGCCTTGGGCTCGTTTTGCTCATTGTTCATTTTGCAGCCAAAAATCGCTGGAGATAAGACATCTAAGAAGAGGAAAGAGTCTTGAAACACCCACTGACTGTAATATCAGGCCTAAATAAGATACAAGGATTGCATATTTAATTTAAACCATTGTTGCATATMATGCAAAAGAAATTATGTTTATTACTAAAAAAAAAGTTCCAAAAAAGCCCCAAATACTATCAAGACATAAAAACTGTGGAAGATGCTTTCTATTAATTTAAGATCTGTGAAAGATTCCTTCTTTTCTGACGCCATTCAGTTTCATGGACGAGGTAAAAGGACCATGCTTGTCTTCAGACTAAGTCATTTCACTACACAAGAATTCAGACTTCCAAACCTGCTAATGTGCACTTTAAAGAAGGAAGAATAAGTGGCCAGGAGGAAATAAGTGTGCAAGGAGAGAACTTACACACCAGAGGAAAGTGTTAGATCAAGTAAGCAGATGTCATATAATCGAAATTAATTATCCAAGCTTTTCTCTTGGTCAAGTGTTTAGAGAGTTAGACTGGAAGTTCCAATATTCAGGGCATAAACTTCCAGCACAGCTCTAGGGAAATGCATGCTGAAGCTTATTAATTCTTCTGAAACAAACTGTTCCTAATAGGTTCTAGCTGTCAGAACTTCCCATGCTTTCTCTGAAAGTGTTTTAATTTCATATTCACAAGACTTCTCCCACGTTAGCAAGTGAAGCACAAAAATTTCAATCCACTTAAAACTCAATGCAGGAATCTGGAAGGCCCAAGAGAAAGAATTTTGCATCTCCCTTGTCAGAGCACAAAACCTTTAAAATGTGTAAATAAAGCTCCAATTAGGTTTACCATTCTAGAGGATAATGAGAAGTGCCCATCAAATATGCTACATTCTTAAAATGTTTTGATTTAGCAGGCAAAATTCAAACCACCGTAGTAGCTTCCAGAGTAAAACCTGATTGCACTTGCATGTCACACTCATAAAAAGCAACTCATAAAAAAAAATTCAACACCCCCCCATCTTCCCAGCACACAYATACACACACACACAAACCATAAAGCTCTAATTGGAAAGCTTCCATCATCTGAGTACTTGCTTCCTGGCATACATGAAATGATCAGTGGGGAAAGCAGGGTCAATCGAGACAGACTGAGAGTGAAATTAAAATAATAAAATGTCTAAACATTTAACTGCAAATAGGAAATCTTTATACCCACCCACACCCTATTCTGTAGCATAAAACTAAGGCAACAATTATTCATATACCTCCAAGTAATTTGCAAGCTCCATACAAAAATCTCATTTAAAATAAGAAATTGCTATTTCTGCACATTTATTCTCCCCAAATGCTGGCTAATTGCTGCAATGGCCATTATAAAGAATAATTTTCGCTTAGTGAAAAAAAAAAAAAAAGAGGAATGAAGAGAACATTTTCTGGTTTTGTTCCTCTGCGGAGGCTCTATTCAGCGAATCCTGAATGCACAGCGTTTCACTGCTACATTTATTATGCTGAGAGGTCAAGTATTACACAGCATCTTGTATTACGCTTTGCATGCTAAGTATTTCACTTCACAAATTGACCCTTCGGTGTACTTACTACATAATGCTCTAAAAACCCAGCTAAAACGCAGGACAATTAGCAATACTTTGGCTCACGCTTAACAATGGGGACACCAATGTAGGTGATTGCATTTACAGTGTTGCTTTCTTCACAAAACATTTTTGACRCATTAAAGGTACTTTGAAATTGTGCAGTACCAGTCGCCTCTCTAGTGAATGGCTTTTCCAGCATGTACCGAGAGAAACAGTTACTGTAGTTTAGGGCTTAATTGAAAAGAATTCAGACACGGSCCTATGAAGCACCAATTAGAGAGATATTATATCATAAAAAGCTGTAATATCCATTTTCAGGCTTGTTCACCTGCCAAACAAAGTAGGACACGGCTTAAAAAAGGGACGGAGCTGCAACTCCGGAGAGAGGGACGTTTAGGGAGGAGGAGGAGGAGGGCGGTGGCCGACTGCGGGAGCAGCGCCAGGTGCGCCCACCTCGGGGGCACGGAGCCCCGGCCCCGGGTGGGAGCGGGCGGCTCGGGATGCAGTGCCGGGCTTCGGCTCGGGATACGGTGCGGGGCTTTGGCTCGGGATGCAGTGCCGGGCTTCGGCTCGGGATGCGGTGCGGGGCTTTGGCTCGGGATGCGGTGCGGAGCTTTGGCGCCAGATCCTCCTGAGATTCAACGGCGGCGGCGGCGCGCAGGAGAGCGCGGCCGGGGGCAGCGCACCGCCGAGGAAACCCCCGGGGCACGGAGAATGAAAGCACCCGGAATTGTCGGGGTTTTTTAAAACTATTATTATTTACAGCTGTAATCATGGAAACAAAACAGAACCCTCCATTACCGCCGGCGGCTCGGCGCGTCCCCGTGCCTCCCGCTTCCACCCCCCAAACCACCCCCCACCTCCCCCCCTCTCCGCCTGGCACTTCCCGAGAGCGGCAATTTCTTTTGGTTCATTGTGAGCAGAAAACAAACAAACATAAACTTATCGCCCCGAAAATTTTGTATTTCTCGTGTCAAGCTGCTAATAAAGCGACATTAATGGATCAGCTCCGCGAAGTGTCTCTTCACCGCCTTTAAAGTATCTTTCGAGTGCTCCGGGGAAGCCGAGGCGGGCCCACTCCCCGCCGCCTTTGCCGCCTGGCGCGGCTGCCGCCCGCTGTGGGCACCCCCGCGCCGCTTACCGGTGCCGCCCAGCCCCACCGTCCCGGTAAACGGCGATCCGCCGGGGTGGCCTGTAATTCACTGATCGCTCACCGCGAAAATATTATTTAATTTCATTTCARCTGTGAAGAAACGGAAAGCACAGTCGGGAGCCGAGCAGCCCTGTGCGCTGTCCCGGCAGCGGCACCACCGCACCCTCCCGCCGCTGCCGGGCCTCCGGCCTGCCCCGGGCGCGCTCCTCGGCGGGCACGGTGTTATCATGTTAGTGCGGCCGGGCGGGGCCCGACAGGCGCCATTCTGCTGGCTGAGCCAGGGCAACACCTCACGGCCACCATTATAYTTCCCCCGCATGGGTGCCATTTATTGCCGCAGGGCCTCCCGGCTGCCAGGGCCCTGCCTCGGGCACAGCAGTGCCACGCAGCAGCCATTTCGCTGCCTGAGGCAGGGCACACACCTGCGGGCCACCGTTGCCCAGTCAAAGGGAAAGCAGCACTTCACAGTGACCAATTTACTGCTTCCAGCAAGCGCAAGTGCCTTTCGGGCACCACTGTTCAGCCTCGAGGAGGACGAGGGACATGTGTAAGAGTGCCAGCCATCTATGAGCTGATCAAACTGATTAAYAGGGCCTAGAACTTCTGTGTCCTGCAGAGAAGGACATACCCTTACCACTTACTAAAATGAATATGCAGTGTGAGCTTGAATCACTGTCCAGGACTAGGAAAGAACACTGGAGGAGACTAAAACTCGTTCTAGTTTAGTGCTCCATGGGACACTTTCAGTCTGAGCTGCTGGTGTGCCGTCATACGATTTTCCCTTCGTTCAGCCCTSCACTACACCTCCGTACCTGGAGGTGCCAGGAGAACGTCCTTGGGGCCAGCCCTGCTCTTGGTCTTTTGAACCTGCTTTTGGTCTGTAAGAAAGGCACACTGCTACTGTAGCTCCATGATTTACCAGATCATTTCTAAGATTTACAGGACATGTTTAACCCATGAATCTCTTCATATCTGATGGAATTTAAAAAGAGGGGAGAGCGAAAACTGTGGTGTAACATAATTAAACTCACCTTAATACGCCAGGAGCGAGTGTATTTCCTGCCTGCTCTTGAGTCCATGCTCACAGTAGTCTGTTTCTGGCTCTTTTGCAGCCAGCGATGAAAGGGTGAAGACCAGTGTCAACACAACTGATGGAGAGAAGATTTTCACTGTGACTTCCTGAAAAGATGGTGAATGGGTACCTCAGGCTGTGCCCCTGTGAAAATACATGCCCTCAAGAGGAACAACAAAGCCTGCTGTAAACGAGGGCAGTGCGCGGTTGCAACACATCTGATGCCTCTTCTGTCGGCTTTTCTCAATCCACATATTCTCTTCCTTTCTCCTTTTCCTCAAAGCCTGGCATCAGGTCTTTAGCACTGTCCTGGCAACACAAGTGGTGCTAAGATCATGCTATGAGGGAGGAGGACTAGTAACAGCAGGAAACTGAAGCTAAATGATGGGAAGAGAGAGGACGGCTGGGGGCAGGGAGCTGTTGGATGCATGTACACTCTGGGCAGCACTATCCATCCTCCTGCAATCCCAGCTCCTGCTACTTCATGTGCTTAAGAGACGTCCTGTAAATGATAAAGCAGAATTTTTCCTCTGAAGTGAACAGATAAAATAGCACATTTCAATGGAATATGGTTCCATCAGAGCTTCTCTGTCTTGCTCTCGAGACAGTCTTCATGTATAAAGCCCTGTTGTTTGTGAAGAGCAAGAGCTTCGAGGGCTGACAGCAGCTGTAAACTCTAGTGGCCCTGCTTTAGCAAGTGCAAAGTCACATGTTTTCCTCTAGTAAGGGCTTTTCGGAACTGCACACAGCGGTGAGTCATGCTTTTTTGTCATACTTAAATTTGTGATAGCTCACTTCAGGTCAGTCAACTTTATACTTTCACATGAATGGACTGTGGTTCAATTCTGGCTGTGCCAGTGGCATCTGACAGCAAACTTTCAGCACCTGCACATAGCCCTATCTGTCTTAATCCTAAATTAAATATTTTGAATAAGTTATAAACAAATGTAAGGAACCAAACCTACAAGTGTTACTGAATGCTCTTTTTCTGTAGGCGAAAGATAGTAAGTGATGATGTGGAGGAGTAGTGTGTGATGATGATTTTCATACTCTGCTTAAATACAAATTAAATACAAATGAGTGATACTCACTATGACCACAGACTTGCAGCTGTTTAAAATCATTCTTCTTCGTGTAATGCTAGGTAGATTATTGCAAGTGCAAAGCAGTTACGTGTTTCAGTAGTCAAAGCTGCTGTAAGTGAAAACCTGCTCTGYTGCACATGCAGAAATAACCCAGAGTTCAGCAAACTGGGCTTTATGTTTGAGGTTTTTATGTACGATACAAAATAGGTACTTGCAGAGACCTGCTTCAGGACTCTTGTTGAGACGCCTATSTGAAATGGCAGGGGTTTACAAAATGTGACATAGCTAATGTTAACCAAAACAGATTTTTCATGTGCCTTCCAGAGGAAAGTATTTTTCTGTRGCTCAGTTAACGCAACCTCATAGCTGATGATATGTGTGTGGTTTTTGTGGAAGTCAGTATTTGATACTACAGCAGTATATCTATATCACTCTGGTGTGGCCTGCATCTCATTGCACCTTGTCTATACTTTTGTACCCCTTATTTAAAAGCAACAGTTGATATAAGGAAAAGAAGAATAAATTAAATAAAAGTGACCTTAAATAAGGTTGATTTTTCACCATGACAAGCCAACTAAGTCAGCTGCAATAGCCACAACTTGGTGTTGAATGGATAAATGTGCCAGCAACACAACACTTGACAGAATGATGCATGTGTTGCTGAGTCCATTGAAAAGTACTGTCTAATTGTGCCATCAAGCTTGATGAGACCATGGTGAAATATTTTTGACACACTTTTTTTGTAACTGTCATGCTAGAATCAATTTTYAATGGGCATGCAAGATAGATGTATGCTGAAAGACTTGTCTTTCTTTAGCSATTATGTTAATCTCACACCAAACTGAAGACAAAAAACAGGACAAAAATATCCAATAAGGGAATTTTGACAAGAAAGAAGCTGCAATGATCAGCAAAAGTAAAGAAAAGGATAGAGAATTAAATATCATTGTACAATCAAACAACTATATTATGTCTATATTGTTTTTTAAGTTTGAAATCTTTATTTATAAAGTATTTCAATTGCTTATAAAGACTTATGTAGCTAATCAGTTAGAACTGACATATATTTTGGCTAAATACCTATAATTACAGTTGTTTCATACCTGAGCCCCTGTTACTGATGTTGTGTAACAAGCAGTCCTGATTGCTGACATCAGCCCACTTAATGTTCCTGCATTTATGTGATAATTAGATAAAATCAAATAAAGAATTTCTAGTAACTTCATAAAATGAAGTAAATATATTTACTGAGATTAACRTAGATCTAAAATATTATTTATGGTTTCATCTTTTTCTGACAGTGAAAAGGAACATGAAAATACAGAAGTGTTTTATATAGGCAATGTTGCTTTTCAAAAGTAACAGTGTGCAGGTCTGTGATATGTGAAGTGAGATTTGCAGAGATAGCACCTTTGATTAGACCCACTGTTTAGAAAAATACACACAAAATACACACAAAAGGTTTTGTGCTTGGAAGGTCTCTGCTTTTCCCAGGTCTGTCAGCTCTYGCATATGCCCTTAGATCACCACTGCTACAGCACGAACATTACAAGTTCATATTAACCTAGAATATACAGAGCAAATTAAGTTGCCCTTGTACATGAGCATGTGGAAATGATGCTCTGTTTAGAAATGAAGCTTCAAAGGYATTCTAGAGTATCAGCTTATTCAGAAGATGCTTCAGGGTTAGAAAAGCTGACAAAAAGCCCTTCTGTCAATCAGAGCARCAGATTTGGATTGAGTTGCAGATTTTGTCCGCAAAGCATCAGTTATTCAGTACGTGCTACAAGTAAAATGTATGGGTAGTGTGTATATCACTGAACAACACTTTAAATATTAGAGCAACAAAACCACATTTGTTTATCCCAAGGTAAAATTAMTTTGTAGAGCAGCAGGTCTGCAAAGGGAGTTTTTTCCCTTGTTAACTTGAAAGTGCAGATGTACAGTGAGCATGAGCAAAGTGAATGCTCCAAAAGTCTCTYTATTCCTAATGKAAGCCAGAAGGAAGGGTGCTCTAGYCTTTGGCCATGCACACTCAAGGGGACCACAGGAACAGCCAGTAGAGGCTTGGATTTTCTCTGTCGGCTAGAGGGGACCAGCACAGCAGTGTGTCAGGCTGCATACAAACAGGAGGTCGACTTTCAGTCCTGCAAGCTTTCTGCTCTCCCCTGTTCATATCTTTATTTCACTGATTCTAACTCAATCATACTAAAGCTCATCCCATTACATACTCCGTGGTTGGGTCCTTGCCTTTTGCTCTTAAGCTTTCCTCAGTCTGAGTAATGCCCAGCACTACTTCTTTCCTTGACATCTCTGACATGTATCCKAGGCATCTGCTTTTTATTTTTAATCCCTTTACAAAAATGGGCTCTTGATGGCCACCTGCCATAAGCCTTCAAGAGCAGCTTTGGCTTGCCAGGCTTCTCATTAAAGTGAGTACTTTATACTCCAACTTTCCAGGCTCCAGTTTATCAGTTCCTGGGCATATGTAGGAGTAACACAACACAAATTTTGTGAAGAGTTTGAAATCAGTCACTTTATACCTGGACAGACAACAATAACAAACTTTAACAGGTKTTTCTTTACCTCCTCAGTCTTGTTTGTCCTCCACATTCAGATGAGTACCTCTGCAGAAATGTTTGTCTTTCCTATTCTGCCCTCATAAGCTTTTCCGTGAATTGTAGATTTTTCCTTCTGTATATCTAGTTTCTGTTTCTTTCATCTGATCTTGCAGTTAAACAGAATCATTCTGCTTTGGAAGAATGCTCATCTGTTCTGCCCCAGTATCCTTTGTCTGTCTGCAAGTTACCTTGGAATGACCCTACAGTCTTTTAAAACTGTGCGATTTAARAGCAGTCCTGTTAGCTCTTGTTCTCTTTCAAATTCTTCAGAAAGGCTGGAACTTAGTGGTTTCAGCCATTCCATTGCCTGAAAATTAGTTTTGATTATTTCTTGTTAGTTGGATATATGGCAGAGCYGTGATGGAAAACAGCCAATTCTGAAGCTCTTAAGATAAAACAATAGCATAGTAGTTTAATAAAATTAATTGGAATTTTTCATTACATTCAGATTCTTCAGTCATCACATGGACATCTTCACATCTTCTGATTTTATGAGGAAACTCCTAATATTGAGGTTTATTCAAAATTTCTGTTTCCTGGAATCATGTGTCTACATGAAAATACCAGTTTTCATTTCTTCAGGAAATTCTCCTGTGAACATGACCAGAGAATGTCTTTGTTGGATCAGATCTAGATGATCCAGCATGCAATGTCTGACAAYGTTCAATGGCAAACTCTCAGAATCTAATAGATAGGGAAAATAGAGCATGGTACTGCTGTGTTTTTCCTTAGACATTTAAGAAATTAATGGTTTAGTAATTTCCTGAGTACAAACTTGCACTGAGGTCATGTTGTGACTAGTAACCACATGAAGAGTTTGATTCCATAAATTTTTGCAAGGTGTTTTAACCCCATTGCACTTCTGGCCCCATAAAAACCTGCATCCATGAATTTCACAAAAAGATTATGAAGCATTTCTTTTTCTTACTTTTAAACATACTGCTTCATGCTTTCACTAGATGCCCTCTAGTTCTTCCTTATTCACCTTCTTCATGTCATTCTTTACAGGTCTTGCTTTCCAAGCTGAAGAACCATAGTATAATAAACTAAGACTTGGTACGAAACTATGKTWTCCTTCTGGTAATTCTGATGTGTTTTTCYGTGGGTTTTTCCCCTGAATCCATTGTAACCTTATATTCCTTTGTGGTGGGTTCACTGTAGAGTGAACACATTTCTAATGTGTGGCTGCTGTATGGGTTTGTTTATACTCCCATTTTCTAATCATTCATGAGTACTGTGGGGAGAATTTAGCTAGAAGATACTGGTAACCTGCTTCCATATTTTTCATCAACATAGTCAAATCTAGACATTTATTCCTGTCCTTTAAGCAGAGAACCTTATGCCAGGACAGTTTAATTTCAGTGTCTTTGATGAAGAACTTCATCAAAAACTTTTTTTTTTTAAATCTGCTATGCACTGTGTAGTCAATATAAAAGCATTGATTTTTTTTTTTTCCAAATTAATGCTGAAGTTGCTAACAGCTGTTTGCTTAGGAAAACTCCRGGGGAAAACCAAACACTCAAATTTAGTAAGTGCATAAACAGGATTCTGCACATATATTAAAAATTGTTATCTTAAAGCCTGTTTTGTAACTTTTCAATGATTGGTGTTGGCAATGCAACTAATTGCRTGTAATTGGCAGTACTTTAGTATTTATTTCCCTTTCCCTTCTGTATGGCTTTTATTATGCATGGCTACTTGTAGTTAGGGAGGAGGTGCCTCACTAAAAACCTGTTTCATTGAAATAAACCCTAAGATTTACTCTGGAATTGAAGGGGATTTCTGCAGTTCCTGAGCTTTACATTAGTGCAGTGCAGAAGGCAGAGTATCAGGCCCAGCCACTTTTCCTATGCAAAAAACTGAATGGTGTGAAATGCTATCATTAATAGGCACTCATAGTATTGGAGATAAATGTGGAGAGGGAAACTGTAAGCATACTTATAAATACAGAAGGCATAACTGTACCATTAATCCAAAGTTGCAAATATTGAGTCAGAGGATGCGGGGTTACTGTGCATTCAAAAGGACCAGGCAATATATCTGCTATCCMCAGGAACTTTCCAGCAAGAAACATAACATAACAGGCCTCAGGTTTCCCGTATGTGATGTGCAATACTAAGATGGACAGAAATATCAACAAAACACAAGGACTAAGGTGGTCTCAGTTACTCATACTGAATTACCAATGAGAGTAGTCCATGTGCCATGATGCTCATTAGCCATTGAATCCTGGATATTAAAGTGCTAATCCTGACAATATTATAGTAAGTGGAGGTGCAGAAAAGTCATAAGAGCTGTAGCATTTATCCTTTAGAAGCAGTCCTGAAATTGGGGTATAGAAAATAGGAGATTGCTTTCTTGGAGTTTGTGCCATCTCTTCTATTGCTCTTGTATCACAGTTTAAATTATCAATATCTATACTTCACTGCAGCTTCCTACTTTGATAGAGAAATGTACTTGACTCCCTACAGTTATTGCAATTGGAGGGGGATCTGATTAGGATGCTTTCCCTAATTAAGTGATATCACCTAAAGTGAGTTTCCCTACCATTGTCTCACTGTGGTGTAAAAATAACAACAGAGGAGAATCATTTGGTTATTTTATTTTCCTGATTAAAATGTCTTTACTAATTCAAATTTTACAGGGTAAAATTCCATCTTAATGAAAGACTGAGGGTCAGTTTTCTAACACAGCTAATTATGTGTCCTCATATCCCAATCACAGTTAGGGCTCAATTCTGTTGAATTCAGCAGCAGCACGTCTCAGTAGATCCAGATGTAAGGAGAAAGCCCAAGGTGGATACTCAGCCACGAGAGAGCAAACAAAAGGTCCCTCAGAATGTTTTCCACCTGCAGTCAAGTCTGAGAGAAAGCTCTATATCATGCCCTACCCACCCAAATACAGCATGAAAATGAGTTTACACAGCGTGCCTGTACTTCTTTGACTTCAGCCAATTCCATAAGAACTGTTTATTTCAGATTCAATTTTTATGTTTCTGCTTTTGCAATAAACCACTCTTCTCAGAGGAAACATTCCTCTGGAGTTTTCTCCCTTTCTGTTCTCCTTTTAAAGGTGTACCTTAGCCCATATTTGACCAAAACTCTACTCTCCTGGCACAGGTAGTTCCATTGAACTGATTGGCCAAACAAAGGAAGTTTGGAGCATCTTTCTGTACCTTATGTTTCATGTTGATAACTACAAATATGATAGATGAGTTGTGTATTTTATCAACATTTTCTCTTTGGTTCCCCATCCTATTTAGGCATCCGTTCATGAGGCTGAATAAGAAACCTTTTTAAGATCTTAAAAGTGAAATGGGCATGGCCTTAAAATAGATATTTCTCACAGAAAAAGAAATATTTTATTGTGGCAAAAGAGTTGTTTCACTTAAGAAAGATCAAAGTTAAATATAATCATTTGTATTCAAGAATTGCAGCCACAGTTGTTGGATCCAGTTCTTACAGCTGAATACATTTATGGAATTCTTTCCCAAAACACATTTTAGGATCAAGCCTGGTTAGATAGATTTTCTAAATAGATTAACATGTAATGTTCATTCATTCATTTACTATTTGTTTACTTTTAACTCTAAAATATACATTGTTTCAATCTTTCTCATAATTGAATGCAGCACACTTTAAAAATCAGTTTTCTTTATATTTATATAAAAGTTGAAGCAGGATTTCATATGGCTCATTCATTTCATTTTGACTAATAACACCCTGTAAAGAATATTTCATCCCTGTGCTGCTATTTTCTGTGCCTTTGTGCTTGTGTGCTTAGCCACCAAGTAGTTTTCTTCCTTCTACTTTCTTTCTCAGTATTGTTGTTTTTATTGATTCTATTACAATAAGTAACACAAAAGAGAAGATTAGGGCAGAAAGATTTCCCCAGTCCATTAATAAATTTTGTGGGCTTCATTAGCCATAATTTCTTGAAAAGACTTAGAGTTACATTTACATTATGTAAATAAAATGTATAATCCAAGGGATCAGCTCTTTCTTATTCAATAATGTATACCAAAAATAATTCAGCTGAAGCCAGTGGCTTAAAATTTGTATGAGAGTGCAGAAAACCAGGCTGGTGTACAAAATGGCAAATTCTTGTCACTTCTGCTTAGGCAAAAATCTAGAGAAAGACAGCTGTGAGAGTTTTGTCCAAATAAGAATTTTGATCCTCAGCCAAGGAGCATGAAGAAGACCAGAATTAAGTCCCAGTATTTTCTAGATAGAAGTGTTTTATAAACTGCTTTGCGCTTGTGATTTTTTTTGTTCTTCAAATGTTTTTCTTTTCAGTTGTACACACTGCACCAGATTCTCTCCATATTAGCAGAAGTCGATTTTGCCATTGAAAATTATGACAAATTATGTGGTTGAATTTTCTGTTTAAAAMTTTCTCCTACAGTATTGATCCGAAGTCTAATATCAGCTTTCTGTAACTCCACATAACTCTCTTTTAACTTTGTCTATGAAAAGGATCAAAATACTTTTTCCTAAACCATTTGGCCTTTCCCTGAGATATATTTGCTTTAAGAAACAATGAGTTCAGAGGCAATTTCTGACTACTGTAATACTCAAAGTTGGCATTGAAGCATTGACATTGTATTTACTAAAAAATGGGGTCAGCAGTGTAATATTTCATTAGCCACTGATCATAAATTGCCAGCGTGTTAAGAACATTGGGGTCTTTGCAAGCAAACAGTGTCTCATTCACAATTGTTCAATTGAAACAAACATGAATGGCACAATTGTCCTGCTGGTGAGTTTTGAATATCTCCTGTAATAAAAGCATTAAATCATTTGAAGGCATATACTCTATTGCAGTAGTTTATTAAATACAAATGAGACTTCCGAGAGGCTGAAGAGCAATCTTTAAAAAATGCATTTACCTCTGCTTTCAATTCTTATTGAAGGAGTTTTGGGATTGTTTTTTACTGTTTGTTTGTTTCTTTTTTTTTTTTTCTTGTAAAAGCAATCAAGCTACTGATACAAGGTACTTTATAAGTGTGAATCCTTGCATTCCCCCTTCTTAATTAATCCCATTGCCAAACCCCATTCACTTTTGTAATAAAGGTGGCCCCTTTTTGGTTGGGTCTGGTATTTTACAATTGAGGGGCACAAAATGTCTTAGTACTACTTACTTGTTGTTACAGCATGAAGAGCAACAGTGAATAAATAATAAATAATATCTGAGGAAAACATTGTTAGGATTCAGAAAGCTGACAAAAATAACTGTCTTGCTTAGTATGATTTTTTTGGCAAAATATTTTTGTCTTCTACATTCTCTAGTAGAATGATTCTGAGTTTGGAAACATTGCCTCTGACCTCAACAGTAGTACATGCTTATAAATATGTACACAGTGAATACTAAATCCCAGACTTTAAAATAATACATTTTAAGGAAAATACTGTATTCTGATGTTTTAACTAGTGGTAATCCATAGATAAACTTTGGCTTCTTCACAAAAGTGAAGTTACAGGCACTTTTTTGGAAAGAAAGCATTTTAGACATTTCACCTCAGCTATTATGGAAAATGGAAAGCTGTTTATTGCTTTTTGAAATGCATGATGCAAGAATCTTAGCTTTTTGAAATACATACATTGCACAATCAAAATTAAATGACATAAAGATAATGCATTAAATAAGGTACTTCTCCTTGGAAAGTCATTGGCCGTATACAAGTAAATTCTGCACCTCCTCTGGGCCAGAATATTAGTTGAACAGTTGCAATAAGAAGAAAGATCAGATGCTATTTACAGACATTAAGCAAAGTGTAGACATTTAATACAGGTGACTCAGCTGTGCATTCAGTTAATATGGAAATAATTATTATAATGTAGCACTTCATTATTTATAATGCATTAAATGGAGATTTTTGTATGACACCTTTACAAAGAGTTCTCTTGCATAACAGATAACTGAAGTACACAGAAATTAAAATAAATATAGAAAGAAAAAAAAATCTCTTTAAAAACAATCTATATGATTTAATGATTAAGAACAGATATTAGCACACACACAAGCCCCAAATGCTGAGCAAATAGAATTACAAACCACACTGTTCAGTGAGTTAGACTCTGTTTTATGGAAATTTTTAAAATTATCTTCTCTGGTTCAGGAATACTGTCTGAAATAACTCCATAATTTGAATGACAAAGCTATATATTTTCTAGTTATTTTCTTCATGTGGAGTGTGGGAAAGATTTATTCTAAAGCCCAGCTGAAGCACTGATGTGARAAATGTTGTAAGGAATTTCATGTTGACTGGAGCTAATTAACAGCAATACTCCAGTGTTGTTCTCGGTTTTAAGCAGGAATACAGAGTACAATACCTTTTATTTTGCTGTTCAGTAGATTTTTGCTTAAAAACAGATAAATTTAATATCCTTAAGATTCTAACTTTTTTTTCCTTTAAAAATTCTTGGTAGATACACTAGAAATATTTTTACTGGCATGTTGCTTTTTATGTTTTAGAGTAATTTGTGCCCTTCTCTAGGTACAGTTTATATGTGAAACATACTGCTTTGTGATTGCATTTTTAAATCAGAGCTGCATTTTTTAAAATAGATATGCAAAGGAAACAAGTCCAGACATAGAGAAAACTGAAAGAAAATCAGTTATTTATTTCTCCTGCTTCTCTCACACACAAGCTAACTTTGAATCAGAAGTGCTACTATCCTCTACACCCTATCTTTGCCTCTGTTTATCTGTGGAGATACAGACACTCAGAAAGTTAGAAGCTGAAATACTAAAAAGCTATTTCAGTGCTGTAAAAGCAGGCATTTTCTTGTTTTGCAAATCAGATTGTTTAAATATTAAAGATCTGTGGAATGTGTAAAAATTCATCATCTGACTTCAGCTGGTGCAGCTGAAATTTTAATATCTAGAGAAATGTGGTGCAATGAATTTTATGTAATATTAAACCACCACTGCTAAATAATTTGCTTTTAAATATCTCATGCTTCCCATTGGCTACACACACACACACACACACATGCAAAATCTCCATAATTTTCATCTGACTGCTAATTTACCCATCACCTCTTCATGCCATTTTTCAAATCCTTTATCCTTGTTTTAGAAGACTGTTTTATTTTTTCTGGAAAGTTTCTTGACTCTAAGAAGCAGAGTCAGAACAAGACATCTAAAACCAGAGGATCTAAAACTACTCATTTGAAAATTTCAGATTCAAGAACTGTTCAACTCTGTATCCCATAGGAGCCCGTCCCCAGTCTGCARTGGGAGCTCTGCCTCCCACTTGGAAGCTGCATCTTTTCAAGCTGTACCTTGTGATCGAGTGTGTGCTCACTGCTCTCACTGACCCTCTGGGACATCAGATTCTCGTTATGCTAATGAGGGCTCAGGGACAGTAGGGACAGACAGTTGGCTAAAATACGCAAAAACAAACTCCAGAGTGCAAACACCAGAGTGAAGTCTGTCAGCTGTTGGACTGCAGAAGAAATCAATCASAACTGAAATACTGTGTATATTTTATGCTGACAGTAGGTCCTACCTACTGCTTCCCCATCCTTTCTCTCTGTCCACTGTTATGCCCCTCAGACAACCATGACATATTCTTAGACCCCTATGAAATCACACTTCTATAAAGTGGAATTGGAGCTGAGAGGCCTCTTCAGGCTCAGGGTCAGTGAGAGCGTACTACATCTTTTGTTTCTGTTAYGCTGCTCCTGCTGCTTCTAGGGATTTGAGAGCAAAGAGAATAAGGAGAGACTTGTGACTGAGATGTTAGCTGCACAGTTCAGCAGGCTATTTTCTTGTTCCCCCTCATACTACAAATTTCCAGAAGTTCCCTGAGCCTGTTTTTTCAGCTCTCTCTAATGTGGTCTTCTCATTTGGGTAAAAGCCTTTTCTTGCTCTTTTTCTCTGGTTGAATCTGGGCCTATTTCTGAGGTTTAGACACTGCAGTCAGATGATTAAGCTCACCTTAATCTATACATCATCATCACCTTTGCACCAGAAAGTAACAATCATTAAAGGCCCTATGTGTAACAGTGGTGATCCATGCAATAGAAAAAGCAGAAATCTCTGACAATTCAGAGCACAGGCAGTTTTTCAGTCCTTTTCATCTGCAGGAAAATACATTCTGAATTCACAACTTGCGGTAGTTTTCCACAGGGCTTAAGAAGAAAATAGATACCGCTTGTAATAAATCAGTATTCAATCACTTAGTTCTATTAAACACCTTTCTATGGAGTTAAGTATTCAAAAAGAAGACTTCTCTCCTTCAGTACAATCACTGTATTCCAGTTCCTCCATATTTTCCTGTCTCCTCRCTATTTCCTCTGGCTTTATGACTTTCCTTTGGGTTTCTCATCTTTCTGTGCAGCCATTTGAGTTCCCATTATAACCACCTATATTTTCCCYCCTTTGTCTCTTTCCTCTCATTATCTACTAAGATTTTGAAAAAAAGTAGGTAAAATTGAAATGTTTTCTGAAGGCAATAACTGAAGCTTCATTGTTTTGTTTATATTTGGTTAACTCTGAGAGTTGGAAGCATCTGAAAAATGTGACTGTGACACCTGTGCAGTCTGAAAGTACCATCTTGGGACACTGAGATATATTACACAGGCCATATCTCTAACATCTCAGGTCTCCAAACCATATGGGATTTTTTAAATAACATTGGTCTAGTAGTGCTTCACATTGAAGGCAGGCCACACTTTTCCATTAGAAAGTACTTCTTTTAAGGAAGTTCCCTTATTGGAAGTACTTTGGTGGARCAAAGACATCCAAAGGCAACCTTCAAATATTATTTCAATTATATTGTTCTGAAATGAAGCTAGAATTTAAAAGGTAATCTGATTCTTAGYATAAAAGTGAAAACCATGTTTCAGATTAATTGAGATTTCTCCTTTCCCAGACGGTCTTGGGTTTGAAGAAGCCCTTTTACTTAAGGTGTTAAAGGCTTATTGCAGCAGCCTGTCAAAGTACATTCTTCAGCCCTGSTAAGTTCCTGGTACATCAGCCCGAACTGGCAGCAGAGCTGACTCCTATGCCCTCTCTCTCCCACTTTCCATGTAGAAACACTTAGATTGGAAACACAGAAATACACAGGGGACATAAAAGTGGGGTTATGGCAGTGAGAAAGAGAAATATTACTTCTAGTGCAAGACAGGTGGTGAAAGCCTACTGGAGGCCTTTCCCTCTGGGGTCACATAGCCAAAGAGCACAAGMTAACTGTAGCTTGGATAGAGACATAGAAAAATGGGTTGCCTTGTGTTTCCATCATGTATTTGCTTTCTCCAGACAGAACAAGACCATCAGGGAGCTTGTCTCAGGACTGMGTACTGGAACCCTGTAACAGCTGATCATACTAGGCACTGTGGATTTGTGGGAGATTTAGTGTGGMCTTTTCATGGAAATAAAGATTTCAATATATTCATGTGCCTTTGTGATAGTAGGTTTGGCTTGTTTTGTTGAGAAATCCATGTTCCTGAGACTGGAAAGGCCCCAGGACTTCACATGCTCTGAAGTTCAGGTATCTTGTAATGATGSACTTGTCAACAGCTGAGATGAGAAAGTAATGCCATGCCTTGAGAAGGGCAGTGGCTGGGATTGGTACACTGGCTCACTGACTAGACATGTGATGGTGACACAATTAGATGGTCACCCAATTAATACAGAGAAGCAGTATTTCCATGTATATTGAGCATTAACATAGAGACAAAAGTGTTTTCCTCCAACTKAAATATTTGTTCCTATTCACTGTTCCAGAGTTTTATAAGAGTAAAAGCTTTGCAAACTTCTCTATATATGGAATTCAGATTGGTTGTAGCATAAATGTAGATGGCAGGTTATCAGTATTACCTTTGTAATTGAGTTGTTAATGTTCTTGATCTCCAGTAATGCCCTTTCTGAAAAAGAGAGTACTGAGTTATTTCAAGGACAAAGAGGCTTTGTTGGTATAGGATTCCTCAGAGCTGCTGAAACTGAGACAAGAAAGAACCCGTGTGCATCTTCTGTTTTACTGCCTGCACACAGCAGGTCACCCAGTAATTTCTGCATCRGGGTTCTTTGCATGCTGCAGAAAGAATACACATTGAGTTTGAAGTGGCAGAGGATCTATCACTCTTACATCTTCACTATTAAAGATTTGCACCTTATTTCAGCTGGAGTTTGCCCAGCCTAAGCTTTCAGCTGTAAGGTGTCATGCTTCTTTCTACTTAATTAAAATGACATCTAGTATAGGAAATCTTTTCCTAGTTACATGTAGACTGTCACTGTGTCATCTCAACCTCTTTGCTACTGCCCTGGAAAAACACACTTCATTGATTTCATATATTTTATATGAAATCGTATTCTATAAATAAATATAACKAAAATGTCACTTCTGAATTGGGGTGGAAATGGAGTGCATAAGAGAGAACAAAAAGGAAGATACTGTTCATATTTGCAATGAATTTTAAAACCACAATTTATTCCTCAGAGCATCTCAGGAAGACAAAAGAGTTTGGGCTGTGGCACTTATTTTGGTTTCCAGTTTCTATGTGAATTAAACAAGCAAGTGATGATTCCTCACATTTCTTAAAAGTTTCTGGCTCTTTTCTTCAGGGGACATACCAGCTAGTCAGGATATCATTTGTGCTGATCAAAATAGTGATGTATATAGCTCATGCTCTAAACTAGATAATAAACCAAAAAGGACATTAGAAATAAGAGAAGACCTTTGGATCTTAAGGCATTGCATACTGAGTCAATAGGATTAAACATGGTTTCTCCAGGTCGCTCCAATTTCTGCAGCTTCTGGAAAAAAGTTTGCTGCATGGGAACATCAGGGTGGAACTGATTCCAAGACATAAAATACAGTGAGAAGGAGGAATCTGACTTTAATATGACATCACAAAGGAGTTTGCCCTATGTAGCCTGCCTCTTTAAGAGTTTGAGAAAGGGAGACCTTGAACAGCAAAATGTGAATCATGTTGTTGTTCATCAGGGTTGATACACCTGATGCACTCAGATACACCTGGGAAAATCCAAGAATTGATGAAGTTCAGAAAGCTTCCAGACATGATTCTGATAGCACTTTTTGAAGCCAATTCTACTGTACTTAGCCACATTGTTCATCTTGTTTTAGAAGCAATAGGTAGTATTGTTGTCAGAGGAAAGGGAACAGAGTTGTATGAGCTACTGCTCTCATTTGACTTTGCCTTTTTATACAATCTTTTCTCTAAGCCTAACCATTGCTTTATAAATAATGTTCTAGTACCTATGAACTTTTGAATATCACACCATCCCCATTTCTTTCCTGTCCTGGCAGTATTTTAGTCTAAGGCAGGATTTTTGTCTAAGCTGTAATAGCCTYGTACACCTCCATGAGCCTTACCTCTTCATTAGAGCATTGGTTTTATTGTTGCAGCACACTAATGGAAATGAGTGACAGAAGTTTTCCTCACTTCAGTCAGTGAAGTTTAGCAGAGAACTTCCAGAATAACCCATCTCACTTTCATTATTCCTTCAAGCTTTGGGACTAGTGTACTTTACAGTGCAAGTTCTTTATTGCCAAGCAGACTCTGGATCATTCACTTTTTTTCCTGACTACATTGGAACAGGCTTGCCTGGATGGGACAAGGCACCCAGAAGGAATGTGACTGCAAAGACATTTTTAAAACCTATTGTCCTCTATAGCAACATCTACCTTTCAGTTCTTGATAAAACTCAGATTATGACCAAGGTATATTTTTTTTCTATTCAAAAATGTGAAAAAATAGACCCATTTCATTGCTCTGGGCACATTAGCTTAAAACAATCAAGAATAAAGATTGCATAGATTGCATATTGAAAAGTCAAGGATTACAAATAATGTGTTTCCATTATTTGTACTGCTAAAGGACGTGTTTGTCCTGTAGCTTATGTCTTACAAAGCAGTCTTGACATCTGGGTTTCACTTAACTAAATTGTTAGGTAAGAGAAATAGGGAAAACTACTGAAATGCTTTTGTCACTGAGATCTTCCTTTCTACAGACAAATTCCTCAGTGCTCCGTGAGAAATCCCAATGCATTGAATCTGTAAGCCAGAAGTAGATGCATCAGGTTTTACTCCAGAATAGATTTGTCCAAGTGACAACAACCCTAGAAAAAAAAAAAAAAAAAAAAAAAGGAAAATTCATCATTTGGGTTTTTTCACTTATATATACCTGTAACACAGAGGACTTCAGAATAAACAAAATTTAATATTTTGTTTAATAAAATATTTTTAAAAGCCTCCACAAAATCTGTGTTGTTCTGTGTCCAGCAGTGTTGACCATTTTTGACTGGCTGTTACTGGCTTCTGCAACCGTCAAATCTGTTCTCACCTCTAAGCTTCCCAAAAATACTCACTGGAGGAATGATATAATGACTTCTTTAGAAGCCAAAAAGGCTTTTCCATTAATTTCAGCTCGAGGAAAGCAAAGCCACTTCTGCATGTTTTGAAGGCCTACCTCAAACTTCTCTACAGATTTTGTTTGGGGTCCAYCCTTTCTCTAGTTGGAAAGGCTTTCTCCACAACCTAGGAAATTGTTGGTTGCAGGTCCTATTTCACTTTCCATATCAAAAGAGCCTGCTGGTATGCCTCTTAGCATAATTCAGAGACTTATCAATTAAGACCCTTTTGCTCCCTCCTCGATTTCAGCACATAACCTTTTCTGTGTTACTGTGTTGTAAGACCTGTTCTTCCTCAGTGAACTGTCAAAATCATCCAAATAGACTGAACTGAGCTCACTAGCCTACAGTCTGATCTGCCCCCTGTTTCTCATAAAGTCTGGAGTCTTTTGGACAACAGGATTCCATGCTGGTTTTGCAGAGCCTTGTGCATGTTAGCATTACTCTGGCTTGTTTCTTCATGCTTGCTCTCCATTCTTACAGCAGCCCCTCTCATTATCCTAATCCTGTATGAGATAATGCTRGAGGAAAATGCTTGATTCTCTCTGKTTTTTTTTTCCTGTTCTATAAGCATTTTTCAATATATGCATGCTGAGAAAAGTGTCACCTCTACCTCCTAGCATTAGTCTCTCCTTTAATGCTTTTCTAATTCTTGGTTCTGTCTCAAGCAAGAATAGTACTGAAACTCAGTTTCTTTTGTCAAAGTAGAACCTTTGCTGTATTAACTTTTCCACAGCTCCAGATCTTTCTGCCGTCTGTTTTCTGTGAATAAGCCACACACACACAATCACAGGTGCTGCAAGCAGAGGAAAGAAGAGGAGTAGCAGAGATACAGGCTTACTCTTGGACTGATACCCAAAAAGTCTTTTGATTTGAACTCATTCAGCTTTTTTCAAGCCTAGTGTAAAACAGATTAAGTTGTGGACTGAGTTGTTTGCATCTGTTTAACAATCTTTTAAGGCAAGATTTGCTCATTAGTTCAGGAAGACAATATTTTTCCCTGCATAATGACATTTTAATAAGAACAATTTTTTTAGCATAAAAATCGGTTGTTTTGGAGCATCTGCAGAGTGTTGTTGGATTTTACTATTTTATTTTCTTAGAGCACTGATTATTTGTGGTGAATGTATCTCCACATTATAGGAAAGGTCTGAAGAGCACTTTATTTTGCAGAAATATAGATACATCCTTTCAAGTAAATATCAAATTTTGTTATAGAAAAATTGTGTCTGTGGCTATTGAGCAAAAGCAAAAGACAAACCGTAAATCACGGCAGGTCCAAGGAAGTAGAGAAAATCTGATGTTTAAAAATAATCCTTCAAGAAAAAGAGGTGAGGCTGATATCCCTCTAACAGCCCTGAAACAACGTTTTTTAAGTGATAATGCCAAACTGCCCCAACACACCCTGTAAAGAAATTTTGAGGGCAAATGGAGCAAGCCTAGTTGTACAATTAGGGAGCAGGGTACACACAGGAACTACTGCACTCCAGCACTTAGTTCCACACGGCAAAGTCTACTCAGAGGGTAACTTATTCATTTTTAAAAACATGACAATTTGCTTCAGCAGTCACCATCGGGCTGAAATGTTCTGCGCAGTATAGGCTGATAGGGCTAAAAGATGCAGTGTGATTAGTTTTTACTATTATTGCTTACTAGACTTCTGAGAGAAATGAATGACAAAAGAGCAGTGGGTTATTGGTATCACTGCCTGTGGGTTATTGTGGGTTGTGAGAGGTGATAGAGAGCTGTTTGCTGTCGCCAAGGAAATGCAGGATAAATTTAGGAGGAGTAATATCATTGCACCTGACCGGGTCAAGGTTATAATGGTGGTTGTTGGGCATGTGCTGATGCTATTAAACCTCTATTAGCATGGAAGGGCTTGATCCTATTCTGCTGAGAGCTGGAGGAGGTCTCTCATCGTAACTTGGGCAGGAAAAGGATCGGGCCCTGGCAGTATACCGATGGCAAATATTTCTCTCACACGGGGAGAAAAAAATTGTCTCCAAATTTTAAATGAAATATTCCCAAATTTTAAAGCCTTTTGAAAAGTTTCGAGTTTAATTCGCAGAGATTTGACAAAGACTTTTCGAGAAGTCCTAATGATTGGAGGAATGGGGGGGGGGGGGGGGTAGAAAAGAGAAAAAAAAAGAAAGGAAGCGTTTCAGTTAAAATAGTTCTGATGTGAGAGGATGGCACTTGAAAACCGTAATTATATGAATGTCAGTAGTAAATGCATCCTTCTCAGGCTGCCCATATGAAACCTGAACACAAATAGAAACTTGTCATACGAGCGAGAAAAGAACCTSTCCGAGGATATATTTTTCCCGTTCCATTTATAGTCTGCCTGTGAAAGTCTCGGACAGCGGCAGGCAGGTGGCGTGGTTAGGTGTCGCTTWGCTGGGGTGCTTTTGGGAGGCCGCGCTGCAGGGGGGATGTGCTCGGRCTGCCCGCCGGTGTCCGTGCCAGCGAGCTGCCACGGCGGGGCGGGGGTGGGCAGCGGCAGACTCCCTTCGGAACCGACCCAAGCCCACGCTCCCGCAAACGCCGACAAGCCACCGCCACCACCGCTTTAATGCCGACCAGCCCAGGGCCCGATCCCGGGCATGACTCGCCCCCCTCCCGCCCCGAGGTTTTGCCGTTCGCAGGCAGAGGGGTCCGCCCCAGGGGCACGCCACTACTCCCGCCGGCTCCGAGAAGAAAGGGATGCAGCAGGCATCTTCTCCCCTCCACGTCGCAAGGAATTTCAGCTTGTTTTTTCTTTCCTGCTGTTTCCTATTCATTTTCGCTCGGGAAACCCGAAGAGTGCTTTGCACTCCAAACCCGCCGAGCGATGGGGCGGTAAGGATAACATTCAGGGGTTGAAAAAATTAGCTATTGCCTGGAGAATATCACTTAAAAACTGCTCCGAAATATTCTGTAGCTCTTTAATTGAAGTAAACAAAGTGCAATAAATTCTAACTCAAATATGATTGCACTGAGATTAAGCTCTAATTGCTTAAGGCTCAGGTGGAATCTGCAGGCTAAAGCCTRTAAGAACAATCTGAATTTCACAATCATTCTGTCAAAAGCAAAGAGATGAGAGCCCACACGCTTCCTAACAAGTCATTTTTAACAGTTACAAGCTCCTTACAAAGACCACACAGGGAGTCTAAGAGATGCAAATCTAATCCCTGGTCATTCTGCAGGCCTTCAACAAAGATGTACTAAAGCCTAATAGAAAAGAAATCAGTTCTCTGTCACCAGCTCCTACTAAAATCTATTAGAGAAAGTACGGATCTTGTATTTACAGCAGTTGCTTTTAAAGGTTAAGGACAAGTACATATAAAAGGTATAATTTTTTTTAATGTGAAATATTTAATGAAATCTATCATCTGCTTTCTTTGATTCCTAAAGGTGCTTTGCTATTTAGTTTGTATTCATTGAGCAAAAGAATTATCCATCTTTGTTCTTTGAAATATTAGCAACAGATTTTTTCCTTTAATGTTAGTCATTTGGACGAGTGCCGTTTTTTTTGGTTTTTTTTTTCTTTTTTTTTTTCCCTTTTTTTTTTTTTTTTTTTTTTTTTTTTTTTTTTTTTTTCCCCGTTCCCTCCTTTAAAAACCCGTGCAGGGACCTTAGAACATTGGCTGGTATATTTTCAAAATACCTTGAAATATGTCCATCCCTTCGATAGTTTGACCACTGTGCAGGAGTGAATATTTAAATCCAACGAATATCTAAATAAAGAAGAATAAAATGTCCTGCTGCGCTTTGGCAAACGATACACAGAAACAGCCAGCTTTTTCTAGGATCCTCTGATAAGTTTTGGTTTTAACGACCTWGTTTTCCCCCATAATTCTCTGTATACTGAATTAACTCTATCTCCCGGCAAATCTCACCCTGATTTAGTGCGGCGTTCTATTGTACGTTTGAAAACTCAAATAAACGCGCTTCTACCTGAACACACTCTTGCTAACACGCATCTACGCACACTTTARTGCGTATGCATACACCATGCTTTTGCAGAAGGTCTGTATTAACTCGAGACACATATACATTTGTAGCACTACTCATTTTTAGGTCATTTCTGTTCATAAAATAGTCGCCTGTTTCTTTTGACAAACTGCTGTGGGCATGGGGGCGGGGGTGGTTCTTACAACTGAAACTAGAATCTGTTTGTGAAAATACGTGATGCTTCTGTGGGTAACATGTCTCTTTCTATTTCGGGACTGTTGCCGATGTGGAGAAAGATTTCACCCCCGAAACCAGGTGATGTATCTCTATATCTTGGTCACTCATACACACACACACAAAACCACTGGACTGTTCTTTAGGAATGATTTAAAAAAAGAAATCGGATCGGAGTAATTTCCCCGTTTTGCTGAGAGCCCTGGGATGTTTTTTCCAGGTGACGAGAAATTTGGCACTAGTCGATGAGGTGGCTTGAGGAGAGGAGAAAAACACGTGGGGCCAAAACTTACTCCTGGTTGCCCAGGAGTATATGTGATTATCACATATATTTTGGTGGGACAACTCGCGTTAGCAAAACCACAGTGTTTGTGCTGGGAAATAACTTTTCCTAGGATGGGCTGGTCCTTTTTCTTTCTCCTCTTTCGCACCCCATATCCACTTCTCCACACCGCGGTCTTTGTGGGTGAATCGGCCCCAGCAACTGAGCAGGGGGAAGGCAGCCCTCCCTCGAAAACAGCGGCGACCGCGAAATCCTGCTTGGGCACAGCAAGTGCCCATCCCCACCGAGTGGTGAGATGTGCTGCGGATTGGAGTGCACACCCCGCGGCGCCCCTCGGTCGCTGACTCCGAGGGTCCCTTCCTTCTAGAAAGTGTCCATCCGCTTCCCTCCACGCCCAAATTATTTTCAGGAGTGTGAAGCCAGCCCGGTGAAGCTCCCTGTCCCCGTGCTCGGCTGGTTATGGGAAGGGTCCCACGAGTGATGAGTGCCCAGTCTTTTTTTGGAAGAGATATAGGACAGGACAGGTTTGTCACTGTGAAACCTCGGGCCGGTGAGGACGCTCTTTAAAGCACCGAGCGCAGCCTTTCGGGGCCTCCAGTACCCGRCCTCTTGCCGGGCCGTCTGGCCCGAGCCCTAATTAGGGTTCAGACCTAAAGAGCTTGCGCGGAGGGCGGAATGCGGATCTTCCTTGGCGGCCTGGGGWGAGCAAAGTAAAAAATTCCCAGTGGAGAGAAGTTTCCCGGCTCTTTCTTGCACGGGGGAAGGAGGGGTTGCAGGCCGCGGGGAAGGTGTGAGAAGGAGGGGCTGGGTGAGCAGCGGGGCCCGGAGCTCTGTCMGGAGCGGAGCCAGCGAGCGGGAGAGCGCCGGGCCCGCCGGGCCCAGGGACGAGCCCCGGTGCTCTGCACAAATCCACCTGTCACCCTCGTCAGTGTGCGTGTGGATTGCAAGTCAGTAATAACAGTTTGTGCCTCTTATAGGGCTAATTCAGATTTCTACGACATTGCCTTATTTATTCAAATATTTATTTATTTACCATATCCGCCCCCCCCCGCCACCCCCGCCCTTCCCGACAGCTGATTTGGTCTTTTAAAGTGGAAGAGAATAAAACAGTGTGGCGTAGGGTGGGAGCCCGAAAAAGCAGGACTGCTGTGACTGGGACGGGAGCACTATTTAACTATGAGAAGCAAGTGTCTGCCTTCAAAATCCAAACAGAGAACAGGGCGGAGGTCGGGCCGGGCCGGGCCGCTGCCTGCAGCTCCGACGCGCTGTCGGCCGTGCGCACCGCCGCATAAACACTTAAATGAGGGAAATGGGAAATGCCAATTAATTCACTGTGCGCGGGGTTGGGAGCGCGTGTATTCCGCCTTTGGGTACCCACAGGCGAGCCTCGGCTTCCCTGCCCGCTCCTATCCGGCAGGATAATTATGGTGGAGGACGTGCAGGCCTCCCGGCTTTCTCCTGGCTTCGGGTACTTGAGGAATAAGAAAAAAATGCTCTAGAGCAAGAAGAGGCGGGGAAGTGCGGTGACTGCTTGCAGTAGGAATGGCTGCGGGAGGGGTGGGGGAGACGAGGCAAGAGAGGGGATCTGCCCTCCCTGGCGCCGTATCACCCCCAAAGCTTTGTGGTCTGACTTTTGTGCATCCTTTCCCCCCCTCTCAGCAGGACAAGTCGCGCCTCTCGAGGGCCAAAACCACGGGGAGTTTCGGTTTGCTTCGGCACCCGCGGGTGGGGAGAGTGTGGTGCCCTGGGTCCCGGCTCCGGCGGATGGGGCTTTTCCAGAGTAGAGCTGGCTTCGGAGCCGGGCTCTGGGCTCGGCGGGTGGTAGCTCCTCTTAAGACCCACTACATCTGTCCTTCCTCTGGGTCTTATTTTAAAA
The DNA here is from genome assembly GCF_030028575.1 of Malurus melanocephalus. NCBI lineage: Eukaryota > Metazoa > Chordata > Aves > Passeriformes > Maluridae > Malurus > Malurus melanocephalus. The sequence continues at coordinate 3,643,365 of NW_026623232.1, forward strand.
AATAAATTACCATTTTATAGCGATCATTTACCCCGTGCATTTTTGATTAAATAACTGTTAACCTTAAGCAACAGATAGGACGATCAACAGGCTTTTCCAATCACCATTTTTACTTGGTGGGCTTTTGTTTTGTATGTGTGTGTGTGTGCGTGAGTGCATGTGGGTTTGTTTTTTTTTTTTCCACCGAGACTCTCTCTGTGGTCAAAACCTTGCTTTCTAAAGCAATTAAGGGATTTTTTAAAAATAGCATTAGATTAAAAATTCGTCGTGATTAATATAATCGTGTAAAAAAAGGTCTGCAGCAGGAAGAAAATATTTGGTACTTGTCTGTAGATTCTCTCACCTACCACCTACTCTGAATGCGTCCTGTATCTTACAGCGTGTCCGGCCCTCATGATTGCAAATAGGCCTGTTTTCAAATGGAAATAGGACTTCCAAACTGATTATGTGTATTGAATCGGAATCACTCGCTAGATCCTCTTGTATAAAATGTATTGAAAAAAAACCCATGATGGTTGCACAGCTCTGAAACTGGCTCCTTCTCATCTCAGGGAGGTCGATCTATTTTGCAACTTTTTGCCATTTGTGAATGTTTCAGCTCGATAATTACGCTACCATTGTGGAAAGACTGACAGAAACACACACACATACACTCCCCTACAGCCACACACACACACACACACACACACACAGCCACCACCGCGAAGCCTACTCCGTGCACAGCCCACGCCATGCCCAGACTTCCACGACAAGAGCACTCCCGGCCTCCCCACGGCAGCGCCTCGCCACTGCCACACAACCACGGTGTGTCTCAGCGTTCCGCAACCGCCACGCACAACCTCCCCGTGACACTGAGCACAAAATACACCATCCTCCAGCACCCTCCCGATCCTTACGGGACAAGACGGTTCCCAGGTCTGGGATCTGCTTCTAAAGACAAGCAGATTGTGTATGTGTGTGTGTCCACGGAAAAGTCAGAGCCTGGGAGCAACAGCTATTGCTTAAACACTGAAGAATGTGGGCAACCTCCATGCAGAGGTTTCGACTATTGATATGTAATGAAAGCTTTATATCTCCCGAAGAATATCCATTCGGATTCAAAAGAGTAATTAAAAAGCGATGAGAGAAAAGGGGGATCTAGACCGGGCAGAAAGCAKACAGCTCCCCTCGCCCTGGGGAGAGAAATCGCTGGCAAGAAGCGGGGTTCCTCCGCCGCGCCCCCATGGGGGGAGGGGAGCAGCCCCGCACGTCCGCGCTGCCTCGCTCCCACCCACCATCGTCCCGCCTCTGCTCGCCCAAACTTTCTTAGGTGCTTCCTCGGGAGCTGCTCACCCCCACCTAAACCAACCAAACGAAACCCGAGCTGGGATGGGGTGGGGGTGCCCAGTGCTGCGTGCCCGGCGGTGCTCGGGGAGTCCCGCGGCCGGGCTGGCGGGGCAGACAGGGGTCGGGGTAGGGGCCGCCTATCCGTCGAGCACCGCGAAGGCGGCGGCGGCCCGGTACGACCCAGCAGAGTCCCTCGAAAGTGGCTGCCACAGGAAACGCCTGGCAGCGCAGATGCCAATGCTGGGACCTATCCTCCGTCCTTCTCCGCACTCGCACAGTACCTTTGCGAAGACGCAAATTCGTCCGCCGCATCCCGTCCTCGATCTTTTTTGTGTTACCGCGGAGGTGCCACGCACTTCCCTGCCATTTACCCCGCTAGGCAAGTGTGGTGTGTGTTGCATTGACGGGTCCCCGAGCCCCATGCCACTCGCCCTAGCTATGGCAAGGCGCCACAGGCGGTCAACACCTTGTCAGGGCGTTTGGGAGCAGCGCTTGGACGAAATTCAAAGGGGTTCCTGGCCCGACGTTTGCAGCCCTCCCGCCTGGGCATGGCCCCAGTGCCAAGGACGAGAGGGGCGGTGGATGCGCACAGCTGGGTCTGCCCGACAGCACCTGCAGCCTGGCAGCCTGGCAGTGCAGGCAGAGCCTGCCACAGTCGGCGTTAAGAGAATACAGAGGGAGACAGTGGCTGCTCTCGACTGGCTGTAGCCCCCGGGCGACGAGCCCCGCTGGGTTTATGCCGGCTGCTGAGGGCAGCAAAGCCTCCGGGGCTGTGTGAGAACCTATCCTCGGCACGCAAGGGACCCCGCTGGCAGAGCCCGCTGGCAAAGGGCAGGATCGGCCCCGTTCCCCTTGACGGGGAACCGAGACCTGAGCAGCGGCGGCCACTGTGACCGTACTGGGTGTTTTTGGCAGCGGCGAGCGCGGAGAGGACGCGCTGCGGGCACCCCGCTGGGCTCCACGCGGGACTCGGGTGGAGCCGGCCCAGCTCAGGCGCTGCGGCTCCGTTCCCACCGCCGGCCCGGCCCCGGCGGCACAGCCCCGGTGGGCAAGGCGGAAAGTTGCGGGAGGGTTTCCGCGCTGTAAAATTAAGAGCGGAGGAGAGACACAGACCGACGGGCAGCACTTCTTCAAAGTAAGAGTTTTCCTGCCCGCTTCTGCTCCCCAGACTCTACAGTTATTGCCTGCACATCAGCTCCTAGATACACCGTCAGACGCACCCATCTATAGATATAATGCGTATATAGACGCACATAAACAGACTAAGCGCTCCGCATCGGTTATCCATAYGTTTTTTTTTTTCTCTCTGAAGTGAGTTAATGCAGAGAGAGGTGCAGGGGACGAGAGCTCCGAGCACTCTATTTCGCAGTAGCACCAGTGCGTTTATTAAGTAATGGCCAGTTTAAGAGCAAAAGCAGAGACCAAWAAGGTGCTGAAGTTAAAAATAATACTTTTAAGAGCTTCTCTGACAAATAGCAGCACCGAAAACAAAAAGTTTAACGAACAAACGCACCGAGAGGAACTCCGAAAAAAGGTGTTCTAGAGTCACATTATTAGGTCAGTAACACGCTGAAATTATTCTGCCACTTCAGCAATACCTTTGATATGAAGCAAAAAAGTCTGCTCCCCTTAAGATCCCAGATGTCTGTAAGTTTGTCGCCTTCCAGCACGTTATTACTTGCCCAAATATGCTTGTTTGAGAAGAACCCCGGTGAAATCCACCAGAACAAATGGAAGTGACGATCTCATACCTTGTTTAGTTTTCTAAGCAATGAAACTATATTTCTGTTAAAAAAAAAAAAATCACAACCCCAAGCAAAGCCCCGTCTTTCCCCCACTAAAAAAGAAACAAAAAACAAAAAACAAACCCAAACCAACCCACCTCATGTACATGCACTTTATTTTTTTCCTGTACTCTTTAAGGAGCCCCTGTATTGATGAGGCGTTACTCAGAACGGAATGGGGAGTTCTCATTGAATCAATCCAATAAGCCGTGTACGTTAACTAAAACCCGCCACATAAATTCACTTGCTAAAGAAGCACAATCTACAAAGTAATTTAAAATTACTCGGGAAGTCCCGCTGTGTTGAGTGAATAGAAATATTTTTGAGAAAAGAGTTGTCATCTCATTCAGATATAGTTGTTAGCAAGAGATATGGAGCTAGCCAGTAAAAACAGACTTAGGTTTCTTGGTAAATATTTTTAGAAATACATTTTCAACTTTTTTCCGTTTCTATACGCCAGCTCAGAATTGTAGATTTACACCGTCTTTCAGAGGTAATGCATTCCGTCTTTTGTAAATGTTTTTCCTTCTCAATCCCTGTGTCATAATAAAAATATTTTTAAAAGACAGATTTCCCTCTTCACCCTCCCCTTAACAAAAACCTTTACATCGAAGATTAAATGTCATATTTACGTTTTCATCTGTAGGTTTCCCAAGAATTTTTTTATGTAGTAAGTTCTTTTCAGCTTCAAAACGAATTTCAGTTTCTTTTTACATAGATATATCTTCTACACAACCTTATTTATAAAGCTGACCAGAAGCTTTTGAGAGAAAGACATAGGATATAGAAAACTTTGACCTTACCTGCTCCCTAATGTGCTTGCAGCCAGAACAGAGAGGGGGGGGAAAAAACGTAATTTCATATTATTCACCATTTTGCCAGGGACAGKCGTCTCTCTACCTCATAGGAACAGCCGCACTGGGTCAGATGTCTGTATACATTTGATACGTATAAACAGTATTATTATTAACTTTGAGTTTTGAGGGTTTATTTTCCCCCTGATGGGGACTATGAGAGGAACAGCGGGTCAGACAGGAGAAAAAAAAAATTCTCAGCTTTGCTCCCGACATGGCCGTGAAAAGACTTAAATTCTTCAGAAGTCACTCAGTCTTTAACTCTAGATCCCCTTTGTAAAGGCTAAAGGCAGCGGTCACGAAAACTTGAACGGGGGCTGCCTTCCCRGCGAGGCCCCCTTACCTGTGCTGCGCTACAAAACTCCTAAAATACTTTTTCCCCCTCTCCTCCCCGCAGTGGCAACTTCTTTTGGTGTCATCTCAGAGCTGTCTCAAATTACATTGTTTGGGATCAGCTCTTTGAACACCGTCTTAAGGCCCTGCACTGCCTTTTGAACCGAGATGTAGGCAATATACTTTTAGATCAGCTCCTCATCCCCTGCCTCCCCTTAGCTACAATGACGCCGCCGCACCGCGCCCGTCCTCTGCTACCGGAGCCACAGCAGAGCCCGGGGCAAGCGCTGCCGCCCCTGAGCCCTTCCTCCCGAGCATCCTTTTTGCTAACAGACTGCTGTGAAACAAATAAAAAAGTCAATAACCCACAGCCCGTTTTGATAAGGATCAACATATATGAAGAAGGTTTTGCTATTGTTGCTGTTGTGGCCGTAGTAGTGATGTGGTTTTATTGGGGTTTGGTATTTTTTTTTTGTTTTGCGTTTGTGGTTCGTTTGGGGTTTAGGTTTAGCTTTTTTTTTTTTTTTTTTTTTTTTTTTTCGCCACAGCCTGCTGTGCCACTACATGCACACTTCATGGCACTTAAGCATGAACTCCTATTTACAGCAGGAAAATATGCCCTCCGCGATTCTCCTACACTTACAAGCAGTGCCAGGCAGTGGGGGAGTGGGAGGGAATAGCCATTCTTCACTTGATCCATTTTTCTCTAAAAATACGGGGTGCCCGTGGTCTAGCGTTGATAAAGCAGTTATGTTGGGAAACGTGCATTTTTTCCATCATTTCAGTTTTGAATCATGCTGCCCCTCCCCTCTGCCATCCCATTATCCAAATTCTGCATTGATTACCGGGAGACTGGAAATCAGCACATTGGAAGAAGCAGGAGTTTAGACGGAGGAACGTATTTTAAATTTTTAAAGCTATGTGGTAACTAAATTCTCATGAGTGTTCTCAAGGGAGACTGGAGACTAAACTGTATTTACACCCCTCCCTCCAAATATCTTCATCCTAATCAAGGCATAACTAGTTTACTAAAAAAAAAAAAAAATATTATAAAAGGCAGTATCACAATGTCATAAAAACTCTATAAAATTGTTAAAGAGCAGTTTGTTTGCATTYGTCCTGATTGATATGTAAATACAGTTTGAACTGTGTTTGCTCGGTCTCTAGTGCTTAATAAAGAGATGAATTCACCTTTCTGTGGAACAAGTAAACAGACTTTAAACTAAGCCGACATCAGACAAAGTGGAAAGGAGTTTATTTAATCGAAACTAAATCTAGTTTAAGAAAGATAAGTCAGTGTACATAATAATCCATTACAGTAATTACACCCACCACCAAATATGTGTTTATGAGGTTGTCGAGACACAATAAAATTAATTTATTTCCCCCGAAGTCTACAATGAAAAGTCACTGGCTGGTTCACTATCAAACATGGTAACTCTAATATTCGGGGGCGGGGGCTATAATATTACTCGGTTGTATTAATGCCTTTCGGTGCTACTCACTCTTGAACGTTCCTGAATTTGAAAGAACGCACATTAATTACATATGAAGGGGAAATGTCGACTTAACCAGCGCACTTTCCCCTCGGTCTTGCATATAAACTCCGTGAGAAACTCACCCTAATTTTGAAAAATCCGTAAAGTTAACCCTGATCTCGCTTCCTCCGCGGAAGCTGGCAGCTCTGCACCGCGGATCAGGAATCCCCAACACTTTCCTCTTTTAGCAGAAATAACAGCACTAAGCTCCAGACACTCTGCCGCCCCTCCACCCATCCCCCTGCCATGCTTAACATGATGCTATAGATCTGAAACGAATATTCTGTGTAGAAGAAGAACAAAAAAAATTGAATAATCTTTAGGTTAGTTGAGAATGTCGCTGTAAAAAGCAGGACATAACATAAAGAATGAAAGGTCTCGAAATTCCTGTTGACACACGTGATGTCCTCCAGTTAGAAATCAGGGGGAGGGGGTCAGAAAGAATCCAATACTTTTTCTTTCTTCCGTGTACTTCCCTTTTTCTTCATCCAGACTAGCACTTGGTGTCTGACTAACGCCAGCTATCTTGTATAAATAAAGAATTGGAGCTTTCGAAAGCTGCTAGTTAAATTGTAAGTTGGGTTGTTTCCATCCCAGGAAACCTGATTTCTTTCACTCCAAAAATACCAGTATTTTATAACACCTCTGTAATTCAGAGGTGTTTCAATGTCTGCGATCCACTTTCTGTGGATTTGGGAAAAAACCGAAACCGAGCAGCAGGTGCAAAGGAAAACACGCTAGGAGGTCTTTTAGAATGGGGGTACTTCATATTTCGTTACACTCACAAAAGGAATACTTGGGACCTGAAAGATAGTGAATATCGAACTCGTCAGATATGAGCTGTTTATCTTCATATGCTTTATACATTTACAGGAAAGTTCACATCTAGCTGCCTTGTATTAGGGATAGTATTTACCTTCCTACCAAACGCCCCTCTGTGTCTCAGCCCGGCATGCACCTATGCATACCCACCCACGTGCGCGCACGCACTTTMTCATCATCTACTTTACAAACTTCCCAAACGGCTACACAAAATAACCCCCAACAAACAAACAAGCAAACCAACAAACAAACGCTCCCTTAGAGAAAACAAAGCGACACGAAAACCAGCACCAARTCAACCAACCCCCGTCTGTGTTGCACGGAGCCGCAGCCTGCGGCCGACCTCCGCCTGGGTAATGGGGTGGGCTGGCCAGGGGAACCTGCGTGGCCGAGTGCGTGCCTCTGCTTGCGGGGATTGGGTACGTGTAGAAAATTAAACACCGCCTGATAAAGAAAGTTAGTTCAAACTACGTGTTGTACACAATAAACTATCTTTTTATTTTTATTATAAATAAGGTGATTGTACTTCCCTTGAAATACAAGTACATAGGAAAACTTGGTAGAAATTATCTTTTTTTTTTTTTTTTTTTTTTTTTTTAAACAAGATATTAAAACTGGACACTTTAAAACGGACTCACGTTCTATACTGACAGCAGGTTCTTCGTTAATTTAATTTTTTCTACTGGCGTTAGACTTTTACCTTCTTTCTCCTCCGTGCCTTTGGCATTTGAATTTCTAGTCCCGGAATACTTTGCTTTCTCTAGCAAGAAGTCGCTGAGGTGCGCCCTGCCCCCACCCCCACCCCCCAAAAAATAATCGGGCTAATGAATTTGGACTCGCTTCCTTCCCTCTCGAGGTCGTGAATCCCACGCGTTTGCTTGTCCTGTTTGCACGATGAGGACTGATCCTGTATCCCGTAAACCCTCTGGCGCAGTTCCCCTCTGGGAACAGAAGGAGTCCTGCAGGGGAAGGGGCCTTCCGGGGTCTGTCAACATCCCGGGTTGTTTTTCCACCAAAAAGAAAAAAAAGGGGGGTAAAAAAGAAGGGAAAAAACCCGGAAGAGATGCAAAGCAAGGAGCGTCGGAAGGGGAAACCAAAGGGGGAAATAAAAAAGAATATTCATAATGTGTATAATTTATTAGAAGCTTCTTAGGAACTATATTTAAGCCAAATATCTACATAAGTTACAACAGGAAAAGGCGGCGTGCGCAAATAACAAATTGCCAGAGATTTACGACGGGGCGATCAGTGTCCATAAAAAAGGTGGGGGTTGGTTTGGTTGATCGTATTTTTTTTCCTTTTCTTTTTACAACAAAATATACAGGCTACTAAAAACTATGAGTTTAGTCCAACTTTTGACAGCATTATACAGCTACAGGTTCACATCAAACGTAAGGAGGAAAATAAAAGCCAAGCCTTTGATGACTCCATGTCTCCATCCGCTGGCCCTGGCGGCGGGCTGGGAGAGACCGGGGAGGGGGAAGCTGCTTCTTGTGTCTGAGTGACTCGAATGCGTTTTTTGGGGGGAAAACCACCCCATCCCCCAAAATCTCTGTATTTACATGCAAGTCCTAGACGTTGGCAAAGTGTACATCTGATATCCAAGACTTCAGACCATGCCTAAAAATGGTCCCCTTTCTGCAGACTGCTCCATGGTTATTAGTCAGAATATTTTATACACCCCATACGACAACTTTGGGGGGGGGGGGGGGG
>NW_026623232.1:3651960-3653817 GCF_030028575.1 Malurus melanocephalus
TTTTTTTTTTCTTTTTCTTTGTTTAATCCTTTTACCAGGTCCTACCGTATAGCAAGGTGGAGCAAGACATGGCAGTGCCATAGTCAGAAGTAGAAGAGTTTAGATGAGACAAACTGGAGACTTGGCTCTGCAGAGAGGAAGGGCTGGCCGAGTGCTGTCCCATGTCTGGGGACTGCCCCGCACTGTTTGTCTGGTGGCTCTGATGCTGTCCGAGGCTGTTGCCATTGGTAGCCACTGTGATCGTTGTAGCTGCCTGCTGCTGATGGCTCTGGATAGCTGCTGTGGGTGTGTTGGAGCCTGCTTGGCAGGGCTTGCCATCCTTCACAAGCACTGGCACCGCCACCCTTCTGGGAGACTGCTGCTGCTGGCAGGAGCCGTTCTCCTGTTGCATCTGCTGCTGCGCAGCCTTGTCTTTGGCCTGGCGTTTCATCTTGTAGCGGTGGTTCTGGAACCAGATTTTGACCTGAGTCGGGGTGAGATGTATCATGCTGGCTAAATGTTCCCTCTCCGGGGCGGAGAGGTATTTTTGCTGCTTGAAACGTCTCTCCAGCTCGTAAACCTGGGCCTGCGAAAAAAGGACCCTCCGTTTCCTCCGCGGCGTGCTCTGGAGCGGGGCCATGCTCTTGCTCACGTCTCCCAGAGAGCCGAGGCTGCCCATGCCTCCCATGTTCATGCCCGAGGACGGCGCCATGAAGCGGGAGACTGCAAGGGAGAAGGCGGCACGTTTTAGGCGGCTAGGCTTGGCCCGGCCCGGCCCGAATGGGGCCCCGCGCTCCGGCAGCCCCCGCCGCCGCCTGCCCCAGCGGAGCTCCGCAGCCCCCCGGCAACCCAGCCCCGGCCGCGGCCTCGGGGCGCCCGCGCTTCTAAACAACGACTCTCGTCCCTGGGGCGAACGGTGGTCCCCTTCTCGCCCTGCCCATCACCGGTCAATAAGGGTGGCCACTCGCCCCTCGTCCTGCCCGGGGGGGACAGCCAAGCAAGTACCTAATGTGACAGCCGCCGCAGCAGCGGGAGCGGACAGCGGCTCCGCCGGCGCCGGCCGAAGAGAACTCTCCCGTCCCCCACCGCTTCCCGGGACGCGGCCCCGGCGCCTCCGGCTTCTCCCCTTGCCCGCCCGGTGCCGAGCGGCGCGCAGGCGGAGGGGCACCGCCGGCTCCCCTTGGGCCCCCGGGCCGCGACGCTCCCGCCCCGCTGGACGGCGAGAGCCGGTCTCCCGCTCCCCGCCACCGCGGAGCTTCCAACCCCCTTGCCCCGCAAAAGCAGCAGCTGGAGGCTGATATATAACCAGCCGAACTGGAGGGACCGGGCACGGTCCTCGGGCAGGAGGACGAGTTTGGGGTTCGGGGGGCGCGTCTGGGATTCACACCGACTTTTGCGCTGGCGCGGAGCCCCGTGCCTTCTGCCCGCGGTGTGTCGGGGCAGTTGCGCTGCAACCCCGCGCCGGCCACCCAGCCCCGGGCTGACTTACTTGAGGAAAAGCGGGGATCCGGGTTGGTGCCGTACCATCCTGTCGCCGAAGCGCTGTTCCTCATGGTGTCCTGGTAAGGCGGCAGCTCGCTCATGTTGCCCAGGTTCCCATTGCAGTAGCCCCCCATCGTAGCATGGGAGAGCTGGGGGACCCCTGCCGCTGTCATATGGTAGGCGGCAGTCACTGTTCCGTTGTGGCCCATGGGGTGCTGCTGCATGGCCGGCTGAGAAACCTGAGACTGTCTGTAGGCTGACAGGGGAGCCCCCAAGTTACTGCCCTCCATGCCCACTTTCTTGTAGCTTTCCTCCAAAGGACTCAAGATGTCAGACACTGAGAAAGGAGTCGTATGCTTTGGGCTCATCGACATGATTCGGCGGCTGGGGAAAAAA